>NW_027212848.1:327613-655226 GCF_030788295.1 Drosophila virilis
CGTCCAGATTTGGGCAATTCGGGCACTCTGGAGTGGCCACGTGCCTCAACATCTGAATATACTTCCTGTATCCACCGTGTCCAGTAAAAAAATGCGTTAGGTGGAAGTTCATCTCTCCATTCCGTCTGTTCGTTCATTGTTCCAGGTTGGGAATTAGCTGGTGGGTCTATCTTTTATTGTTGGCCGCATCATTCGTGCCAGGTCACCATTGATGCTGCGTCTCCGTTTTCCGGATGACGTCCATTGACTCAGCATCATCCGCCGCTATCCTGTCTGCGTATATTTTCGCCATTTCCCTCGCATTAGTGGCATGTACGCCAGTACAGTGGCTGTCTCGTCCGCCACCATCCGGATTGCCAACTTCCTTTTGAGGCATTTCTAGCTTGCTACCGCTTATTCCCATATCGGTGCAGCATAGAGTAGCACGGAGGCCACAGCTCTTGTGAGTTGTAGGTATCTACCTTCTCTAGGTCCTCCTATGTTGCATTTTTGGCAGCTCTCTGGCTAACGCAATCTACGCTAGGCCTGTGGTCCAATAGCACCACCAGATACTTAAAGGAAGCCTTTGACACAATACTATTGCTGCCTACCGGAAATCTAGCAAGCTCGACTATTTTGCGGCTTGTGATAAACACAGCCTCTGTTTTAAGGGCTGCCAGCTCCAGGCTAGCGCCACGCATCCTGCTGGCCACGTTCCTTATGGCTGCATTCGCTGCCGTTTCTTCCTTAATTTTTTTGCCTACCACAACTAGAGTCAGATCATCTGCGAACCCTATGATTCTGCATCCCTGAGGCAATTGCACTCTGAGCACCTCGTCAAACATTATGTTTCACAGGAGTGGTCCCAAGACCGACCCCTGTGGCTCCCCTGCTGAGACCATGTAGACCATGTAACTCAATACCCGATCGGACAGGTAACCCAATTCGGTCTAAGGCTTCCAGTATACGAGACCAGCTTGCTGAGTTAAAGGTATTGCGGATGATCAATGTAATCACCATACAATACTACCTGTCTCCCCACCTCCATCCGGTTCCCTCTATTGCTTTAGCAGCAATATCCACCACCGCCTTAATTGCGTCGACCATAGACCTTGCTTTCCAAAATCCGTACTGATGTTTGGACAGGGCCGTTTTCTCTTCAACAACACTCAGTAGACGGCTGTACACAATCCTCCCCAGAACCTTTACCGCCGTGTCCGGTAGGCAAATTGGCTTGTATCCTTTGGGTTCCACTTGTTCCCTTTCGGTAGAAGGATTGGTCCCTGTCTCTTCCACATCATGGGGTATTCTCCGTCCTGTGGGCATCTGGAATCTCGGCGAAGACTTCTGGTTTCGTTGCCATAGCTACCTTCATCGCCTTGTTTGGCGCACCATCTGGTCCTGAGGTATTTCTTCTCGCCAATTTTTTTTTTATTTGCCACCACAACTTCTACTGCTGACACTTGCTGCATTAGCTCCGTGGTACGTGAGCAGTTGACCGTCTCTAGTTGTGGGTGTCTAGGGAACAGAGTCTTTACTATAGTGACGAGTACAATCGGGCGGGCTCGTTTGGCTGCCCGCAGATCTTCCAACCTAGCGGCAAAGTCTGGACGGACCCTGGCTAGTTGAAGAAGCCTTCTCGCACATAGGCAAGCCTTCCTAAGATCGCTGACCACCTGTAGTAGGGTGCTCTCTACTGCTTGGTTTCCTCCAAGGCATAGATAAGTCGCATGCTTCCGAGATGTTCTCTATAAGCTCCTATTAAAGGTATCCTCTTATAAGTAGCTGTCCTTCAATTAAGGGCCTGTTGTCTTGGGCTGCTGTTGTTTTCTTCCTCTCCCATGGAACTCGAAGCTTAATGGTCGCTCAACTCATTTTCCACGTTGTTCGCCTATGTAGCGAGGTGCTGAGCAGGGTAAGGTCTATAATAGAACCTCGCATTGGTTTCCTTTCTAACCCGTTCCACAGCCCAAGCGTTGACGTCTCCCGCTATGACAAGTAGAACTCTGCTGCGGGCGTCTTTGGATATCTCATCCAGCGTAATCTGAAATCGCCACAGTTCTCAGCCTGGGCTACGTAACAACTGCAAACAGCGATTCCGTTCATTTTCGTTGTCACGAATCCGTGTGCTGCTGGAGCGGTGATTTGAGGGACCAAATGGCCGCTTTTTTCATTTACTCGTCATCCAGCCGTCTGTCCTTCTATCCCGTGTTGATTGCGCAAGCAGGGCCTAAGTAGCCTCGTAAAGGTTGAAGTTCAGCTGTGTAAACTTTATTCTCTGTTGGCCAGGACATTACAGCAGCAATGTGTTTGGAGTCGGCATATCTGTCCTTGCAGACCATGTACTGTGGCTATTGCCTGCAGTCCTTAGCCAGATGGTCCATTCATACGCAACGTCGGCACAGATTCGGTCTGTCCAGTTCACTCTTGCAGTGTCCTGTAAGGTGTTCAAACTCTAGGCATCTGATACATCTGGTGATGCTCATCCGTTCGCGGATTCTTGAGTCACCGCTTTTGCCAGCTCGCCCAACTTCTCGTCCGTTTTGACTTTCCTCGGTATCTATGAGTAGCTCGCTTCACCTTTTGCCGACATGACTATAGCGTCCGGTTGCGTCTTTCCTTAAGCAGTTCCTTTGTATTTTCTCCGGTGACCTCCTTCCACTTGTCGCCGTCCACTTTGAGGCTCGGTGTCTCCTTCACCGTCGTTACCGTTGGTAGTCTGGCTACCGACTGGTCCTCCGATTCGCTTTGTTTGGGGCGTCCGTGCTGAGAACTGCTTTCGCTTAACGTCTGCCGTCGTCCAGAATAGAGGCGTGGGTACGTGAGACGAGTAGTTCGTCCCGATGATCTCCTTGGCTCCTTCGTCGTGCAGCTGGATGGCTGCCAGTTCGTCGAGCACTCGGATGCTTTTTATTGAGTCTCGCATCGCCTGGTGGATGGAGCGCCACTTGCCATCTTCGAGCATGTCTACCAGCTTTGAGATCTCTTGCCCGAGATCTCGAAGTGCTGAGCTGCACTGAGTTGCCGTCGTTTGGTCCCGCTCAGAGGTCGTCTCTGCAGCGACGGCTATTGTCGCACCTAGTGGTGATCTCGCAATTCTGCTGCTCTTTGTAAAAGCATCACAGCTCTCCTTTGCTTATGGGGTTTTTGTTGTACTCATTTTGATGGGTCCCCACTCCTAAGCCATTGTCCTTGGTCACTATACAGTCGCGTTTTGATCTCATGCGAAGGTTGACACCCGCTTTCATGGGGTCCAGTATTCAGAGCCAAATCCGCGTTAATCATCTGAACTTATACTGCAAAATAATTGGCGACGATTCGAGGAGCGTGTTTGGAGTTTTGCCATGTTTTAACCAAACGGGCGGTGGTAACAGCATACGCATAGCAGTCACTTAAGCCAGATTTCACTCTGTATGTTTTTTATACCCTGAACTATATTGTATTTGTGCGAAATCCAAATGTATGTAACAGGCAGAAGGAAGCATCTCCGACCCCATAAAGTATATATATTCTTGATCAGCACCAATAGCCGAGTCGATCTAGCCATGTTCGTCTGTCTGTCCGTCCGTCCGTCCGTATGTATGAACCCAAGGATCTCAAAACCTATAAGAGCTAGAGACTTGAAATTTTAGATGTGGATGCTCCTAGCTCCCGCGCAGATCGAGTTTGTTTCCGATAATCGATAACTTACTCCGTTTTTTGGGCAATTTTGGTAAATAATAAGAGCTAGAGTCACCAAACTTGACATATAGCTTCTAAAATAAAATATATATATGCATTTGATGTTGGAAGAACAGGGTTCAGGGAATTCCCTAGTCGGGAGCTCCCGACTAGAACCTCTTACTTGTTTTTGTTTTCTTTTTGTTATAGAAGGGAAAGCATTTAAAGCCGAAAAGTGTGGGACTTTCACCCTCTAAAACCAATACCTACACTTCGTTTCCCTCTCGCAGATTGCCCGCTAAGTATTACCTAACTAGGGCGAGATAACATGAAAGGGTCTTCTAGGATCTTATCTAGCATTAGATCTTGAATTGCGCTCTCTTTCAGCGCGGGCAAGGACTTGATGATTTCTGTAGCCATATGGGTTCCTGCAACCCAATTGTTTTGCGAGATAAGTTTGATATCTATTATGTCAGTGACTGTTAAATATTCCCCAATACTTTGGCTTAGCTCTTCCCTTTCAGCGGGAAATCTGGGACAAACAAAAAAGATGGATCTGCGTCCTCTATGGTCCGCGCACAGTTAGTGCAAAACGGATCCGTCATGCATAAGCCTAGAGAGATGTGATTTAAGGCATTCTTGTTCTGTCAGTAGCTGGGTCATTTAAAAGTCGGCTTGCCCGTACATCCTGCTTACCTACGGCTGTAGGTCCGGTACTGTGCGTTTAGTCCAGCTGCTTTTGGGGGTAGGCGCCCATCGTGCTTGCCAATCTTCTTGTGTTGTCTCCTGGCTGCATGCTGCCGTGCGGTCTTTTGTTGAAAGTAGATCCAGTTGGGGCATTCCGACCAACATTAGAGCTGCGTCGTCTGAGACGGTCCGAAAGTTTCAGAGGACTCGGCGTGCGCCTCTTCGGTACGATGCCCTGCGTTCGCAGCGGGATCCTCAACGCTGGTCGATGTTGCAGATCAGCCGTCTGCTGCGCTGTCTGACGCCTCCAGTGTTCGCCATTATGCCATATAGTGCATTTATAGAGGTGCTCGCCTTTTCTTTTATTTAAGATGGTCCATGAAGCTGAGCCTGTGATCTAGCAAGATGTCTAGATATTTTATACATAGTTTGGAAACTACTTCGGTGCCGTCCATTGTAATGGCTGTTTCAACTTTCTTCCGGCTGCTGACAAGAACTGCCTCTGTTTTTTGCGCAGCTGAGTTGACACCATTTTCTACAAGCCATCTAGTCACCTTTTGCGCTGCTTCATTTGTTTTCCTCTCCACATGCGCTTTTTCTTTCGACGCCGTGACAATGGCAATGTCAGCAAAGCCTACGATGCTGCATACATTGTGCTCCAAAGCAAGGGTCCAAGCACCGATCCTTGAGGAACGCTCCTAGTAATGACTACTACTAGGCGTTTTTTATGTCTAGCGTGGTCATAAGGCAGTACTTTTTGGATCCGCTGGGCCATCGCGTGCCTATGGCCTTCCGAGTCGTGTCCGCTACCAATTTGATAGCGTGGACAATGCTCGTCTGTTTACGGAAGCCGAACTGCTGTTCCGAAAGTCCGTTGCGATCAACGATCTCCTTCTCTTGTCAAGCGAAGATGATGCGCTCAAAGAGCTTGCCCGTGGCGTCCAGAATGCAGAGTGGCCTGTATGCAGAGGGGTCCTGCGGGTACTTTTCAGCTTTAGGGATAAGGACCAGCCTCTGCTCCAACACGTTGGAAAGGTTTCCTCTGCAATGCATCGGTTAAACACATTTACGACTGTGTCTGGGTGGGCGCTAACGATGGACTTCAGCACTGCATTGGGGATACCGTGCAAAGGAGTGAAAAGCATTAAAAGCCGAAAAGTGTGGGACTTGCACCCACTAAAAACCCACTTACTCTCCGTGTCCCTCTCATGGCACCACCGATGGCTATCACTTCACAAGGGGCATGGCATGAAAGCGTCAGCTAGATTATCATCTTTAATTGGCGATTGCGCTATCTTCCACCGCGACGCAAGACTTTGATTATCACTACCGCTGTGGTGCTAATAGCAATCCAATTGTTTTGCGAGCTTAGTAGGATATCTAGTAAGTCATTGATTATTAAAGGTCTCCCGATAGTTCGACTAATCTCTTTCCTTTCAGCGGAGAATCTCTGTCAAACGAAAAAGACATGTTTAGCGTCTTTCATGGCCCAGTGTCTGCAAAACGGGTCCGTCTCGTGCTTAAACCTATATAGATAGGACTTAAAGCACCCGTGTCGCTTCAGTAATTGAGTCATGTAAGAATCAGCTACTATATTCACTGCTTTTGCCGCCTTTCAACCCATGAACTACAGATGGTGCTTAAAAGTAAGCCTTCGTAAGTAAGTACCCAAAGCCAGGTATATAGGACAGTTGTATTAACCATTCGTCGCGAGCCAGTTTACTATATGGCGGTTAGCAGTGTTCGTTTTTTCCTCGACCGCAGGTAGCTCCTTCCTAACCGTAACCACCGCTATGCCGTCCGCAAAGTCAATAATACGAGTTTCTGCAGGGTTGTCCAAGCGAAGAACTGCGTCGTACATCACATTCCACAATATAGGCCCCAGGGCTGATCCTTGTTGAACGCCGCCAGTTATCGTGTGCTGCTGCAGTCCTGCAGAGGTGTCATAGAGAAGCACACGGTTGGAGAAGAAGTCCGTAATCAGGTTGATTAGGTACTCCGATATCTGGAGTCCCTGAATTGCGTGTATAATGCGCATCCAGCTAGCTGGACGCGTTCCTTACGTCAAGTGTGGTGATGAGGCAGTATTTTTTCGTGCCTCTCCGCCATCGTGTCCCGTCAATGGCTTACCGTTGCCCATAACATGGCTGATAGCTTAGATAGTAATAAGTTTTTTCCGGAATCTAAACTGGTGCTCAGATAGCCCTTGCCGTTCTTCAAATTCGTCGTGCAGTCTGTTACAAATTATCCTCCTGAACAGTTTGCAACCACTTCTAGCATGCACAGTGGCCTATTCGTAGACTGGTTCACTGGTAGTTTGTCGCCTTTTGGGAGCAACACCTGTCTCTGGCATTTCCACTTTGTAGAAAAGTGGCGATCCTCCATACACTTATTGAATTGCGGTGCATAAACTGCTGGTTGCTTGGCCACTATTAGCTTCAGCGATTTCGTTGGAGCCCCGTTAGGTCCTGGGGCTATATTTAGTTGCATCCGAGCCAGAACCTGTAGCACCTCCTCCGCGTCCGTCCATTTTACCGTCGACGTTGCAGCGTACGTGGTGGCTATGTGCAGCGTTGCTTGCGAGGGGAAGAGCGTGGTGACGATTGCTCCAAACTGGACCTCGCTTGTGGGCATTGGCATCCTGCACATTCTCCCCATGACCAATTCATAGACTGCTCCAAAGAGTTGCGCGTCAGCTTTTTAAGCATGGCTGCGTTGCATGCCTCCTCTACCGCTCTACCTATATGGTTTGCACAGTGGTCGGTCCACTGACCGGGCGTTACATGCTCTTGACCATTATAAACAGCGCTTCTTGGCAGAGCGTGTATGGGCTGGTATGGGTCACTGACGATGGCGAGGTCAGCTATCTCTTCCCAAATACGGCTCCTAGCACGTAGCCGCCGATTGACCATTCAGGTATGTCCCGTATTTCTATGAGAATTTTCTCAGAAATCGTTCTGACATCTGCAGTTATCCCCACGACTTTCTGCAGCTTGGATGTGGATTCTTCCTCTGCTTTGCTTATTCGTAGGATGCTCTCCGGCTGAAGCTCTTCGGCTGCAGTTGGCATATTCCTCTGGGCTCGGGCATTTGACCAATAAGGCATCTGGTCGACTTCTTCTTGGCGGCTGGACGGCTCCTACTCGGTCACCAGAGCCCTTTTTAGGTATACCACATGCATGGCGGAGTTGGAAATTGGTCGGTTCCTTGACCTTATGTACCTTTTACCCTGGGAAAATCGTGTCTGCTATTTTTCGAAATTTCGTTATTTGCATTTCAGTACCCATTCATTATTGCGCCTTGTGGGTATGCTTTACTTCCCGCTTTACAGGTGGTGTGTGTCAGGGCTTATTATCGGCAGCACTCTCTATCGTTGGCAACAACGTTTATTGGAGCGGCGAAGATCTGCAGCGCCACTATCACCGTGCTAGATACCGTGACGTTGATCACATTGCACCTTGCAGCACTGCCATCAACTGATTGGTTGACTTTGTGTTTGATTTTTACATTCTCGTCATGAGAAATCAATTTTGCTGTGGGCGGCGACATTTTCCTTTTGCTAAAGTAGTGTGATAGAGAGAATGCACGTAGCATAGTGCATTCGCCATCTCCATATCCACACACTCGATGCAGAACATCAGATTGGTGTTTAATTGTGGTTTGAGAAGAAAAACTGTCGGACACGTGGCAGAGCACCTTAGCACGCACGTATTGGCGTTATTGTTTACACAGTTCTTACGCGTTTTGATTTCCTTGTAGGCATCGCGAGATGGGAAATAATAAGAGCGCCTGCACTTTCACTTTCACACTTTCACTTCTCACACTATGTGTGTCTGTGTGTTTTTTTTTTTAATTTTTTTTTTTAGCTTACTGTAGCATACTACCCTACCATTATCAAAAATCAAAAGGTATAACAATACCTTAATACATTGTGACACTTTGTCATAATGAATACAAAAATACAAATGCCCAAAGTACATTAAAAGACCGCTTAGAATTACATAAACATTCCAGCGCACAAGCAATACGATCCATCGCTTATACATTAGCCGATCGTGGCGCGAGGGAATGCTGAGCATGCACTTTGCAGCTCAAGCGGTCAAACCATACACATCATATGCATGCCTATGTATATACTAACATATTTATATACATATAAAAACACATAGATATAAGCATTGCATGTTTCGGTTTAGCTGAACCCAACATAAACATAGAAGAACAATTCTCAATAAAATAACAGAACGGAGCACACGCTCCAATCTCAAATGGTCTGTGTTCGAACTTATAATGTCGAGGTTATTACATCGTGATCCTGCCAGGAGTTATTACATGGAGACAGTAACGGGACCCACAGTCTAGTTGAACAAATGCGAAGTGCATAATAAAAAATCATAGCGTGACAAATAACGAAAAATACCATTGAATTTTTTAGCGGTGGAATGTGTCCTCAGGCAGCTGAAGAATTAAAAATCCAAATAATTGATGGCAGAGGAGCCCAAGCTCGAGACAGCTGTTCCTATTGAACAAAGGGTTTCGCCGACGTTGCAAGAGGCCTTGCAGGCAAATCCAGCCGATGGACCACGCCCACTGACAATAGCTGAGTACCGGGCTCGACAAGAAAGGAGAGCGATACCAAAGCATAAAAGGAGTGTACGAAGAGTGAAACACTTGCAGCAACGGCAACTGGCCAAGGAAATGATTCAGTTAGACAAAGATGAATCAGACCGACAACGCTACACAGAGCGTCTTCAACACTTAGATCAGCAGATTCGCGTTGGTGCGAAACAACGCAAACGGGCTGCATAATTGCTCATGCCCCAATTAGCGTTAACATAAAGTTCTAATTTCAAGCCTATGTGGGAAACCGCTGCTTGAAATAAAAAAATACTAAACACTAATAGGCTTTACACTAACCAATGTAAACACTAATGTGTGCCAACCACATTCTATAACAACTAATATTTTCATGTCTCTGGCGCTGGGTATCTATATACTCAGCTACAATAAAACATTTGTCAAATGATAAAAATTAAAAAAAAAATATCTTTTCATAAAAATTATCACCTAAAATTGTATTTTTGATTTTGAGAGAAGAAAATATTTTTATTCTTTACGTAATCCCACAAATAAAAATTAGAAAAAATAAAAATTTTCAATAGAAAACCTTACTCTTTCTTTCATGAACGTTAAACAAATTTTTTTCACAAATAAATTACATAATGGGATGGTTTATTGATTCTAGTGAGGCAAAAGACAATACTGCCAACGTCAGATTTACAATTTCCGCTTACAATCTATGTTAAACATAATAAAATTATTAAGAAAAGATACATGAGTAGGGCAGATAACTTATCTAATCTAAAAATGAATAAGGAGAAAATAGATCACGCTTACGAAAGCTTTTCAAATTTACGCATTAATGCGATTAGAGTTTTACATTTCCATAGCGAGTCGTATCAGTATATCAGTTCGAGACTGATAATATAGAAGTTTTCGGCGGAATCTGTAGCCCACTTATACACTGCTATAAAGCAGAAAAGGCAATGATATTTTCAACACTACCATACGTCAGGGTAAAATTAACAGAAAAAGAAACTCCATATTTAGGTATAAGTAAGAAAAGTCCAGTAAAAGAAAAGAATGGAACGAAATTGCGAAACATATCGACGCATTTCGTTACAAATATGATAAATCTTACAAAGGCATCAATAAAAATGTAGTTATAAAAGCGGAAACACTAAAAAACCATATAGGAATATTAGTAAGGGAATACAATAAGTAAATAGTAAATAGATATGAAAATAAATTCACATCTGAGCAAAATAGTAAATTGAGCAGAATAGTAAATTTAGGGTAATAAAATCCCTAAACACGAGATTGATTACTGTCACCAACAGGCGACATATTCAGATAAACGTGCCAGGAAGTCTAAATCAATTGGCGGAGGTTGATCCCGACCAATTAAAAGAATTAAACGAATCAATTCAACCAAGCGACGCTGAATCTGATAGTGACATTGAAACACTAGAAGAAAGCGATCCAATCGAAACCAAACAGGAAATAATAATCTCTGAAATGGCACAAACAGTTGTATAATTGATCAAGATAGCCACATCTCTGATACCAGAGTTTGACGGTAATCCGGAAAATCTACAAAGTTTTCTAGATTCATTGAATCTATAAGAAACCTTAAAAGGCACATATGAGCTAACAGCCTAACAGCCTTATAAAAACAAAACTAAAAGGCCATGCGAGAAATTTAATAAGTAATGAGCAGACAATTGTTGCAATCTTTACGCAACTATCAAATGCAGTAAAAGGAGAATCGGTAGAAGTTGTATCTGCTAAGCTTCTAAATCTGCAACAGAAAAATAAAATGGCTAACCAATACACCCAAGAGGTGGAAAAACCAGCAAAAGCCCTTGAAGGCGCCAATATCAGTGAAGGTCTAAGCCAATCACTTGCGAACAAATACGGCACTACAACAGCTGTAAAAGCTTTGACCCAAAATTGTTCAATTGATAAGGTAAAACTTATCATACAGGCAGGCACATTCACAAATATGAATGATGCCGTTTCCAAATTTGTCAATAGTTGCACGGAGATAACAGTTCAAAGTAACACTGTCCTGTATTATCGACGAGGTGCAAATAACAATAACAGAGGAGGCCGAGGTTATAATCGTGACCGAAATCACAACCACAACAATTACAACCGAGGCGGTAACAACAACAACATTAATTACAATAACCGTGGAGGAAGACGAGGCCAAAATCGAGGAAGAGGCCGAGGTAATTCCAACCAGGGAAATAATAATAACAATGTGAGAGTGGCGCAAAACGACAAATTCGGAAAAAAAGAAATGGCGATTAGTAATTAACTATCGCCAAATCAACAAAAACTACTTTCTGATAAATTCCCACTCCCCAGAATTGATGATATTCTAGACCAACTGGGCAGAGCTAAATACTTTTCATGTCTTGACTTAATGTCAGGTTTCCACCAAATTGAACTTGAAGAAAATTCAAGAAATATAACATCTTTTTCAACGAGCAATGGCTCATATCGCTTCACGCGATTACCATTTGGTCTTAAAATAGCACCAAATGCATTTCAGAGAATGATGACTATAGCATTCTCGGGTTTAGAACCCTCTCAGGCATTCCTTTACTTAATGGTGATAGGATGTTCCGAAAAACACATGATTATAAACTTAACTGATGTTTTAAATGTATGTAAGAAATATAACCTAAAGTTGCATCCAGAAAAATTTTAATTTTTCACGCATGAAGTGACATTCTTGGGTCACAAATGCACTGACAAAGGAGTATTGCCAGATGGCAAGAAATTCGACGTCATCAAAAATTGTCCTATCCATGATACGGACAGCGCGAAACGATTTGTAGCATTCCGCAATAATTATCGTCGATTTATAAAAAACTTCACCGATTATTCACGGCACATAACTAGATTATGTAAAAAGAATGTTCCTTTTGAATGGTTAAGTGCCAAAACGCATTCCAATACCTTAAGGAAAAACTTATGCACCCCACTTTATTACAATATCCCGATTTTCGCAAAGAATTTTGCATTGTAACAGATGCTAGTAAACAAGCTTGTGGAGCGGTTCTAACTCAGAACCGTGACGGAATTCAGTTCCCAATAGCTTATGCATGTCGTCCATTTACAAAAGGGGAAAGCAATAAGAGCACAACAGAACAAGAGTTAGCGGCAATTCATTGGGCAATTACCCATTTTAGATCATATATTTATGACAAACACTTTACTATTAAAACGGATCACAGACCATTGACATATCTTTTTTCTATAAGGTCCATAAGGTCCTGAAAGTCACTACCAGGCGACAAATTAGACAAAATAAAAACTGTTCAGTAGAAAATTATGAACTTCTGCCAAGGCAAAGTCATAAAAATGTATCTAAGCCCAACCTACATGAAGTCATTACAAATGATGAAGTACGAAAGAAACGTGACCTTGCGCATAACAGAATCTAAATGTTTATTTAAACATGGAAATAAAATTATCGCAAGAATTGAAGTTAGCGATTTATATACTATAATCCTCGACTTAGTTCAGTTCATCCAAAGGTTTGAAACAGAAGCCGGTATATTAAAAATCAGCCAACTCAAAGTGGCACCGAGCCAAAAGGTCTTTGAATCAGTTTCAATAGATTATTTTAAAAATTTGGGCAATGAAATATTAAAATCTTTAAGAGTAGCGCTGCTCCAACCTATGACCCAAATAAACGATGAAAAAGAGATACTACAAATACTGTCTACATACCATGACGACCCAAGTCAAGGAAGTCAAGAACGCTAGCGAAAATTAAAAGACACTACAATAGAACAATATGACACGTCATATAAAAGAATTCGTACGTAGATGTCAAAAGTGTCAAATGTCTAAAACAAAGACACACACAAAAACTCCTTTGACTCTCACAGAAACACCAGTGAATGCTTTCGATATAGTAATAGTGGACGCGTTTGGTCCGGTACTTAAATCGGAAAATGGCAATGAATACATAGTCACATTAATATGTGACCTTACAAAATATTTAGTATCCATTCTAATAAAAAGCAAAAGCGCAAATATTGTCGCAAAAGCTATATTCGAAAATTTAATACTCAAGTTTGGTCCAATTAAGACGTTCATCTCGGACATGGAAACAGAGTATAAAATCCAGATTTTAACTGATTTATGCAAGTATATGAAGATCTAGAATCTCACCTCTACTGCATATCATCATCGAACATTAGGAACAATAGAACGAAGTCATCGAACATTGAATGAATACATTCGTTCATACATCTCTGCAGACAAAACTGACTGGGATGTCTGGATTCAATATTTCACTTAATGCTTCAACCACTAACCAAACAACATATAGACTGGACATCCCATACAAACAGCGTTGTCCCAAAAAGTATCGGAGGCATCTTGTCCAAAATCGCGAGTAAGGGAGTAAGATATACATATGATGTATTTTTGAACCGCTTACTCTACAGGAAAGTGCTTGGCGCACTCTCTTCCATATGATTTGTGCGATAGAACGGCAACGCTGTTAACTTTTATCTCGCTCGCATTTACTCTCAGCTCTCAATGCACTCTCTATGTTTAGCGATCGTTTAAATGTGTGTATTAAAAAATAAAAATTTGTCAATGAACACAAATGTTTAAAAAAAAAAAGAGACAAAACCATTTTCAATACCTAAATTTATATTAAGAAACAAAATAATTTCTTTTTAAAAAAGTAATACAATATATTAACACTAACGCTAAATGACTACATGTATTACGTCATGTCTTTAAAAAGGGAGGTGTAGCATATCTACCCTACCATTATCATAAATCAAAAGGTATAACAATACGTTAATACATTGTGACACTTTGTCATATTAAATACAAATATACAAATGCCCAAAGTACATGAAAAGACCTCTTAGAATTACATAAACATTCCAGCACAGAAGCAATACGATCCATCGCTTATACATAAGCTGATCGTGGCGCGAGGGAATGCTGAAAAAAACACATAGATATAAGCATTGCATGTTTCGGGTTAGCTGAACCCAACATAAACATAGAAGAACAATTCTCAATAAAATAACAGAACGGAGCACACACTCCAATCTCAATTTTATTATTATTATGTCGAAGTTATTACATCGTGACCCCGCCAGGAGTTATTACATGGCGACCGTAACAGGACCCACAGTCTAGTTGAACAAATGCGAAGTGCATAATAAAAAATCATAGCGTGACACATAACGAAAAAATGCCATTGAATTTGTTGGCGGTGGAAAGTGTCCTCAGGCAGCTGAAGAATTAAAAATCCAAATAATTGATGGCAGAGGAGCCCAAGTTCGAGACAGCTGTTCCTATTGAACAAAGGGATTCGCCGACGTTCCAAGAGGCCTTGCAGGCAAATCCAGCCGATGGACCACGCCCACTGACAATAGCTGAGTACCGGGCTCGACAAGAAAGGAGAGCGATACCAAAGCATAAAAGGAGTGTACGAAGAGTGAAACACTTGCAGCAACGGCAACTGGCCAAGGAAATGATTCAGTTAGACAAAGATGAATCAGACCGACAACGCTACACAGAGCGTCTTCAACACTTAGATCAGCAGATTCGCGTTGGTGCGAAACAACGCAAACGGGCTGCATAATTGCTCATGCCCCAATTTGCTTTAACATAAAGTTCTAATTTCAAGCCTATGTGGGAATCCGCTGCTTGAAATAAAAAAATACTAAACACTAATAGGCTTTACACTAACCAATGTAAACCGAAATGTGAGCCAACCACATTCTATAACAACTAATATTTTCATGTTTTTGGCGCTGGGTATCTATATACTCAGCTGCATTAAAACATTTGTCAAATGATAAAAATTAAAAAAAAAAATCTTTTCATAAAAATTATCACCTAAAATTGTATTTTTGATTTTGAGAGAAGAAAATATTTTTATTCTTTACGTAATCCCACAATTAAAACTTAGGAAAAAAAATTTTTCAATAGAAAA
Source organism: Drosophila virilis (assembly GCF_030788295.1). NCBI lineage: Eukaryota > Metazoa > Arthropoda > Insecta > Diptera > Drosophilidae > Drosophila > Drosophila virilis. The sequence continues at coordinate 342,489 of NW_027212848.1, forward strand.
CTTTACTGTTTCTTTCATGAACGTTAATCAAATTTTTTTTACAAATAAATTACATAATGGGATGGTTTATTGATTCTAGTGATGCGAAAAACAATACTGCCAACGTTGCAAACAACGTCAAGATAATTGATCACACAGACCATATAAAATCGTTGTGGATCCTGTTATTAATTATCACGATAATGTCAGTCTTACAATTTCTGCTTACAATCTCTTTCCTTTCAGCGGAGAATCTCTGTCAAACGAAAAAGACATGTTTAGCGTCTTTCATGGCCCAGTGTCTGCAAAACGGGTCCGTCTCGTGCTTAAACCTATATAGATAGGACTTAAAGCACCCGTGTCGCTTCAGTAATTGAGTCATGTAAGAATCAGCTACTATATTCACTGCTTTTGCCGCCTTTCAACCCATGAACTACAGATGGTGCTTAAAAGTAAGCCTTCGTAAGTAAGTACCCAAAGCCAGGTATATAGGACAGTTGTATTAACCATTCGTCGCGAGCCAGTTTACTATATGGCGGTTAGCAGTGTTCGTTTTTTCCTCGACCGCAGGTAGCTCCTTCCTAACCGTAACCACCGCTATGCCGTCCGCAAAGTCAATAATACGAGTTTCTGCAGGGTTGTCCAAGCGAAGAACTGCGTCGTACATCACATTCCACAATATAGGCCCCAGGGCTGATCCTTGTTGAACGCCGCCAGTTATCGTGTGCTGCTGCAGTCCTGCAGAGGTGTCATAGAGAAGCACACGGTTGGAGAAGAAGTCCGTAATCAGGTTGATTAGGTACTCCGATATCTGGAGTCCCTGAATTGCGTGTATAATGCGCATCCAGCTAGCTGGACGCGTTCCTTACGTCAAGTGTGGTGATGAGGCAGTATTTTTTCGTGCCTCTCCGCCATCGTGTCCCGTCAATGGCTTGTGTACCGTTGCCCATAACATGGCTGATAGCTTAGATAGTAATAAGTTTTTTCCGGAATCTAAACTGGTGCTCAGATAGCCCTTCCCGTTCTTCAAATTCGTCGTGCAGTCTGTTACAAATTATCCTCCTGAACAGTTTGCAACCACTTCTAGCATGCACAGTGGCCTATTCGTAGACTGGTTCACTGGTAGTTTGTCGCCTTTTGGGAGCAACACCTGTCTCTGGCATTTCCACTTTGTAGAAAAGTGGCGATCCTCCATACACTTATTGAATTGCGGTGCATAAACTGCTGGTTGCTTGGCCACTATTAGCTTCAGCGATTTCGTTGGAGCCCCGTTAGGTCCTGGGGCTATATTTAGTTGCATCCGAGCCAGAACCTGTAGCACCTCCTCCGCGTCCGTCCATTTTACCGTCGACGTTGCAGCGTACGTGGTGGCTATGTGCAGCGTTGCTTGCGAGGGGAAGAGCGTGGTGACGATTGCTCCAAACTGGACCTCGCTTGTGGGCATTGGCATCCTGCACATTCTCCCCATGACCAATTCATAGACTGCTCCAAAGAGTTGCGCGTCAGCTTTTTAAGCATGGCTGCGTTGCATGCCTCCTCTACCGCTCTACCTATATGGTTTGCACAGTGGTCGGTCCACTGACCGGGCGTTACATGCTCTTGACCATTATAAACAGCGCTTCTTGGCAGAGCGTGTATGGGCTGGTATGGGTCACTGACGATGGCGAGGTCAGCTATCTCTTCCCAAATACGGCTCCTAGCACGTAGCCGCCGATTGACCATTCAGGTATGTCCCGTATTTCTATGAGAATTTTCTCAGAAATCGTTCTGACATCTGCAGTTATCCCCACGACTTTCTGCAGCTTGGATGTGGATTCTTCCTCTGCTTTGCTTATTCGTAGGATGCTCTCCGGCTGAAGCTCTTCGGCTGCAGTTGGCATATTCCTCTGGGCTCGGGCATTTGACCAATAAGGCATCTGGTCGACTTCTTCTTGGCGGCTGGACGGCTCCTACTCGGTCACCAGAGCCCTTTTTAGGTATACCACATGCATGGCGGAGTTGGAAATTGGTCGGTTCCTTGACCTTATGTACCTTTTACCCTGGGAAAATCGTGTCTGCTATTTTTCGAAATTTCGTTATTTGCATTTCAGTACCCATTCATTATTGCGCCTTGTGGGTATGCTTTACTTCCCGCTTTACAGGTGGTGTGTGTCAGGGCTTATTATCGGCAGCACTCTCTATCGTTGGCAACAACGTTTATTGGAGCGGCGAAGATCTGCAGCGCCACTATCACCGTGCTAGATACCGTGACGTTGATCACATTGCACCTTGCAGCACTGCCATCAACTGATTGGTTGACTTTGTGTTTGATTTTTACATTCTCGTCATGAGAAATCAATTTTGCTGTGGGCGGCGACATTTTCCTTTTGCTAAAGTAGTGTGATAGAGAGAATGCACGTAGCATAGTGCATTCGCCATCTCCATATCCACACACTCGATGCAGAACATCAGATTGGTGTTTAATTGTGGTTTGAGAAGAAAAACTGTCGGACACGTGGCAGAGCACCTTAGCACGCACGTATTGGCGTTATTGTTTACACAGTTCTTACGCGTTTTGATTTCCTTGTAGGCATCGCGAGATGGGAAATAATAAGAGCGCCTGCACTTTCACTTTCACACTTTCACTTCTCACACTATGTGTGTCTGTGTGTTTTTTTTTTAATTTTTTTTTTTAGCTTACTGTAGCATACTACCCTACCATTATCAAAAATCAAAAGGTATAACAATACCTTAATACATTGTGACACTTTGTCATAATGAATACAAAAATACAAATGCCCAAAGTACATTAAAAGACCGCTTAGAATTACATAAACATTCCAGCGCACAAGCAATACGATCCATCGCTTATACATTAGCCGATCGTGGCGCGAGGGAATGCTGAGCATGCACTTTGCAGCTCAAGCGGTCAAACCATACACATCATATGCATGCCTATGTATATACTAACATATTTATATACATATAAAAACACATAGATATAAGCATTGCATGTTTCGGTTTAGCTGAACCCAACATAAACATAGAAGAACAATTCTCAATAAAATAACAGAACGGAGCACACGCTCCAATCTCAAATGGTCTGTGTTCGAACTTATAATGTCGAGGTTATTACATCGTGATCCTGCCAGGAGTTATTACATGGAGACAGTAACGGGACCCACAGTCTAGTTGAACAAATGCGAAGTGCATAATAAAAAATCATAGCGTGATAAATAACGAAAAATACCATTGAATTTTTTAGCGGTGGAATGTGTCCTCAGGCAGCTGAAGAATTAAAAATCCAAATAATTGATGGCAGAGGAGCCCAAGCTCGAGACAGCTGTTCCTATTGAACAAAGGGTTTCGCCGACGTTGCAAGAGGCCTTGCAGGCAAATCCAGCCGATGGACCACGCCCACTGACAATAGCTGAGTACCGGGCTCGACAAGAAAGGAGAGCGATACCAAAGCATAAAAGGAGTGTACGAAGAGTGAAACACTTGCAGCAACGGCAACTGGCCAAGGAAATGATTCAGTTAGACAAAGATGAATCAGACCGACAACGCTACACAGAGCGTCTTCAACACTTAGATCAGCAGATTCGCGTTGGTGCGAAACAACGCAAACGGGCTGCATAATTGCTCATGCCCCAATTAGCGTTAACATAAAGTTATAATTTCAAGCCTATGTGGGAAACCGCTGCTTGAAATAAAAAAATACTAAACACTAATAGGCTTTACACTAACCAATGTAAACCCTAATGTGTGCCAACCACATTCTATAACAACTAATATTTTCATGTCTCTGGCGCTGGGTATCTATATACTCAGCTACAATAAAACATTTGTCAAATGATAAAAATTAAAAAAAAAATATCTTTTCATAAAAATTATCACCTAAAATTGTATTTTTGATTTTGAGAGAAGAAAATATTTTTATTCTTTACGTAATCCCACAAATAAAAATTAGAAAAAATAAAAATTTTCAATAGAAAACCTTACTCTTTCTTTCATGAACGTTAAACAAATTTTTTTCACAAATAAATTACATAATGGGATGGTTTATTGATTCTAGTGAGGCAAAAGACAATACTGCCAACGTCAGATTTACAATTTCCGCTTACAATCTATGTTAAACATAATAAAATTATTAAGAAAAGATACATGAGTAGGGCAGATAACTTATCTAATCTAAAAATGAATAAGGAGAAAATAGATCACGCTTACGAAAGCTTTTCAAATTTACGCATTAATGCGATTAGAGTTTTACATTTCCATAGCGAGTCGTATCAGTATATCAGTTCGAGACTGATAATATAGAAGTTTTCGGCGGAATCTGTAGCCCACTTATACACTGCTATAAAGCAGAAAAGGCAATGATATTTTCAACACTACCATACGTCAGGGTAAAATTAACAGAAAAAGAAACTCCATATTTAGGTATAAGTAAGAAAAGTCCAGTAAAAGAAAAGAATGGAACGAAATTGCGAAACATATCGACGCATTTCGTTACAAATATGATAAATCTTACAAAGGCATCAATAAAAATGTAGTTATAAAAGCGGAAACACTAAAAAACCATATAGGAATATTAGTAAGGGAATACAATAAGTAAATAGTAAATAGATATGAAAATAAATTCACATCTGAGCAAAATAGTAAATTGAGCAGAATAGTAAATTTAGGGTAATAAAATCCCTAAACACGAGATTGATTACTGTCACCAACAGGCGACATATTCAGATAAACGTGCCAGGAAGTCTAAATCAATTGGCGGAGGTTGATCCCGACCAATTAAAAGAATTAAACGAATCAATTCAACCAAGCGACGCTGAATCTGATAGTGACATTGAAACACTAGAAGAAAGCGATCCAATCGAAACCAAACAGGAAATAATAATCTCTGAAATGGCACAAACAGTTGTATAATTGATCAAGATAGCCACATCTCTGATACCAGAGTTTGACGGTAATCCGGAAAATCTACAAAGTTTTCTAGATTCATTGAATCTATAAGAAACCTTAAAAGGCACATATGAGCTAACAGCCTAACAGCCTTATAAAAACAAAACTAAAAGGCCATGCGAGAAATTTAATAAGTAATGAGCAGACAATTGTTGCAATCTTTACGCAACTATCAAATGCAGTAAAAGGAGAATCGGTAGAAGTTGTATCTGCTAAGCTTCTAAATCTGCAACAGAAAAATAAAATGGCTAACCAATACACCCAAGAGGTGGAAAAACCAGCAAAAGCCCTTGAAGGCGCCAATATCAGTGAAGGTCTAAGCCAATCACTTGCGAACAAATACGGCACTACAACAGCTGTAAAAGCTTTGACCCAAAATTGTTCAATTGATAAGGTAAAACTTATCATACAGGCAGGCACATTCACAAATATGAATGATGCCGTTTCCAAATTTGTCAATAGTTGCACGGAGATAACAGTTCAAAGTAACACTGTCCTGTATTATCGACGAGGTGCAAATAACAATAACAGAGGAGGCCGAGGTTATAATCGTGACCGAAATCACAACCACAACAATTACAACCGAGGCGGTAACAACAACAACATTAATTACAATAACCGTGGAGGAAGACGAGGCCAAAATCGAGGAAGAGGCCGAGGTAATTCCAACCAGGGAAATAATAATAACAATGTGAGAGTGGCGCAAAACGACAAATTCGGAAAAAAAGAAATGGCGATTAGTAATTAACTATCGCCAAATCAACAAAAACTACTTTCTGATAAATTCCCACTCCCCAGAATTGATGATATTCTAGACCAACTGGGCAGAGCTAAATACTTTTCATGTCTTGACTTAATGTCAGGTTTCCACCAAATTGAACTTGAAGAAAATTCAAGAAATATAACATCTTTTTCAACGAGCAATGGCTCATATCGCTTCACGCGATTACCATTTGGTCTTAAAATAGCACCAAATGCATTTCAGAGAATGATGACTATAGCATTCTCGGGTTTAGAACCCTCTCAGGCATTCCTTTACTTAATGGTGATAGGATGTTCCGAAAAACACATGATTATAAACTTAACTGATGTTTTAAATGTATGTAAGAAATATAACCTAAAGTTGCATCCAGAAAAATTTTAATTTTTCACGCATGAAGTGACATTCTTGGGTCACAAATGCACTGACAAAGGAGTATTGCCAGATGGCAAGAAATTCGACGTCATCAAAAATTGTCCTATCCATGATACGGACAGCGCGAAACGATTTGTAGCATTCCGCAATAATTATCGTCGATTTATAAAAAACTTCACCGATTATTCACGGCACATAACTAGATTATGTAAAAAGAATGTTCCTTTTGAATGGTTAAGTGCCAAAACGCATTCCAATACCTTAAGGAAAAACTTATGCACCCCACTTTATTACAATATCCCGATTTTCGCAAAGAATTTTGCATTGTAACAGATGCTAGTAAACAAGCTTGTGGAGCGGTTCTAACTCAGAACCGTGACGGAATTCAGTTCCCAATAGCTTATGCATGTCGTCCATTTACAAAAGGGGAAAGCAATAAGAGCACAACAGAACAAGAGTTAGCGGCAATTCATTGGGCAATTACCCATTTTAGATCATATATTTATGACAAACACTTTACTATTAAAACGGATCACAGACCATTGACATATCTTTTTTCTATAAGGTCCATAAGGTCCTGAAAGTCACTACCAGGCGACAAATTAGACAAAATAAAAACTGTTCAGTAGAAAATTATGAACTTCTGCCAAGGCAAAGTCATAAAAATGTATCTAAGCCCAACCTACATGAAGTCATTACAAATGATGAAGTACGAAAGAAACGTGACCTTGCGCATAACAGAATCTAAATGTTTATTTAAACATGGAAATAAAATTATCGCAAGAATTGAAGTTAGCGATTTATATACTATAATCCTCGACTTAGTTCAGTTCATCCAAAGGTTTGAAACAGAAGCCGGTATATTAAAAATCAGCCAACTCAAAGTGGCACCGAGCCAAAAGGTCTTTGAATCAGTTTCAATAGATTATTTTAAAAATTTGGGCAATGAAATATTAAAATCTTTAAGAGTAGCGCTGCTCCAACCTATGACCCAAATAAACGATGAAAAAGAGATACTACAAATACTGTCTACATACCATGACGACCCAAGTCAAGGAAGTCAAGAACGCTAGCGAAAATTAAAAGACACTACAATAGAACAATATGACACGTCATATAAAAGAATTCGTACGTAGATGTCAAAAGTGTCAAATGTCTAAAACAAAGACACACACAAAAACTCCTTTGACTCTCACAGAAACACCAGTGAATGCTTTCGATATAGTAATAGTGGACGCGTTTGGTCCGGTACTTAAATCGGAAAATGGCAATGAATACATAGTCACATTAATATGTGACCTTACAAAATATTTAGTATCCATTCTAATAAAAAGCAAAAGCGCAAATATTGTCGCAAAAGCTATATTCGAAAATTTAATACTCAAGTTTGGTCCAATTAAGACGTTCATCTCGGACATGGAAACAGAGTATAAAATCCAGATTTTAACTGATTTATGCAAGTATATGAAGATCTAGAATCTCACCTCTACTGCATATCATCATCGAACATTAGGAACAATAGAACGAAGTCATCGAACATTGAATGAATACATTCGTTCATACATCTCTGCAGACAAAGCTGACTGGGATGTCTGGATTCAATATTTCACTTAATGCTTCAACCACTAACCAAACAACATATAGACTGGACATCCCATACAAACAGCGTTGTCCCAAAAAGTATCGGAGGCATCTTGTCCAAAATCGCGAGTAAGGGAGTAAGATATACATATGATGTATTTTTGAACCGCTTACTCTACAGGAAAGTGCTTGGCGCACTCTCTTCCATATGATTTGTGCGATAGAACGGCAACGCTGTTAACTTTTATCTCGCTCGCATTTACTCTCAGCTCTCAATGCACTCTCTATGTTTAGCGGTCGTTTAAATGTGTGTATTAAAAAATAAAAATTTGTCAATGAACACAAATGTTTAAAAAAAAAAAGAGACAAAACCATTTTCAATACCTAAATTTATATTAAGAAACAAAATAATTTCTTTTTAAAAAAGTAATACAATATATTAACACTAACGCTAAATGACTACATGTATTACGTCATGTCTTTAAAAAGGGAGGTGTAGCATATCTACCCTACCATTATCATAAATCAAAAGGTATAACAATACGTTAATACATTGTGACACTTTGTCATATTAAATACAAATATACAAATGCCCAAAGTACATGAAAAGACCTCTTAGAATTACATAAACATTCCAGCACAGAAGCAATACGATCCATCGCTTATACATAAGCTGATCGTGGCGCGAGGGAATGCTGAAAAAAACACATAGATATAAGCATTGCATGTTTCGGGTTAGCTGAACCCAACATAAACATAGAAGAACAATTCTCAATAAAATAACAGAACGGAGCACACACTCCAATCTCAATTTTATTATTATTATGTCGAAGTTATTACATCGTGACCCCGCCAGGAGTTATTACATGGCGACCGTAACAGGACCCACAGTCTAGTTGAACAAATGCGAAGTGCATAATAAAAAATCATAGCGTGACACATAACGAAAAAATGCCATTGAATTTGTTGGCGGTGGAAAGTGTCCTCAGGCAGCTGAAGAATTAAAAATCCAAATAATTGATGGCAGAGGAGCCCAAGTTCGAGACAGCTGTTCCTATTGAACAAAGGGATTCGCCGACGTTCCAAGAGGCCTTGCAGGCAAATCCAGCCGATGGACCACGCCCACTGACAATAGCTGAGTACCGGGCTCGACAAGAAAGGAGAGCGATACCAAAGCATAAAAGGAGTGTACGAAGAGTGAAACACTTGCAGCAACGGCAACTGGCCAAGGAAATGATTCAGTTAGACAAAGATGAATCAGACCGACAACGCTACACAGAGCGTCTTCAACACTTAGATCAGCAGATTCGCGTTGGTGCGAAACAACGCAAACCGGCTGCATAATTGCTCATGCCCCAATTTGCTTTAACATAAAGTTCTAATTTCAAGCCTATGTGGGAATCCGCTGCTTGAAATAAAAAAATACTAAACACTAATAGGCTTTACACTAACCAATGTAAACCGAAATGTGAGCCAACCACATTCTATAACAACTAATATTTTCATGTTTTTGGCGCTGGGTATCTATATACTCAGCTGCATTAAAACATTTGTCAAATGATAAAAATTAAAAAAAAAAATCTTTTCATAAAAATTATCACCTAAAATTGTATTTTTGATTTTGAGAGAAGAAAATATTTTTATTCTTTACGTAATCCCACAATTAAAACTTAGGAAAAAAAATTTTTCAATAGAAAACTTTACTGTTTCTTTCATGAACGTTAATCAAATTTTTTTTACAAATAAATTACATAATGGGATGGTTTATTGATTCTAGTGATGCGAAAAACAATACTGCCAACGTTGCAAACAACGTCAAGATAATTGATCACACAGACCATATAAAATCGTTGTGGATCCTGTTATTAATTATCACGATAATGTCAGTCTTACAATTTCTGCTTACAATCTATGTTAAACAGAATAAAATTATTAAGAAACGGTACATAAGTAGGGCAAATAACTTAGATAAGATCTAAAAATTATTTGGGTATAGCAACTACATGGTTAGTACGCTTACAAAAGTAAGAAAAGTCCAGTAAAAGAAAAGAATGGAACGAAGTTGCTTAACATATCGACGCATTTCGTTACAAATTTGATAAATCTTACAAATGCATCAATAAAGATGCAGTTATAAAAGCGGAAACACTAAAAACCATATAGGAAGATAAGTAAGGGAATACAATAATATAGTTATCTTAGTACATAATTAGGAAAATAAGTTCAGTTATGAGCACAAAAGTAAATGTTTAAGGGTAATCAAATCCCAAAACACAAGATTGACTACTGTCACCAATAGGTGACCACATATTCAGATAAACGTGCCAGAAAGTCTAAATTAATTGGCGAAGTTCGATCCCGACCAATTAAAGGAATCAATTCAACCAAGCGACGCTAAATCTGATAGTGACATTGAAACACTAGAAGAAAGCGATCCAATCGAAACCAAACAGGAAATAATAACAATCTCTGAAATGGCACAAGCAGTTGTAGAATTTATCAAGCTAGCCACATCTCTAATATTGACGGTAATTTTTACTAAGTTTTCTTTGAATCTATTAGAAACCTTAAAAGGAGCCTTATAAAAACAAAGCTAAAAGGCCACGCGAGAAATTTAATAAGTAATGAGGAGACAATTGCTGCAATCATCACGCAGCTATCAAATGCAGTAAAAGGAGAGTCGGTAGAAAATGTATCTGCTAAGCTTCAAAATCTGCAACAGAAAAATAAAATGGCTAACCAATACACCTAAGATGTGGAAAAAATGGCAAAGGCCTTGAAGACGCCTATATCAGTAAGGTCTACAGCACTAAAACAACTGTAAAAGATATGACCCAAAATTGTTCAATTGATGCTGTTTCCAAATTTGTCAATAGTTGCACGGAGATAACAGGTCAAAGTAACATTGTCCTATATTATTGACGAGGTGCAAACAACAATAATAAATTGTTGGTATGATGTGGGCAGAGTGGATTACGTGCTTGCCACTGTTCCATGCTTTTCATCCTTGCTACAGTGCGAACCGAGTTTTCTGTGCTGTTACCATTCAAACTGCCGCTTCTTCTGCAAGCTCATTAAACGGACCATCCCTACGATAGCCAGCGCTGCTTCGTCTGATACCATCCGGAATGCGCAGCTGACCCGCAGAACACTTTCGCGATATGATTTTACGCCCCGCCTGTAGCTAGGAACAGCCATTGCTCTGCTCCAGAGAAAGTTGAATGAAGTAGTTTGTTCATATTTATTGTGTAGGTCAGTGTTGATGGTTTGAAAGTTTTGGCGGGAAGTGTCAAGATAAACTCTTAGAAAGTTTTAAAACTGGTTATCCTAATTGATGGACTGACTGATTGGTGATCAACGCACGCCCATACCGTAAGAGAAGCTGAAATTTTCACTTTAGTTACATTATGTGATGAAAGTGCACATTGAGACGGGGATTTGGGAAATTCCACTCGCAAATGCGGAAAAATCGCGAAAAAACATTTGTATGAAACTTTTTCATTCGAAGTTGTTTCGCGCTTTTTGGAAAATCCATCTGTCCTTGGTGGAAATGGGGTTCAAAGATGTGGTGGATTACGTTTTGCGCTCAAATATTCAAGGATCTATATGAATCATTTGAGACGTGCTTCGCATTTTTCGCGAAATTAATGCTTCATCGCTAATAAGTTCGATTCAATGATTTCCTGATCGAAGATTTTTCCGCCGTCTCTTTTCAACAGCCACACTAGCCAAAAGAAAAATAGAAACATATCTACACGGTAGGGGTCGAACTCGCGACATTCCACGCTAGTTGCCACCGCTTCTATTAAGCATCAACACCTATATTTGAGTCTTATTGGTAAAAAACAAATAAGAGGTTTTAGTCTGGAGCTCCCGACTAGCGGACACCCTGAACCCTCTTCTTCCAATATCAAATGCATATATATATAATCTATTTTAGAAGCTATATGTCAAGTTTGGTGACTCTAGCTCATATTATTTACCGAAATTGCCCAAAAAACAGGATATCGATATCGATTCTTATCGATTGCTTGGAAACGTAAGTAAGTAATCGATTACCGGAAATAAACTCGATCTGCGCAGGTACTAAGAGGAACTACATCTAAAATTTCTAGTCTAAATTTCTAATCTAAAAGTATCTAGCTCTTTAAGGTTCTGAGATCCTTGCGTTCGGATGGACGGACAAACAAATGGACATGGCTTGATCGACTCGGCTATTGATGCTAATTAAGATTATATATACTTTATGGGGTCGGAGATGCTTCCTTTTGCATGTTACATACATTTGCATTTTGCACAAATACAATATACTCTTTTTCAATGGGTTCAGGGTATAAAAAACGATTTAAAATAGCAGCACAAACAACAGTACAATCGGATTCGAAGCAAACGCGCATGAATGCGTGTGTGTAAGTTAACAGAGGCCAACGAAACCAGCTCCAGATGCTGATATAGCACTGGGCCGGATGTTCTTACGAGTTAACTCACTCACTACGGCGTATCGGCCTAGTGTTTTGTAAGCCATAATTAATTAATTGATTTTGTGTTCCATAAATAATCAAATAACCAAAATATAGTCCTATAACGAAAATCCGCGAGGACCTTTTATTTATATATTAGTTGGCGCCCAACGTTGACGGACCATTTTGTTCTATAATTATTTTGTGTGCTGTGCAGTGTAAAGAACAAGTCTACCAGTACCAGACACTTCACGCTGTGTAAACGCAATACCCAACCTTCCAGTGCAAACAATAAAATTGTGCCTAACCTACATAGATTTACGTCAGCGGCAAAAGCCCAATAAAAAGCCCTTAGATACTCCGAAGCCGCTGGAGCTTTTTGGGCAGCGACTTATCACCAAACCAACGCGCAAGCGGATTTGGTAGCGAAGTAAACTAGCACCCATAGACTTCAGCGAGAGATCATAAAAAGGCATTCGCGACTGCAGCGTGGGAAGCAGTTGTTTTACACGTAGAGCATACAACCCTTCTAGGATCAAATAAAATATAATTGGGCCATCATTTGGCACAAACTTTTTTCAATTTGCGTGATTTATTTAAAATAAAATCCAAAAATATATAAGTTGGAAATATTAAAATTGCATTAATTGTGTTCCCAACTTACTTTGAGTAACACAATTTTTCATCCAGCAGCAATTTTCAATAAACTTTCCTCTGTCAGCATTCATTTAATTCACTGTTGTTGATTTGCTCTTGATATTGAGTTGTTATTATTGTTGACAGTATAGTCCATGAAAAGCTCGTTTCTCAGGTACAGAGAACGCTCTGCGAGGAGATCTGAGTCAGACGACTCTACCACCTTAGATAGGGAAGCCGTCCCGCAAAAAATCGCTGACACAGGTATAAAAAAGGAATGGAGCCTAAGCAGCTTAGGGCTTTGGTGCAGGCCGCAGTGGCCTCCGCCTAAGAAGCAAAGAGCGCAGTATTGGAGCAAAGAGATGCAGAACTGAGGGCTAACTTAAACGCTCGGATACAAGAATTGGCAGGCAGAATATCTGCCAGTAGTATAGAAATACCGCCGGTCCGGCATTTGAGCCGGTGGCAATCAAAATCAGGACGCCGTTAAATGCTTACCAGAACTTGCGAGGGTGCAAAAGACACACGCCTGTTGGAGACAAGCTGCAATAGCGGCATATACAATTTACAAGCCATGCGACGGCAGCGCTAACCACTACCAGGCGGTCATTATTATTAAGAGCAAAATTAGAGGGGCAGCTGCCGGCGTTTTGGGTCAGCTGGGCACAGTCATGAATTTTGATGACACAATAAACCATCTCGATTTCACATACAGAAATAAGAGAGGCATTCGCGTCATAGAGCAAGAGATGAGCACCCTAGGACAGGGCTCATTAACAATTTTACAATACTATGACGAGGTTCAGAAAAAGCTTACTCTTCTCACGAATAAGGTCAACATATCCTACAAAGCAAGCATGGCACAAGGACTCCGTACGAAGTTAAGAGATGATGTGTTGTGTGTTTTTGTCTCAGGCCTAAAGCATAGCCTGACGGATGTCCTGTTCGAGGCAAAGCCTAAGGACTTACCGTCGGCCCTAGCCCTAGCGCAAGAGGTAGAGGCAAACCATGAGAGGTTCGCTTTTGCCGAAAGCTTCGCTTAAGTGCAAGAAGATAGGGAACGAAAAGTGGCCCCGAGGCCGCAGGTCCATCAGCAAGGTAGGGGTCAACAGAAGGGGGATCCGCAACCCAACGATTCCAAAAATCCTCACTTTACTAAACAACAGAAATAGCAACAAAGTCAATTTGAGCAACAGAGTGGCAGGTGGAACAAAGGTGGCGGGTCAGAGGAACCAGTGGACGTCGATCAACCTGTGTCAAAAATTCTACAACCATCGCAGGCACCAACCTACGTTTTCTGTAGCGCTCCTCAAGCCTACAAAAGAACGGCCTCATCTGGGCGTTTAAGCGGACAGAGGAGGCATAGAGTCAATCACACAGCTCGCGAGCCTGATCAAGATTCAAGATCGTATGCTAGCTCTGCGGCAGCAGTAGAACAGCAAATTGCCGACGACAATTGTAGCGGGTATGACTCAGACACTCTCAATTTTGTAGGGAAAGCTCCGTGCTGCCTTACATTAGTAAGAGAGTAGCAGGGACCCAGATGAGATCAACACGGGCGCTTCCAAGAATTATATCAGGCCACATAAAAATCTAAAAAGTGTGTGCCCAGTAAATTCTTCCTTCTTTACCCATTCTATACACGGCACCACGAAGATCACTCAAAAGTGCCTTTTATCCCTGTTCGGCAAAACTGCCACATTTTGCTTACTCCCAGATCTGTCCACATTTGATGGAATTGTGAGCTCGACTTGCTCACTCAAGCAAGAGTGTCGTTTTGTCTTTCTTCTGGCCAACTCAAATGTGGCGCAGAAACTGAACAAATCGAATTCCACACGTGCGCTTTCCCATGGAAGCAGCGCAATTCGTTAATAAAGAAATTCAAAGCCTTCTGAAGAACGGTATCATTAAAAAATCTGTTTCCCCCTACAACAACCCCATTTGGGTGGTGAACAAGAAGAGAACGGACGAGTTTGGTAACATGAATATCCGCATCGTAATGGATTTTCGCAAACTTAACGAGAAAACCATCGCAGACAGATACCCCATACCTAACATTCCAATGATTTTGGGGAATCTTGGCAGAGCTAAGTACTTTTCGACATGGGACCTAAAATGTGGCTATCATCAGATCACGCTAGCAGAGCTTGACCTTGAAAGAACAGCCTTTGCAGTTAACGGGGGAAGTACGAATTTTTTCGTGTTCCCTTTGGTTTAAAAAATGCGGCCAGCATCTTCAAATCTTGGCAAATCTTGCTATGTCTATGTTCACGATGTCATCGTCTTCTCAAAAGACGAAAATTCTTATGTCTTTGAGCCACTCAAAAGTTCAGGAACAAATCAATCAACTCACTACAAGTGTCAACACATTACTAAAAGCTGCAAATAAAAATCAGATAGATTCCGAAACTCTTTTAGCTCGAAACTCTTTAAGCTCGGAATAGAATATTGCTGATGGAAATGATTCAGAAATTAACACCATAAGCCCAAATATATTAGATCACGCAGATTAGGAATCTGTTTGGAGCGATGAACCCACAGGTACTTCAATAGCTCACCTTATGTCCGTTGCGTCCGTGAAAGTATTACAATCTGTTAATGCCCTTCACTTTATCATTAAGTTCCCGATAATCAAAATGGCTTCCAGAAAGGTGATGATGTATCCAGTTGCACATGAGAATGCAGTGCTACAAATTGACAACAACATTATAGCTGAGTGCGGAGATCAAGTGCGTGCCCTTAAGAATTGCGCTTCCACGCCGGGAGGAACCTTTTGTCAACTTCCACCGACCAGCTCTTGTGCCGAGTCACTTAGACCCGATCACATGGGTCGATGACGGAATTCTGATCATCAATAATCGGCCTGCTGAGGCTTGCACTGACAACGGTACTGAAACTTGGGTTTACGGAACGAATCTAATCACTTTCAATAATTGGGCTCTGATCAACGAAACTAAGTACTTGAATCGCAACAACGTCCAGAGTAAGCTCCCCGGCATCGCGGCATCTCCCCTTCTTAATGTCACCGGCGACCAAGACGTGCTGAGTCTCCCTTAGCTTCATCGCTTGAATGAACGTAACCTGGAGATCATCAAGGAAGACAAGGACGAAATTGGAAGCGTCGACAGCGTGATAATAGCATTCTTGCTGGGTGCTGTGTGTTGCAACATAATTTTCATTGGTCGGTTCAATCC
This sequence comes from Drosophila virilis, assembly GCF_030788295.1. Classification (NCBI taxonomy): domain Eukaryota; kingdom Metazoa; phylum Arthropoda; class Insecta; order Diptera; family Drosophilidae; genus Drosophila; species Drosophila virilis. The sequence continues at coordinate 358,418 of NW_027212848.1, forward strand.
GTTGGTTCACCAAAAACATAACATCGGCCAAGAAGATTAAGAAGGTGATCGCCGAAATAGGAGCGACCGAGGGCAGCCTTAACTTAAGAGGCGAGCAGTCAACAGAGGCCAACGACACCAGCTCCAGATGCTGATATAGCTCTGGACCGGATGTTCTTGCACGACAGCAGCGCACGAGGCGCAAGCTAAGCAACAATCTTACTGAAATTTTCTACAGTACATCTTCTTGTGCGATAGAATATGTCTGTATTCTCAAAAAATCAATTACATTTAATATAGTATCTGAAATTGGTGGGAATTACATGATGGGTTATTAAATTGATATTTAGCTCTGTGTTGGTAGCGGAGAGATATAGGCAATAGGTATATAATGCAAGATACTTAATAATATATACTCTTCTAGAATAAACATATAAAGTTTGGTGACTCTAGTAGCTATTACTTTTTATCCAATTTGCTTAAAAAACAGGATGTCGATATCGATTTTTATCGATTGCTTGGAAACGGGATAAGTTATCGATTATCGGAAACAAACTCGATCTGCGCAAGCACTAGGAGGACCTACATCTTAAATTTTAAGTCTTTAGCTCTTATGGGTTCTAAAATCATACACACATACGTTCATACATTCGGACAGACGGCCAGGCGGACAGACAGACAGACGGATATAGCCAGATCTACTCGGCTATTGATGCTGATCAAGAATATATATATACTTTATGGATTCGGAGATGCTTCCTTCTGCCTGTGACATACATTTGCATTCTGCACAAAAATGGGTTCAGGGTATAAGAACTGATCAGCAGTCATTTTATTTTACAACTTATAACTACTTTATTGGCGCAGTCGGTAGAATTGCGCTACATTTTGTGCAACGAAATAAATTAAAGTTCGTGAGTGATTCGGCCATTTAAAGAGAGGCTTAATCATAATAAATCGAACATATTTTAATTCCGAAATTCGCTATCCGCACAAGAACTTACAGAGTCTAAACAATTTAAACAAAGTATAAATCCAATTTGGTCGATGTAAAATCAAGAGAATTTCTTGAGACATTAACTTAATTCGTAAAACTTAAAGAAAAAGGAGCAGCCTGATAATTTTGCGTGTTGCGGCAGCTCCAAACGACCAAAATTTTGACCAATTGCTAATGCAGAAGGTGCCGGACTTTGAGGGAGACCTCATAACCCTGGGTCCATTTATCAGAAGGGTGGATTACCTGCTTCAACTGTTCTCTCTCACAATGAACAAAAACAGACAATCCAGCAATTGATCTCCAGATATCCGGAGATGCCCAAAAGGTATCCAGAATGCTGCACATCAACAACTGGTCCCAAATCAGGAAAGCTTTAATCTCCGACTACAAGACGCAAACACACGTTTAAGAACACTGCGAAGGCTATATAATACCAATTATCAAGGTAATTTACGCAAATTTTGTAGTAATGTAGAGGCTAAGATAACATTTATAGCGGACATATTGTACACCAACGCTATGCATAATAATGTTAAGAACTTATTACATATTATACTACCAGATAGATTCTTTAAGTCACTCGCAAGATTCGACATATCCACTATTTCTAAATGGAAACAAGTAGCACAAATCGAGGGATACTATGAGTTTAATTATTATAATAACAATAATAACAAGTAAGAAGTTCTATTCGGTAGCTCCCGACTAGGAAATACCCTGAACCCTCTGATTCCAACACCAAATAAATTTAAAAACAAGTAAGAGGTTCTAGTCGGGAGCTCCCGACTAGAGGATACCCTGAACCCTCTTCTTCCAAAATCAAATGCATATATATATTCTATTCTATGCTATATGTCAAGTTTGGTGACTCTAGCTCTTATTATTTACCAAAATTGCCAAAAAAAACAGGATATCGATATCGACTCTATCGATTGCTTTTAAACGGACTAAGTTATCGATTATCGGAAACAAATTCGATCTGCGCACCTACATCTCAAATTACAAGTCTTTAGCTCTTATAGGTTTTGAGATCCTTGCGTTCATACATACGGGCGGACGGACGGACGGATGGACAGAAAAACGGACATGGCTAGATCGACTCGGCTGTTGATGCTGATCAAGAATATATATTCTTTATTGGGTCGGAGATGCTTCTTCTACCTGTTACATACATTTGGATTTTGCACAAATACAATATACCCTTACACCCATTTTTAATGGGTTCAGGGTATAAAAAGTACCCTTGGCAGGGTTCGAAATCTCAACCGACCGCATTACTTGCTGTCGACTCTAATCAACAGCCACACCTGCAAAAAAAAAGTACTTTCCCCGGTAGGGCCCGAACTCGCGACAGACCGCACCACTTGCTATGCCTCTACTCAGCAGCCACACCCATAATAAAGTACTTTTGAAAAAAAAAAAAAGAAAATAAAATAGCATTACAGAAAATAGTCGCAATTACCATGCTATTAGAATGCGAAGCAGACGCGAATGAATGTGTATGTGTACATGTATACAGAAATTCTTAAAGGTGCTGCCCCATTCAATTGCGCAGTTGCATATAACTTTGGTTTTTTCTTAACCGATCTTTATGAAATTTTCTACAGTATATCTTATTGTACCATTGAATATTTGTATATTCTCAAAAAGTCAATTGCATTTAAATTGTGGCTTAAATTGGTTGGCAATAAAAGTTGGGTTATGAGCTTGATTTATAGCCGTGCGTTGGTAGCGGGGCGGTAGCGATAGGTATAAAATGAAAGATACTTGACATATATAAAATATTTTAGAAGCAACATATCATGCTTGGGACTCTAGCTCTTATTATCTGCCGAATTTGCTCAAAAAACTGGATTTCTTTATCGATATTTATTGATTGCTTGGCAGCGGAGTACGTTATCGATTATCGGAAACAAACTCGATCTGCGCAGGCACTAGGAGGGTCTTCATCTGAAATTTCAAGTCTCTAGCTCTTATAGGTTCTGAGATCCTGACGTTCATACATACGGACGGATATCGATATCGACTTTCTGTTTTTTGAGCAAATTGGGTAAATAATAAGAGCTAGAACCACCAAACATGTTATGTTGCTTCTATAATATCATATATATGCCAAGTATCTTTCATTTTATACCTATCGCCTCCTCCCCGCTATCGCCCAACAGCTATACATCAAGTTAATAATCCAACTTTTATTCCCAACCAATTTAAGCCACAATTTAAATGCAATTGACTCTTTGAGAATACGCAAATATTCAATGGTACAATAAGATATACTGTAGAAAATTTCATAAAGATCGGTTAAGAAAAAACCAAAGTTATATGCAACTGCGCAATTGAATGGGGCAGCAGCTTTAGCAATATCTCTATACACGTACACACACGCACGTCTGCTTCGCATTCAAACAGCATGGTAATTGCGACATTTTTCTATAATGCTATTTTAGTTCCTTTTTATACCCTGAACCCATTAAAAATGGGTAAAAGGGTATATTGTATTTGTGCAAAATCCGAATGTATGTAACAGGCAGAAGGAAGCATCTCCAACCCCATAAAAAATATATATACTGGATCAGCATCGACAGCCGAGTCGATATAGCCATGTCCATCTGTCTGTTTCTATGCGAACTTGTCTCTCAGTTTTGAAGCTATCTTAATGAAACTTTGCAGAAGTCCCTCTTTCTGTTGCACGCAGCACATATGTAAAAACCAGCTGGTTCGGACCACTATATCATATAGCTGCCATAGGAACGATCGGTCGAAAATGAAAATGTATGAAAAAACATTTTGTTTATCAAGATATCTTGACCAAACTCGGCATTTATTAGTTATACTTTGCTCCTCATGTATTTGCAAAATCCTATTAAGATCGGACCACTATGTCATATAGCTGCCATATGAACGATCGGTCGAAAATTAAGTTTTTATATGAAAAAACAGTTTGTTTATCAAGATATCTAGACCAAACTCGGCATTTATTAGTCATACTATACTCCTCATATATATGCAAAATCCCATTAAGATCGGACTACTATATAATATAGCTGCCATAGGAACGATCGGTGGAAAATTAAGTTGTATGGAAACCTTATTTGTCATTCAAGATATTTTGATTAAACACGGCATTTAAGGATTTCACTACGCTCCCTTCATTTTTGTAAAATCTTATTTATCTCGGACTGCTATATCATATATCTGCCATAGAAACGATCGATCGAAAACTAGGTTTTTGATTAATAATCTTTTTTGTTTATCAAGATATCTTGACCAAACTCAGCATTGACTATTTTCTCTTTGCTTCTTAGATAGGGCCAAAGCACTATAAGCATTATGAAAAGGTTGGGTCAGCAAGGGTATTAGATCTTCGGCGTGCCGAAGATAGCCTTTGTTTCTTGTTTTTAAATGTATTTGGTGTTGGAATAAGATGGTTCAGGGTATTCCCGACAAGAACCTCTTACTTATTTTTGTAAGATCTTGGGTTTGAATTGATGAATGAATGCTGACCCTTTATTACCTGCAGCCGGTTAGGCTTAAGGGATCAACTTTTGGCAAGCACCTGCACTTGTATATATACTCACATAAATCAAGTGAGAGGGTTCAGGCGAAGACAATATAAACACTAAGATGAGTAACGCCATACAACAAAATGCTACTATGCAGCTTGATTTATTGAAAATTGAGAACGAAAACGAAATCAATAGCATTGCGCTCTCATAGCCGAGAGAACGAAAAAGCTCAAAATAGAATTTGCTCTCAGCTTCGGCTCTATGAGGGCCGTGCAAGCAATTATGTTTGTATGCGTGTGAATATACATACATACATAACAGCATATTTGAATGTGTTGTTATCCACTGCTTTGGCAAAGTCTCTGGCTGGCAAAGAAACAATTTTCTTAGTTTTTTAGCGCAGATCACGACCTACCCAAAATTTCTGTTGATATATAAATGCATTTTGTGTACTCCGTACAAAAAAATTTGTATTTTTAAGTCGATGCAAATATTTATGTAATTTTTTATATTTGAAATTATTAATTAAATTATTATTTTTGCAAAGATACATTTAATTATTTTTTTTTTTATTTTATTATTTTTGTTGTTCGAATTATAAAGAACAAAGTACGCATGGAACACCGCAAGGAGACCATTATATATATAGACCATATATGTATAATGGGGTCATAACTAAATATGACTTTCGGGTATTTTCTGCGGAGCCAACCTCAGTACACAAAATGCATTCATATATCATCACAAATTTGGGATAGGTCATGATTTGCGCTAGAAAACTAACAAAATTAATTTCTTGCCAGCTAAAGCCAGAGCAGTGAATAACAACACATACATACATACTTTAAAGATCTTATGCATGTATAATTCACGCTTACAACCAAAGGTGCACGCATGCTATTGGCTGAGACAAGAACTTTTCTCGAGCATACACTGTCCAAAAAGAAAAGTGAAATCACTCTATGTGTGCTATTTTCTTAACATTGCTATTGCGCAAGAAGCGCCTTTTGTAAAAATTATATAAGTTCTTAAACTCTTCTGTAAAATTAATCGTTAATATCTAGGGTAATATATAATTTAAATAAAGCATGCATTTCATGGATAAAGCACAAGCACTTTTGCGTCGATCGTAAGTTCTAAACTTTTTCGCTCAATGTACTTCGAAAACGAAGCGACGCAAAGCAGCATCGACCAGCTTTGCTGAAGGCAGGCTGGCGACTAACTTCGTAGCTCGTGTCAGCATCAGCAAGCCACGACTTCGGCATTCGTTCGTCTGGTCTTTGGAGAACGAACAACCAGTCGGCAGGCATGCCGTACGAAGCCTCAAAGGCCAGATGAAAGGCCAGGCCAGAAATTTTGCGTCGCATTCAAATGTATGGACGTTAGTCATCTTAGTGTTTTTATTGTCTTTGGCTTAGGGTATCCCCTAGTCGGGAGCTCCCGACTAGAAACTCTTACTTGTTTTTTTTTTTGCTTGTGTGGCTGTTGAGTAGAGTCGACAGCAAGTAATGCGGTCAGTTGCGAGTTCGAACCCTGCCAAGGGAACTTTTTTTTTTAATTTATTTGGTGTTGGAATAAAAGGGGTTCAGGGTATTCCCTAGTCGGGAGCTTCCGACTAGAACCTCTTACTTGTTATTATCTCATATTACTATATTTTCCATATTTTCTATTTCTGTGAACTTATATGTTCCAACATGATTATAATCTAGTTTATGACCTGTTTCGTTTCTTAATAAAACTTTATCTCCTAATTTTAATTCAAAGTTTACGACTTTCTTGTAATATAAGACTTTGTTTCTTTGTGGGTGCTGTTTAAGCATTACCATAGCTCTTTTATATGATATTTCTAGTCTATATTTCGATCCCTTAGCGGAATTATCTATATTATAAAGTGGTTCTACACTATCTTTGCTGTTAAAATGTTTTGGTAGGTTCTTTGTTTTACCAAATACGAGCTCGTATGGACAATAAGTATGTGCCATAGAACAACAGTAAACGAAATATTGAAGCCATACGTCCCAATCAGTTGTATCAACTGATATATATGATCCTATGTATTCGTTAAATTTCTATGAATTTTTTCGACTGTTCCGACTGTTCCGAAGTCATTTATGAATGAATTCTTATATTCTGTTCTCATGTCCGTAATGAACGTCTTCATTGGACCGTACTTCAGAATGAAAGATTAAAATATAGCTTTAGCGACTGTTTTTACATTTTTATTTGGGATCGGAATGGCAACTAGGTATTTTGTTAAATCACAAATAAGTGTAATTGCATACTCGTTACCCTTCTCTGATCTTGGTAATGTACTTATAGTGTCTACAATTACCCTGTCGAAAGCGTTTGTTGCTGTTTCAGTTATAATCATAGGTGTTTTAGTGTGCTTTGTTGTTTTAGCTTTTTAAAATTTCGGACAATTACGTACGTACTTTGTTATATAACGTGTCATATTTTTCCAAGAGTAATGTCTTTTTATTTTTGCTAGCGTTTGGCTGATTCCTAATATACCGGCTTCTTTTTTAACCTTTTGGAAAAATTGACCTAAATCGATAGTTCCATTAGTATAAAGGTCGCTTATCTCAATTCTTGCATCAACCTTTTTACAATGTTTTAAAATACAAAGCGTATTTGTTATCTGCAAGGTCACTATTTTTCGCATATCGTCGTTTTTAATGACGTCGTATACGTTGTGCTTAGAAGCTTTATCAAGATTTTGCCTTGTTAAAATTTCTTTTTCTTTTCCTGCGCAGCCTTTATTTTGTCTACTTTGTTATTTGCAAGACAATTTGTATTAGTACTTTTTAATTTTTTGATGATTATTCTTGATAACGCATCTGCAACCAAATTATCTTTTCCCTTAAAGTATTCCACAGTGAACTCATACTCTTCTAAATCTAGTCTCATTTTCGTTAATTTTGAACTTGGATTGAAAACAGATATGTCAATGGTCTATGGTCTGTTTAAATTGTGAAATATTGACCATATAAGTGTGGTCTAAAATGCGTTATTGCCCAGTGGATTGCTGCCAACTCTTCTTCGGTTGTACTTTTATTGCTTCTCTTTTAAATAAACGAGAAGCATATGCTACGGGCAATTGTTTATCTCCATACGCTTGAGTCACAACTGCTCCGCAGGCTAGTTTACTGGCATCTGTTATGATGCAAAATTCTTCGCTTAAATTTGGGTATTTTGGTAAAGTAGGATTCATAAGAGCTAAAATATTCGAAAGCTTTTTGGCACTCATCGAACCACTCAAACTTTACCGTGTTTTACAAAATCTTGTTATGTGACGTGAATAATCTGCAAAGCTATTTATAAAACGTCTGTAATAATTGCAAAATGCAACGAATCTGTGCTAGAAGATTCAGCGTCCGTATCGACTGTGTATTATTTAATGACATCATATTTTTTGACATTACCAAAATATCTTGATCAGTACCCGTAAAATTTTTCTTGATGTAATTTAAGGCCGTGTTGCCTATACAAGTCAAAAACGTTTGTTGTATTTGAACATGTGGTTTTCGGGACAACCGATGACGATTAAGTCATCCATGTACAAGAAAGCTTGTGAAGATTCTAATACGGAAAAAGCGATGGTCATCACTCTTTGAAGAGAATTAGAAGCTATTTTTAGACCATATGGTAATCACTAACCATACAATGTATAGACGTACCAAATGGCACTTTTAATCGAAACAAGAAAAATCGAAACGAGGCGACCCCAATGGTACCCGCGACCAATTAAGGGTGCCCAGACAGAGTAAGACTGCTGAGAGTGGCAGGCGAACGCCGGCCTCAAAAGCCGAACGTTCAGTATGAAGCCGCATCTCGCTCAGCGCACAACATCGCGGCTGATGCGTTTTCTTAATATATGTATGTATGTATGCCATTTTTAAATCCTTACAGCCCAAAAACATATATGTGTATGCATGTGCCTCGCTCTCACACATTGCTTCGCGCACTTGCATCCATCTCTTTCTCCCTGCATAAATTCCCACAGAACCCCGAGATCTACAAACATTCATACGTTTGTGTTGTGTGGATGTGCGCACAAGAAGATCGCAGCGTTTGTCGCAAGCTAGAGGTTATTTCTTCAATTGTGTGCCTTTTGTGCCTGTGGTAGCAATAGGCACTCACATTTAAATGCTCTATCATGTATTTCTTCGTCCAGTCAGGCATGATGACAATAATGTGATCAAATTTTATTTAATACACAATTAATTGACCTAAATAAAATATTTATATTTATTTTCTGCTTACTGTAGGGGCCTATTTTGTTTAAAATACAAAAATATCTAAGTCGTATTTCTGCAAGGGTAATTCATCGTCGGCTTGTCGAAGAATTTAAGAGAATATCAAAAATTAACGCACACTCTTTCAAGTAAGCAGTTGTGTGAAATTATTAAGGGGTTTGGCTTGTTCATGTGCAAAATTGCTATTTTCCATGCTGGTTGTACCTGATCGCTGGCATGTGTGCATGATAACTTTTTGGGTCGGCCAACCACGCACACTAACACACTTTTCTATATGGATGGAAGCCAGTCGCCCAAATTTACGCACCCATTGATAAAAATATCTCCGCCTCCCGACAAACCCTTGATCAGCTCATTCACACACCTTTGTGAGTGTGTATATATGTGTGTGTAGAGCTCGAAATTCACAAATCCCAAAAACTTCAAATTTGGTCAAATTTGCATCGGCAGGGATGCACACATGCCAGCGATCAGGAACCCTTAGCCCTACAACAAGCATGGAAAATAGCAATTTTGCACATGAACAGGCCAAACCCTTTAATAATTTCACACAACTGCTTACTTGAAAGAGTGTGCGTCAATTTTTGGTCTTTTCTTAAATTCTTCGACAAGCCGACGATGAATTACCCTTGCAGAAATACGACTTAGATATTTTTGTATTTTAAGCAAAATAGGCCCCTACAGTAAACAGAAAATAAATATAAATATTTTAGTTAGTTCAATTAATTGTGTATTAAATAAAATTTGATCAAATTATTGTCATCATGCCTGACTGGACGAAGAAATACATGATAGAGATTTAAATTTGAGTTGCTACCACAGGCACAAAAGGCACACAATTGAAAAAATAACCTCTGGCTTGCGACAAACGCTGCGATCTACTTGTGTGCACATCCACACAACACAAACGTATGAATGTTTGTAGATCTCGGGGTTTTGTGGGAAGCTATGCAGGGAGAGAGAGATGGATGCAAGTGCGCGAATAATGAGTGAGAGCGAGGCCCATGCATACACATATATGTTTTTGGGCTGTAAGGATTTAAAAATGGCATACAAACATACATATATTAAGAAAACGCATCAGCCGCGATGTTGTGCGCTGAGCGAGATGCGGCTTCATACTGAACGTTCGGCTTTTGAGGCCGGCGTTCGGCTGCCACTCTCAGCAGTCTTACTCTGTCTGGGCACACTAAATTGGGCGCTGGTACCATTGGGGTCGCCTCTTTTCGATTTTTCTTGTTTCGATTAAAAGTGCCATTTGGTATGTCTGTACATTCACTAACCAAACAACATATAGACTGGACATCCCATATAAACAACGTTGTCACAAAAAGTATCGGAGGCATCTGGTCCAAACTCGCGAGTAAGGGAGTAAGATATACATATGATGTATTTTTGAACCGCTTACTCTACAGGAAAGTGCTTGGCGCACTCTCTTCCATATGATTTGTGCGATAGAACGGCAACGCTGTTAACTTTTATCTCGCTCGCACATACTCTCAGCTCTCAATGCACTCTCTATGTTTAGGGATCGTTTAAATGTGTGTGTGTGTGTGTATTTGTCCGACAAGCAAAACTGCGCATAAATTCAATTTTTCTCAAATGCTGAGGCATTTCTACCCTTTTGAAGGCTAATATGAAATAGAGAGAGGGTTTGCCACGTCGATGCGAAATTCTGGCATTTTAGCTCGCTATCGTTGGTAAGGGTACCCAAGGGTTGCCATGTGGGCATTTAAAATATTTTGGACTCGCTATTCGCGCATACTTGCATATTTTGTATATGAATAGAAGCATTTATGCGCTTGTGTGCTTGTTGGTTGCCTGCCTGCCTGCCCCCGATGCAAATTTAACAAGATTTTAGGATTTCTGATTTTGGACCTCTACACATAGACACACATATACAAATGTCTGTGAATGGGCTGATCATTGGCGCAAAAGAAAATACATTATTGGCACGCGTCTGACGCACGCCCTCCTTTTTAATGATTTTGATGAATGAATGTTGACCCCTTAGTACCTGCAGCAGTTCGTTGGGTCGAATGGTCATATAGTAAATACTATATACTATACTAATATGATTGAAATTGTTGTATTTAAAATTCGGACAAATGTTTGTTGATTATTGGAAATAGTATTTCCAATGAATATTCCTCAATCAATTTATTGATTGGAAATAAAAATATTGTTTTCTGGCGAAACAATATTGATTTGACGGACTTCTTCAGAACGAGCTGGAAGTATTGTGGCATTATTATCACAAGTGTGAGTTATTTGTAGTTTTATTGGATAATGTAAATTTTTTGGCCGAAGTATTAGAGAATCACATGCTTGTGTGAAATGTAATTGGCAATTATACTTTTTAAAGAAGTCCATACCAATAATGCCAATAATAATAATGCTGGGTATTGGGAAATCGCGTCCGACTATGTGAAAGTCAAGTGGAATGACATATTTTCCGGTAGATAATTCTACGAATCCTAAACCTTTAGAAAGAACTGAACCGATTCCAGAAATTTGAGTTGATATGTTTAAATTAATGTTTTCAACATGTTTTTTTAATATAATATATGTGCACCAGTATCTAGCAAAAGGGTAAATGCTTTACCTGTTTTTTCGTTATTTATCTAAATGAAGATAATGTGATTTAGATTGAATGTGTGTACTTTGGTGTTTCTTGTTGCATATCTTATGGGTTGGTTTTCTGAGTAAGTCTGAGTAACTCGGACATTATTGTTGTGGCCTCGATTCGAGTTGCCACGGCATCTAGAGTTTCCTCTATTTTGACCTTGTTCTCTATTGTTATTATTGTATCCGCCTCTGTTGTATGGTCGGCCTCTATAATTACCTCTACCACAAACTTTGATATGGGATCATTCATGTTACGGAATGTTCCTGCCTGCATAATAAGTTTTAACTTATCTATAGCTCAGTTCTTGGTCATGGCTTTTACAGCTTGGGCTGTGCTGTAATTGGTGGCTAAATCTGAATTTAAGCCATCATTAATATAAGCACCTGCCAGAGCTTTTGCCAGTTGCTCAACTTCTTGTGTGTAAATGTTGGCAGTTTTGTTCTTTTGCTGTAGGTTTAGGAGCTTAGCTGGTAGTACGTAAAATGATTCTCCTTTTACCGTTCTTGATAATTTTGCAATTATTTCGGAGATTGTTTTTTCATCGCTTATCAAGTTTCGTGCATGGCCTTTTAGTTTTGTCCTTATAAGACTGACAGCTGTTGCTTCTTGATCTTCTTTTAGTGAGTCTATAAGACTCAAAGCATCTTTAAAGCTTTGTAAGTTTTCTGCCTTGCCATCAAACTCTGGTAAGAGCGATAAGACTAGTTTGAGAAAACTTATAGCTGTTTGGGCCTTTATGTTGGCAATTGCATGGGTATTAATTTTAGAATCTGATAGTTTGTTGCATTATCACATATAAGTTGACGGCTGATATTGTAGGAGTTCACGAGAGTTTTAACGTGTTTTAAGTTTGTCTCGTTTGAGACAGGTGCGCTTTTGTTAACGCAGCTGCAAGATTTATTAAACTCCTCACGTTGTTCCCTAAGATGGTAACGATTTGCGTCCATTCCATTTATAGACATTTTTAATTTATCTGTGCAAACGCACAGTAATAATATCAATGGGTCCTTAAATAGGGTGTTCAAATTGTTGATTTTTGTATATTTTAAACAGCTGCTTAGACCTTGTCTAAGTCGTTGGCTCGACTCATGTAACGCTTTCTCAGCGTTTTTTTATGTAGAAGATATATCTTTAGAAGGATGTTTACTGAAGCTATTACAATGAGAATTGTAAGTAGTATGTTTGTTAACTGCACATGGGGAGTGGTGTCTACAACTTCTACCACGTTAAATACACTGGCAGTGTTATGAGCTGCCATTGATTGTTTTACCCCCATTTTCCCATATAAAAACTCTTGCTATTTTTATACCCTGAACCCATTGAAAATGGGCAAAAAGGGTATATTGTATTTGTGCCAAATGCAAATGTATTTAACAGGCAAAAGGAAGCATCTCCAACCCCATAAATTTTATATATTCTTGATCAGCACCAATAGCCGAGTCGATCTGGCCATGTCCGTCTGTCCGAATTTTTTTTATACACTGAACCCATTAAAAATGGGTATAACGAGAAAGAAGGGCTATCTTCGGCACGCCAAAGATCCAATACCCTTGCAGACCCAACCTTTTCATAATGCTCATAGTGCTTTGCCCCTATCTAAGAAGTACCGGGAAAATAGTAAATGACGAGTTTGGTCAAGATATCTTGAATAACAAAATGTTTTTTCATACAACTTAATTTTCGACCGATCGTTCCTATGGCAGCTATATTATATAGTGGTCCGATCCAGCTGGTTTTCCATATGTGCTGCGTGAAACAGAAAGAGCGAGTTCTGCAAAGTTTCATTAAGATAGCTTTAAAACTGAGAGACTAGTTCGCATAGAAACAGACAGACGGACAGACGGACATGGCTATATCGACTTGGCTGTTGATGCTGATTAATAATATATATAATTTATGGGGTTGGAGATGTCTCCTTCTTTGCGTTACACATTATAATACAAAATTATAATACCCTCTGCAAGGTTATAATAAGAGCTAGAGTCACCGAACTTGACATATAGCTTCTAAAATAGAATATATATAAAGTTTTACACGTTAAGTTACTATAAAAAAATATATTTCAATTTATTATTTTCTCTAACGGTTACTTTTGTTGAGTACATTCAGATTTGCTTCCCGAGTATGAACTGATTTATCTAACTGTTGCGGTCGCTAGCAAACTTCGCTTTGAGAGAGTTTGACTCAAAATTGAGTGAAGTTTGAGCTGCGTCAGCAATTATGCGTGGGATAGTGCTTTGATGGGAACATTGACAGTGGCGTGATATTTAGGGTGAATTTTTTATGTCTACCAAGGGGGACAGTTTGATCTTGACCAATGTCGATGTTATCACCAGGCTCCTTGTTTACAATGTTAGAAATGTTTATACTTGTGCTTATGCTTATGTGCTAAGTTATGTTAAAGGGTGGGTGAGACTATGGATATGTCACTATATATGCATGTGACGTTGGAAGGAGAGGGTTCAGGGTATCCCCTAGTCGGGAGCTCCCGACGAGAACCACTTACTTGTTTTTTTTTCTGCCTATGCAGACGCACTCAGACAATTGATTTCGGCCCAAGAATCGGATGCTCGTCATTAATTGTTATACCCTGAACCCATTAAAAATGGGTATAAGGGTATATTGAATTTGTGCAAAATCCAAATGTACGTAACAAGCAGAAGGAAGCATCTCCGACCACATAAAGTGTATATATTCTTGATCAGCATCAATAGCCGAGTCGATCTAGCCATGTCCTTCTGTCTGTCTGTCCGACCGTCCGTATGTATGAACGCAAGGATCTTAGAACCTATAAGGGCTAGAGCTGAAATTTTAAATGTCGGTGCTCCTAGTTCCCGCACAGATCGAGTTTATTTCCGATAATCGATAACTTACTCCGTTTCCAAGCAATCGATATCGATATCCTGTTTTTTGGGCAATTTTGGTAAATAATAAGAGCTAGAGTCACCAAACTTGACATATAGCTTCTAAAAAAGAATATATATGCATTTGATGTTGGAAAGAGAGGGTTCAGGGTATCCCCTAGTCGGGAGCTCCCGACTAAATCCTCTTACTTGTTTTTATATTGACGTAGGGTAAGGTAGACAATATTATTCCACACTCAATTTTGAAACATGAATAGAGTGGACTTGTTGTTGTGCCATATATTTGTATATATTCGGATTCGAACTATGCCTTTGCAAAATTTGTGTGGCCCGCATACGAAAGTCTGTGTAGTCGTTGTATAGTTTGCTCATTTTGTCTTTAATCATGACTAATTTATGTACATAATTGTTGAGACACCTAATGAAACTAACGAGGCATTTATTTCTGTTGTATTTTTATTTTTTTTTTTATTTGAATTCAAAAACATTTTTTTGTTCAATTTTTGTATCTAATATCTAAATATTTTTACTTTCTTAAATTTTCTTACATACTTATGTTTCCAATTTTGAACATTTTTTTTGAAAATGTAAGCTTTAAAATGAGCCTAATGTAACCTACACGCAATTATATATTCGGTCTTGCAGTTGGAAAAAGTCGGTTGTACATATGATTGGCTTATAGGTTTTTTGTTATACAATTTTATATATATATAGCCTAGCAGAGGTTAGTAGTTTTCAAGTTGCACTTTGAGGGTGCTTCAACTTGTTTGTAAGAATTTAAAGTAAAGGCAAAGTGGGGCATTCGCTTTCCTCCAGCTCTTTTTGCGTTACCCCGCACCAGTGCGAAGTTGTTTATTTAGCTCGTCGATACGCTCTTGGCAGCGTTGTCGGTCTTCCTCGTTGGTGAAGGTTTTCTGCAAATCCAGTTCCAGTCGTCTTTTTCGTAGAGTTTTTTTATCCGCCCACCACGCTTCGTTTTCTTTGGTGGATTCTTCACTTGTCTTGCCCTGTACTCAGCTATTGTGAGTGGACGGGGTCCATCGTTTGGATACACCTCTAAAGCTCAGGCAGGCTTTGTGCATCCCTTTGCTTAACAGGAGCAGTATCCTCTAGGCTGAGGTTTAAATGTAAAGTTAATTTAAATTTGTTATATTCTTTTTTTTCTGCTGCAGTAGTCCGAGGCCTATGAGCTCAGGCGTTGCCGGCGCAGGGCATCGCACGGGTCAATTTCGATAGTTGCTACTCGCAACTATTGTTTATGGCAAGGTTTTATTTATTAATTCTTTTTCATGGCAATGCGTCTGTGTTTGTGCTGCAGCACTGCGGTGTGAGATGTTTTGGATGCCTTTGAGATGGTCTGCTTCTTCTCCTTGGCGGGCAATGGCCGAGGTACAACGAAACGACGTTTGTTTAATGTGATGCACCATAAGTTTTTGTAAGGTTTTTTTTTTTTAATTAAAATATTTGTTACTTATTTTCCATGTAAAGCTGATTTTCCCTTGTTCATTATGAACTGCACATAAGCAACGGTGAACGACTGTCACGGTCGCCATGTAGAAATAACTTTGTAAAAAACTACTATAATGCAAGCTTTATTGTTTCGGCTTTGAATTGTTAATTATGAATAATTCTTACAATCTTTACTTAGTTACTTCCTAGCTAAGACCGCGCGGACTGCGTTGCCAGCGACTCCGGCAGCGGAGCGGTTATATTATAAACTTATACATATATGTATGTGTGTGCAGCATTGAGAGCCGCGCAGAGAGAGTATGGTATGTGAACTTATGCATTATAGTGCGCAGCCGGCTTGCGTGGGAAACGCTGACGCTGCGTTGTTGCCTACACACATATACATATGTGTGGTCATATTTCATATGTATGCACTTAAAATGTACATATGTAAACACTGCAACAAAGTGTTACAGAGTGACAGTTTGATATATATTAAGTACAATATGTACTCTATATGTGCGCATATCGCAAAAAAGAACAGACAAAACTAAAATTAGGAAAATATTGCGCTATCAATTAATTCTTTGCAAAATGCAAGCACAATTTGAAATAGAACCCAAGCTACCTAACGGTACTTCAAATTCGGAGAAATTTGATTGCGTGAATCATTAATATGCAGTGTGCGAATATCTTCTGAGCGATTTTTCGTTTTAAACAGTTCAAGCAATGCCGAATTTAGAGCTTTTTGCAATGCCTGGTCAACGAGTGAATGAAAACCTTATTCAGCTACTTTATTTCCACTACCACAAGGGAAAAACTGCTAAAGAACTGGCGGAAATGTTCTCAACTAGGCTAAGAACTATTTTTAATATTAACCGCGCCGAAAAAGAAAACAGATTGGAATTAAAGCACTCCGGAGGCAGACCAGCAAAGCTCAGTAGACGCGATCATTCAAAAATTTTAACGGAAATCCTCAAACTCAGACAGTTGGCATCGGACTTAATAAATGACTGCAAAAGGACAGTCAGCCACGAGACAGTTCATACAGTACATGTATACCAAATCAATCGCACAACTGTATGAGAGAAAATACTAGTGGCTCGTAAAGATTAATGAAAATTATCAACAATCAAACAACTATCAGGGTAATTATCTTCAAAAAGAGTATGGTTGTCAGAGCAACCAATAAGATGCGATTCAAAATAACGAAATAAAAGATGAACATTTTCCAATTGGAGCATCGGGACCAGCCAGTAAATAGAAATTACAGATGTCTCATTGACACTGGGTCGTCAGATATTTTGCATACATGATTTTTCATCTCACTATGATATACTTTTATGCAGAAATTTATTAAGGCAAACAACGCCATGTTTAACTACACTCATGAAGAAATAATAATTAACGACGAATCGTTCAAGCATAAAAAATTAGGAAAATATATTTAAAGCCCAAACAAAAGCAATTAATTACGCAATAAGTAATGAAATAACATCGGGACAAGACTACCGAAATGATCATCAAAACGATGAAGAAAAAACAAAACTATTAAGATTATTGAAAAATTTCAGTGACATTCAATATCGAGAAGATGACAATTTGCCTTACACGAGCATTGTTAAGCCCGAAATTAATGTACATCATGAAAATACAATTTACAAGAAACCATACCCTTTCGCTTTCGAAAACGTAGTGCAAAAGCAATTTAAAGATATGCTAACAATACCTTATGGATAGTACCAAAAAAAACAGATGTCTCAGGAATATCAAAATTTCGATATGTTGTCGATTACAGAGGATTGAACGACAATACAATTAATGATAAAATCCCATTCCAAACATAGACGAGATTATGAAAACATTAGGAAGATACTCATATTTTACAACAATAGATTAAGCAGAAGGCTTCCATCAGATTGAAATGGATCAGAAATCAATCAATAAAGCAGTGTTTTCTACCAAATACGGACATTACGACTATATTCGAATGCCTTTTGGACTTCAAAATGCACTAGCAACATTACAAAGGTGCATGAATCATGTTCTACGTGATTAAATTGTTTATTTGGATGAAATTATTGTCTTCTCCACATCGCTTGATGAACATTTGAATTCAATACATAAAGTATTTGAAAAATGAAGACAAGCGAATTTAAACTTCAATTAGATTAATGCGAATTTTTAAAATAGGAAACAGCATACTTAGCCCAGAAGGCCAAATGGCCAAACAACTAAAACTTAAAGCAATACATGAATTTCATTTGCTAAAAACATCAAAGCAAATTAAAAAATTTTTAGGCTTTTGTGGTTATTATAGAAAGTTCATTCCAGATTTTGTAATAATTGCAAAACCTACCACTATTTACTTACAAGATGATAAATGTAATAAAGTTTTTAAAAAATTGAAATGATTAATTATGAGCGACCCAACATGTCCAGATTTTAATAAGAAGCTTCAGGTGACAACCGACACAAGTATTTTTGCAATAGGAACTGTCTTGTCACAATATAACAAGTCAATTAGTTTCTCAGGTAGAACGTTAAACGAGCACGAACAAAATTACCGTAGAATTTTTTATTTATTTACATGATTAATTATTATACAAAAAAAAAAATATATAATAACTAACGGAAAGGAGTGCTTCCTTCTAAGGCCATCGACTCGACAGCACACTAGAAAACAAGTAAGAGGTTCTAGTCGGGAGCTCCCGACTAGGGAATACCCTGAATTCTCTTATTTCAACACCAAATGCAGTTGTTGCATTGATGTTTTCGCTAACTGCCCATCCAATTGCGCAGTTACATATAACGTTGTTTTTTCGGAGATCGGTTAAGAGATCTTAATGATATTTTCTACAGTATATCTTATTGTAGCATAGAATATTTGTGTATTCTCAAAAAAGTAATTGCATTTAAATTGTGGCTTAAATTGATTGGCAATATAAGTTGGTTTATTAACTTAATTTATAGCTGTATGGCGGTAGCGGGGAGGTGGCGATAGGTATAAAATGAAAGATACTTGATATAGAATATTATGTTTGGTGACTCTAGCTCTTAATACTAACCAAAATTGCTCACAAAACAGGATGTCGATATCGATTTTATCGATTGCTTGGAAATGGAGTAAGTTATCGATTATCAGAAACAAACTCGATCTGCGCAGGCACAAGGAGCACCTACATCTAAATTTCAAGTCTCTTGCTCCTATTGTTTCAGAGATTCTTGCGTTCATACATACGGACGGACAAACAGACGGACGAACGGACGGACGGACAGACAGACAGACGGACATGGCTAGATCGACTCGGCTATTAATGCCGACCAAGAATATATAAACTTTATGGGGTCTGAGATGCTTTCTTCTGCCTGTTACATACATTTGCATTTTGCACAAATACAATTTACCCTTATACCCATTTTTAAATGGGTTCAGAGTATAAAAAAAGCTTTTAGCAATTGTGTGGACAGTATAATAATTTCGCCTATATTTATGTAGCATTCTATTTAATTTTTAAGCGATCAAAAGGCGCATGTTTGGCCAAACAACATAAACAAACGCAACAAGAAATTACAAAGTTGGCGTATCAAACTTAGTGAATATAATTTCTCAATCAAGTACTTAGCAGATGCCTTATCACGCTTAAAAATTAAAGAAAATATGCTAGGCGAACAAGATATTCCAACACAAGCTACAGCACATAGCGCTGAAGAAGTTAATAAACACTTAATACATTTAACAGAAAAAACCAAAACTTTAAGAAGACAAATATAAATGTTTAGAAGTGAAACCGATAAAGTAGCAGTTGGGTAAAAGTCGAAAGGATAAAATGCGAATATTTAAACCTAAACATTGGAAAAGTTAAACAGATATTGATAAAACATTTTTGCAAAAATTCAAGCGTATTTACATTGAATACGACTTAGATTTTAAAATAATACAAGAAGCATTTACTGAAATTATGAACCCTTAAACAACTCGAACAAATATTAAGCTGAAAGCCATTAGCAGCTATGCAGAATTTGAAGAAATAATAGTTTGCAACATCAAGAAACTTTTACATCCAAGTTTTCCAAAAAAAAGATCAGACTTTTTAAAGCAACATACTATCACCCAGACTATTAAAATGTAGGGCAAAACATAATTAACGAATGTGAAATTTGTAACCTAGCAAAGATTGATCACAAAAAAGATTATTAATCAAAAGCCTAGTTTTCGATCGATCGTTTCTATGGCAGATATATGATATAGCAGTCCGAGATAAATAAGATTTTACAAAAATTAAGGGAGCGTAGTGACATCTTTAAATGCCGTGTTTAATCAAAATATCTTGAATGTTAAAAAAGTTTTTCATACAACTTAATTCTGGACCGATCGTTCCTATGGCAGCTATATGATGTAGTGGTCCGATCTTAATATGATATTGCACTTATATGAAAAGCATAGGAAAACTAATAAATGCCGAGTTTGGTCAAGATATCTTAAAAAAAAATATTTTTTCATACAACAACTTAATTTTCAACCGATCGTTCTCATGGCAGCTATATGATATAGTGGTCTGATCTTAATAGGATTTTGCATATATATGAGGAGCACAGTATTACTAATAAATGCCAAGTCTGGCCAAGATATTTTGATAAACAAAATGTTTTTTCATACAAAAACTTAATACTCGACCGATCGTACCTATGGCAGCTATATGATATAGTGGTCCGATCTTAATAGGATTTTGCATATATATAAGGAGCAAAGTAAAAGTAATAAATGCCGAGTTTGGTCAAGATATCTTGATAAACAAAATGTATTTTCTATACAAAAACTTAATTTTCGAGCAATCGTTTCCAGGGCAGCTATACGATATGGTGGTCCGACCCTCATATTTGACATATGTGCTGCGTGCAACAGAAAGAGGGACTTCTGCAAAGTTTCATTAAGATAGCTTTAAAACTGAGAGACTACTTCGCATAGAAACAGACAGACGGACATGGCTACATCGACTTGGCTATTGATGCTGATAAAGAATATTATGGGGTCTCCTTCTATGCATTACACATTTCACGACAAAATTATAATACCCTCTGCAAGGGTATAAAAACCACAGCTATTTAACATGCATTGATTTATATTCAAAATTTTCAAATGGAAGTTAAAAGAGCACTTATTCAAATATTTTACAATATAGGCAAACCTTGTAGCGAAGAACGTTTAGGAGCTGTTGGGCGGTTAACCAAATCGGAGTACGCGCTGGCATCGGCTTGGCTCGTCAGCATGCGGGTGGGTTCAGTGATTCGGCTGGTTAACTTGCTGTCAAAGTTATATATCTACTACACTAAAATTCGCGTACTGAATGTGAAAGAGGGATAGTAATATGGTCTAGAGGGGCACAGTAAGACTAAATTAAAACAAGTATGAGGTTCTAGTCGGGAGCTCCCGATATAGATATTTTGACCAAACTCCGCATTTACTAGTTTTGCTCTACTCCTCATATATATGCAAAATCCTATTAAGATCGGACCACTATATCATATAGCTGCCATAGGAACGATCGGTCGAAAATTAAGTTTATGTATAAAAAAACCTTTTGTTTTTCAAGATATCTTGACCAAACTCGGCATTTATTAGTTTTACTTTACTCCTTATATATATGCAAAATGCTATTAGGATCAGACCACTATATTATATAGCTGCCATAGGAACGATCGGTCGAGAATTAAGTTGTTGTGTGGAAAACTTTTTTGTCATACAAGAAATTTTGATCAGACACGGCATTTAAAGATTTCACTATGCTCCCTTTATTTTTTCAAAATCTTATTAACATCGGGCTATTATATCATATATCCTTTTTTGTTTATTAAGATATCTTGCCCAAAGTCAGCATTAAATATTTTCCCTGTACTTCTTAGATACGGGCAAAGCACCATAAGCATTATGAAAAGATTGGGTCTGCAAGGGTATTAGATCTTCGGCGTGCCGAAGTTAGCCTTTCTTTCTCGTTATCTACCCAATTTGCTCAAAAAACAGGATGTCGATACCGATTTTTACCGATTGCTTGGCAACGGAGTAAGCTATCGGTTATCGAAAACAACTGCGCAGATCCAGGCAGGCACTAGGAGCACCTACATCTTAAATATCAATTTCTCTAGCTCTTATAGGTTCTGAGATCCTTGCGTTCATTCATACGAACGGACGGACAGACAGACGGATATGGCTCGGATCGACTCGGCTATTGGTGCTGATCAAGAATGATGCTTCCATCTGCCTGTAACATACATTTGTATTTTGCACAAATACAATATACCTTTTTTTCCGCATTTTCAATGGGTTCAGGGTATAATTACCATCCTCTTAGAATGCGAGGCAGACGCGCATGAATGTGTGTGTGTACATGTATACAGAAGTTCTTAAAGATGCTGCTCCATTCAATTGCGCAGTTGCGTATAACTTTGGGTTTTTCTTAAGCGATTTTTATGAAATTTTCTTCAGTATATCTTATTGTAGTTTGGTGACTCTAGCTCTTATTATTTACGCAATTCGCTCACTAAATAGGATGTCGATATAGATTTTTATCGATTGATTGGAAACTGAGTAAGTTATCGATTATCGGAAACAAACTCGATCTGCGCAGGCACTAGGAGCACCTACATCTGAGCTCCGTGCGTTCGTACATACGGACGGACGGACAGACGGACAGACGGACGGACGGACGGACGGACTGACAGACGGACATGGCTAGATCGACTCGGCCATTGGTGCTGATCAAGAATATATATACTTTATGGGGTCGGAGATGCTTCCTTCAGCCTGTTACATACATTTTGATTTTGCAAAAATACAATATACCCTTCTACCAAAGACAATATAAACACTAAGATGAGTAACGCCCATACATTAGAATGCGACGTAAAATTTCTAGCCTGGCCATCAGGCCTTTGAGGCTTCGTACGGCATGCCTGCCGACTGGTTGTTCGTTCTCCAAAGACAAGACGAACGAATGCCGAAGTCGCGGCTTGCTGATGCTGACACGAGCTACGAAGTTAGTCGCCAGCCTGCCTTCAGCAAAGCTGATCGATGCTGCTTTGCGTCGCTTCGTTTTCGAAGTACATTTAGCGAAAAAGTTTAGAACTTACGATCGACGCAAAGTGCTTGTGCTTTATCCATGAAATGTATGCTTTTTTTAAATGATATATTACCCTAGATATTAACAATTAATTTTACAGGAAAATTTTAGAACTTTTATAATTTTTAAACAAGGCGCTTCTTGCGCTATAACTATGTTAAGAAAATAGCACATATAGATTGATTTCACTTTTTTTTTTGACAGTGTATGCTCGAGAAAAGTTCTTGTCTCAGCCAATAGCGTGCGTACACCTTTGGTTGTATGCGTGAATTATACATGCATAAGAACTTTAAAGTATGTATGTATGTGTTGTTATTCACTGCTCTGGCTTTAGCTGGCAAGAAATTAATTTTGTTAGTTTTCTAGCGCAGATCCTGACCTATCCCAAATTTGTGTTGATATATGAATGCATTTTGTGTACTGAGGTTGGCTCCACAGAAAATGTGTATTCCTAAGTCGATGCAAATATTAACATAATTTCTTTAAATTAAATTAATTTTATTTTTATTCTCCAATTAAGAAATAAAAGAGTGCTTTGTTCTTTATAATTCATACAAAAAATAATAAAATAAAAAAAAATAAAAATTAAAATGTATCTGTCTGGTTACGCAGCCAAAACAACTTGAGCGACCTCGCAACTAATAAGAGCAGTATCTTAATTTTATCTTATAATACTCGCTCTGCAAAGCAAGTGCCTAAATTTCGCTTTTAAGAATTCATTTACATAGAGCTGCCGCTCTTCGCTGTAACGATCGTTTGCCCTAGCTTTACTTATGCGAAGGCATCGATGCTGCGCATCGAGTTAGTTAAGTCAGTTCGCTTCATGCATTTGGTACGCATCGGCCACTTGCATTACTCAAAATTATAACTAATAATTGTCTCTTCGCTAAAATTGACACGTACTAATTCGGGTTCGCTTGCCTATAAACTATTGTTCTTAAATAATAAGCACAGACCAAATCGGGTCTACCTGCTTCTCGTAACTTTAAGAAATATAAACCAATTTTGAACACAAAAAATAAATAGTTAATTATTTCTATTTGTGAAAGCTATTGAAAAAGCTCAATAGCGCAACATTTGGTGACCCCGACGTGATTTTTATTTATGTTGTTGTAAGATTATTTGCTTTACATTAAAGCAATAATCTTAATAGACACCACCTGGCATTTCGTTTTGTGCACATACACATACATACTTATCGCGGTCGCTTTGCCTACTCTCTCGGTCGCTTAAAGTCTTTGCTCATTCGTGCGGTACTTATGTAAAAGCTATTGCCGTTGCTTCAATACATAGCTTGACACTTGCGTTCGCCGATGTTCTTATTGTACAACTGTTGTTTTTTGAACGGTTTGCATGTACTAGCGATCACCGTTGTTAGTTACTCAGCTAGTTTCGCACGCGCTTCCTATCACGCTTCTAATGGCAACCGAAAATAATGCCTCTAGTGCAGTGCCCTCTGCAAACAGGGTGACCTTTCTGAAGCGCAAAGCCATTTCAATTTATGACAGTTTGCAAACACTTCGAAATGCTCTAACTAATTCGCCACATAGTGCAATTGATGAGTGCGGTCTTAGTGTTAGGCTGAAGCAAATCGAGCGGCTTCAGACCTCATTTGATATTACTCACACTAGCCTCGAAGAACTAGACTTTGATGAAATCGGTAACCAATTGCGTGAGGACTTCGACAAGTTAGCAGTTTCTATAGAAATTTCGGTTCGGAGTGAAATTGCGAAACGTGTCTCAATATTGCCCTGCTCAACATTTCGCGACCAATCTGTGCTGCCCGCGCAGACAGTTAGAGCTTAGGCACCGCCAACACTACCCTCAATAAAGTTGCCTACGTTCAGTGGTGGTTACACAGAATGGGCCGACTTTTATTCTATGTTCACAACCGTCATAGAAAATCATCCTGATCTAGCAGATATCGAAAAGCTGCAGCACCTACGATCGTGCCTGAAGGATACAGCGCTGGACGCGATTCGATCATTGCAAATAACAAACGATAATTATGCCATAGCCCTTAATTTATTGGAGAAAAGGTTTAATAAAAGACGTTTGGTTTTTCAGGCACACATACTTGAGATATTGGGGCTCAAGAGGGTGGCAAGTGGATCGGCCGTGTCGCTAAGGGAGTTATCCGACCAATTCAACGCACATTTTCGCGCGTTAAAGAGCATAGGCAACTCCGAACAAATCGCTGGATGCATCATTGTGCAGATTATTTTACAAAAGCTGGACCCAATATCACAAGCCAAATGGGAAGAAAGGCTAGAGGATTCGTCGTTCGTTAATTTAATACCATCGTGGGAGCATATGGCTACGTTTCTGGAGCAGAGATGCCGAACAATGGAAACCGTAAATTTTGCTATGGCAAGCTATGCCCCTAGCCCTCAGGTGGGAAAAGCTAGAGCAATTAACACCAGTAGATCGTCATTTATCGCCACTAACCACGACGCCCCTGTCTGCGACTTTTGTGACAGCCCTGGTCATAGTATATAATTGGTCTCGATTTGGAAATTTGACCCCTGCATTACGGCTTAGGGAGGCAAAACGAGTTGCATTGTGCTTGAATTGCCTAAAGAAAGGTCATCAATTGCGATCATGCAGCTCTGGATGCTGTCGAACCTGCGGGGCGAAACATCATTCTCTGCTGCATTTAAACAATTCCGTATTTCAATCTGGTCAGGTGACTGAGCCTGCAAATTCATCGCCGATAGCCCATGCCTCTTTCGCTAAGTCATCGCCATCTACCTCCACATCTCTTGTTGCCCAGTATTTCAGTAGTGATGTTGTCGTCTTGGCTACGGCTTTAATCTTTGTAAGAAATCGCTCCGGGACCTTGATACCTTGTCGTGCCCTTTTGGATTCTGGTTCTCAGCGTCACCTTATAACGTCGCGCCTTGCTCAACAGCTTCAGCTAAAGAAGCACAAGTCCTCAGCCATTGTCTCTGGTCTAGAAGATTCTCCTTTTGAAACAGAAGGAAACACGGTCACTATCACAATACAGTCTCAAGTCTCTGAATACTCAACATACCTTACAGCTCTGGTAGCGCCTAACATAACTGATAGTCAACCGAGTTTTACTATCAACACGACGAATTGGAACATTCCCGATAACATAAAACTTGCAGATCCGTCTTTCTTTAAACCTCAACGCGTGGACTTGCTACTTGGAGCTAGCCTGTTTTACGATCTTCTCAGCGTCGGCCAGATAAGGCTTCTCCCAGGACTACCGTGTCTTCAAAAAACACGGCTTGGTTGGGTAGTTTCAATCGAAGCTTGGAATGTCTGGGGACGTCATACCAACAAGCCTTTCGTCGGTTCCTGACCCTGGAACGCAAACTACAAAATCGTCCAGATCCGAAGATTCAATATTCAAACTTGCTAAAGGAATATTTGGATCTTGGTCATATGTCGCCTGTTGCTCCAGGGTCTATAGGACTTTGTCAATACTTTCTTCCTCATCACTGTGTCTTTAAAGAAGACAGTTCAACGACAAAATTGCGAGTCGTTTTCGACGGCTCAGCAGCTAGCTCGTCAGGTTATTCATTAAATGAACTATTGATGGCTGGACCTGTTATTCAAAGCTCGCGGTTTCATATCCTTCTTCGCTTTCATAATTTCCCGATCGCCCTAACAGGAGATATTGGAAAAATGTATCGCTGCGTACGCGTTTCAGCAGCGGATGATTTTCTCCAATACATTCTGTGGCGAGACTCGCCAGAACAGGATATAAAGATTTTTAAGCTGGATACAGTTACATACGGAACAAAGCCAGCTTCATTCCTCTCTATCCGTGCTATGCATCAGCTGTCTATGGATGAGGACTCTAGTTTTCCAATTGGATCTCGGATTTTGCGGCGTGACTTCTACGTTGATGACCTCATTTCAGGGGGTGATTCAATTCAAGAAGCAAAGGAACTTCTTAATCAGACGGCTGGAATCTTGGCAAGTGGGGGCTTCAAGTTGCGAAAGTGGTGCTCAAACAATTCTGCTGTACTGAAAGGGATACCCGTAGAGGACAGAGAATCTTCCTTAAAGTTTGATGATGGTAGCGACATCACCAAAACTCTTGGACTCGCTTGGGACACAGCGTCGGATCGATTGTTGTTTTCGTTTTCGTCCATTCAGCAGAGATCTAAACCATCCAAAAGGTCAATACTATCGACCATAGCTCGCTTGTATGACCCGCTTGGACTCATAAAAAACTAAAATCTTTATGCAGCAGATCTGGAAGGAGAAGCTTGAGTGGGACGAGAGCTTGCCATCATCACTGGCAACAGCTTGGCATGATCTTTGCTGCAGTTTTGAGAAGGCACAGTTTCTTAAATTTCCTCGTCTCGTGTCAATACCTGCAGCAGAGATAGAAGTTCACGGTTTCTGCGACGCCAGCATCGAAGCATATGGGGCCTGTGCCTACGTCCTTTCTCGACGAACATCAGCCAGTTGTCAGCTGTTGTGTTCCAAATCGCGTGTAGCTCCTCTGAAAACAATCACAGTTTCAAAGCTAGAGCTCTGTGGTGCCGTCTTATTATCTAATCTCATGCGTGAGATATCTATAATAAATCTGTTCGATGGAAAATTCTACTGTTGGTCGGACTCTTCTGTATGCCTTTCCTGGATAAGGACCGAGCCCTGCAAGCTCAATGTGCTTGTGGCTAATCGCGTCACAGCAGTTCAAGAGCTAACTAATGGCATGGAATGGCTTTACGTGCCTACTTCACTCAACCCGGCAGATATACTCTCGAGAGGATCTACGCCCAGTGAATTAGATCAATCGTCACTGTGGTTCAACGGCCCAGAATTTCTAGTTAAAAACAAATTGGACTGGCCTCCTTCTTGCTTGTCAGAAAAGACAGAACTCGAACTTAAAAAAAGGGTCCTTATTGCGTCATCTCCCTTCGTTGATATAACTGTCACTTGTAAATACGTCAACTCATTTGATACAATGCAGCGTATATTCGGATATATTTATAAATTCATACACAGACTAACAGTGTCTGATATACAACATGGGACCCAACTCTTACTAAGGCTCGTCCAGAGAGCACACCTGTGGGAAGAGATCAAATCATTGCAATCGAGAAGAGTTGTTAAACCGTCCAGTTGTATCGCATCACTTAACCCTTTTTTGGATGATTTCGGAATTCTGAGAGTTGATGGGCGCTTGAAAAACTCTTCGCTGGATTTCGACGCTCGCCATCCAATAATTCTCCCGTGCCTCCACCGCACCACAAACTCAGTCATCACACGGTTTCACAATCGGGACTTACACGCTGGTCCGCGGGCACTTCTTGCTCATATTCGGTTGCAGTATTGGCCGATTGGTGGAAGGAAGACCGTATTCAAGGTGGTTGGAAAATGTGTGAGATGCTTTCGTGCCAAGCATCGATTAATAGAGCATATAATGGGTGATCCGCCCAAAGAACGTTTGACTGCTTGTCGAGCCTTTGAAGTCTCTGGTGTTGACGATTGTGGATCATTTTGCTATAATCCAGACGTACGAAATAAAGCGCCAGTCAAATGTTACATGGCTGTCTTCGTCTGCTTCGCGACTAAAGCGGTTCACCTGGAACTGGTCAAGGATCTGTCGACAGCTTCTTTCTTGAATGCGCTTAAGAGGTTTATATCGACTCGGGGCAGGCCATCTCAGATATGGTCGGATAATGCTACCAACTTTGTCGGCGCCAAAAATGAGCTTCTGGATCTCAAGCGTCTATTCATAAGTCGTAAGCATATTGAGTCAGTGCATAATTTTTGCATGGCTGATTCTATTGATTGGAAATTTATACCTCCTCGTTCACCGCATTTTGGCGGCCTTTGGGAAGCAGCAGTGAAGACAGCGAAACATCATTTTTATCGTGCTGTTGGATCTTGTGTTCTCAACTTCGAAGAGTTTCGCACCCTAGTCTGCCACATAGCATCGATAATTAATTCCAGGCCATTGTTTCCTCTTTCAGAAGATCCAGCAGATTTAGATGTGCTCACTCCAGCTCATTTCTTGATTGGTGGCGCACCTTCAATTCAATCGTCTGGATGTTTGGCAACGCGTAACGTACCTCCAATAACTGTTTTGGTTTTGGTCTCGCTGGCGTGAAGAATACTTAACACTGCTTCAGCAGCGCTCCATATGGCGTACTCTGAAACCAGGCCTATGCGTCAACGACATAGTCGTCGTAAAGGATGAAAATCTGCCGCCTCTTAGGTGGCCACTGGCGAGAATCACAGAGTTAATCGTGGGAAAGGATGGAGTCGCTCGAGTAGCCATTTTGCGCACCGCAACAGGAGAAACGAGAAGAGCTGCAAACAAGCTATGCCTATTGCCCATCAGGGAATCTGTTGAAAGCCCATGCCTTCCAACGGGGGGAGAATGTCTGGTTACGCAGCCAAAACAACTGGAGCGACCTCGTAACTGATAAGAGCAGCATCTTAATTTTATCTTATAATACTCGCTCTGCAAAGCAAGTGCCTAAATTTCGCTCTTAAGAATTCATTTACATAGAGCGGCCGCTCGCTGTAACGATCGTTTTATTGCCCTAGCTTTACTTATGCGAAGGCCTCGATACTGCGCATTGAGTTAGTTGTCAGTTCGCTTCGTGCATTTGGTACGCATCGGCCACTTGCATTACTCAAAATTATAACTAATAATTGTCTTTTCGCTAAAATTGGCACGTACTAATTCGGGTTCGCTTGCCTATATATAAACTATTGTTCTTAAATAATAAGCACAGAACTTTAAGAAATATAAAACAATTTTGAACACAAAAAATAAATAGTTAATTATTTCTATTTGTGAAAGCTGTTGAAAAAGCTCAATAGCGCAACAGTATCTTTAAAAACAACAAATTTGCACTTTTATTTCCTTAATTTATTTTGTATTACTTAAAAACAATAATAATTTAATTAATAATTTCAAATATAAAAAATTACATTAATATTTGCATCGACCTAAAAATACAAATTTTATTGTACGGAGCCAACCTTAGTACACAAAATGCATTCATATATCAACAGAAATTTTGGGTAGGTGATCTGCGCTAAAAAACTAAAAAATTTTTTTTTTGCCAGAGCAGTGGATAACAAAACATTCAAATATGCTGTTATGTATGTATATTCCCACGCATACAAACATGTTTGCTTGCACGGCCCTCATAGAGCCGAAGCTGAGAGCAAATTCTATTTTTAGCTTTTTCGTTCTCTCGGCTGTGAAAGCGCAATGCTACAGATTTCCTTTTCGTTCCCAATTTTCAAAAATAAAGCTGCATAGTAGCATTTTGTTGTATGGCGTTACTCATCTTAGTGTTTATATTGTCTTTGCCAAAACCATCAATATATAAATGTTTTATTTAGGCCATTTAAGTTTTTAGTAAATAAAATAGATCAGATTCTTTTTATTATGCCTTACTGGACGAAGAAATACATGATAGAGGAGTTGAATTTGTATATGCTACCACAGGCACAAAGGGTACACAATTGAAGAAAAAAACTCTGGCTCGTGACAAACGCCGTGATCTACTTGTGCGCACCTTCACAGAGCGAGGCACACTCTGCACATGCATAAACACATATGTATGTATTTGGGCTGTAAAAACTGATATACATATATTAAGAAAAGGCATTAACCGAGCGACATTGTACGCTGAGCGAGATGCGGCATCTACTGAACGTTTGGTTTTCGAGGCCGGCGTTGGGCTCCCAGTCTCAGCAGTCCTATTCTATCTGGGCGTTGCGATTGACTGCTTGGTATATCTATGCATTGTGTGGTTAGTGGCATTATACTGTAAATTACGTAATAGGGGGCCTTAACCATCCTGCGTAGCGTTTTACTTTGAATTATTCAAAGGAATTCAAAATTTGAATTTTTTCGCTATTAAAAATAGTCTTAGTAAATAGTAGCCAACATATATACAACATAGACACCAGATATAAAAAGGATCCCATTATGGAAGAAAAACAGACAGATTCTGTAGAACAGGCAGATTCTAACCATTATATAATAGCAAATAGAAATTCAAAACACAGTTTAAGAAACGAAAGATATTCAACCCACTCTCAAGCCACAGGTCTCTGGAGTACAATAATGAGGTTGCTTCTATTAATTACCACATACCCAACAATATTCCAAAAGTTAATTTGACAGTAGAATACTGGAATAAACCGACACCAAGAAAATAGACAGAAAAGAGGACTGTTGAACATAATAGGTTCAGTAAACAAATATCTCTTTAGATCAGTTTGATCGAGTGGAAATTTAGAAAAACGTTGAGACAGTTGCACAAAATTCGATTAGATTTGTGAGCTAAATGACGTAATGCAAAAAAAAAATTAAATACAGATAAGAAAAATAATAGTATTAAAGCACTAACATACAATCCCATTACATTGAAAATAAAGGGAATAACAAGCAAGAGGAAGAAGGAAGCATATCCGACCGCATAAAGTATATATATATTCTTGATCAGCATCAATAGCCGAGTCGATCTAGCCATGTCCGTCTGTCTGTCTGTCCGTCCGTCCGTCTGTCCGCATGTATGAACGCAAGGATCTCAGAACCTATAAGAACTACAGACTTGAAATTTTAGATGTAGTCGATAACTTACTCCGTTTAAGAGCAACCGATAAAAATCGATATCGACATCCTGTTTTTTAATCAATTTTGGTAAGTATTAAGAGTCACCAAACTTGATTTGTTGCTTCTATCGCCACCTCCCCGTTAACACCATACAGCTACAAGTCAAGTTAATAACACAACTTTTATTGCCAACCAATTTAAGCCACAATTTAAAAGCAATTGACTTTGTGAGAATACACAAAAATGCTTTGCTACAAAAAGATATACAGCAGAAAATTTCATTAGGATCAGTTAAGAAAAAACCAAAGATATATGTAACAGCGCAATTGGATGGGCAGCTAGCGATAACATCAATGCAACAACTGCATTTGGTGTTGTAATCAGAGGGTTCAGGGTATTCCCTAGTCAGGAGCTCCCAACTAGAACCTCATACTTGTTAGTAATGCAAAGGATCACGTTGCATGGCCTCATTTGGTGTTTGTAGAAAAAGTTAATGGGTATCCTCGAGCACTGTCGGATAGAACACTTATATAATATTTGGTTTTCACAATGCTAGTTATATTTATACCTTACACATAAAAAACGAATAAAATGGTTCCGAAGAAGAACCATATACGGCATTTCCAACTAAAGAATTCTTTTTGTTGTATATGCAAGTAGACAAGTAGGCTAGAATGTTTTTAACGGTAGATTGGTAAAGGGTTCGGGTATTTATTTAACTTCTCGCTCATAATGTTGTGTTAATAACATTAATAATATTGTTACACATATCTTTAACAGCAACTTAAATGCCAACATCGCAAAGGAGTGTCGTACGCCCAGTGAATTAGATCAATCGTCACTGTGGTTCAACGGCCCAGAATTTCTAGTTAAAAACAAATTGGACTGGCCTCCTTCTTGCTTGTCAGAAAAGACAGAACTCGAACTTAAAAAAAGGGTCCTTATTGCGTCATCTCCCTTCGTTGATATAACTGTCACTTGTAAATACGTCAACTCATTTGATACAATGCAGCGTATATTCGGATATATTTATAAATTCATACACAGACTAACAGTGTCTGATATACAACATGGGACCCAACTCTTACTAAGGCTCGTCCAGAGAGCACACCTGTGGGAAGAGATCAAATCATTGCAATCGAGAAGAGTTGTTAAACCGTCCAGTTGTATCAAATCACTTAACCCTTTTTTGGATGATTTCGGAATTCTGAGAGTTGATGGGCGCTTGAAAAACTCTTCGCTGGATTTCGACGCTCGCCATCCAATAATTCTCCCGTGCCTCCACCGCACC
Source organism: Drosophila virilis (assembly GCF_030788295.1). Classification (NCBI taxonomy): domain Eukaryota; kingdom Metazoa; phylum Arthropoda; class Insecta; order Diptera; family Drosophilidae; genus Drosophila; species Drosophila virilis. Next base: position 391,079 of record NW_027212848.1, read on the forward strand.
ACAAACTCAGTCATCACACGGTTTCACAATCGGGACTTACACGCTGGTCCACGGGCACTTCTTGCTCATATTCGGTTGCAGTATTGGCCGATTGGTGGAAGGAAGACCGTATTCAAGGTGGTTGGAAAATGTGTGAGATGCTTTCGTGCCAAGCATCGATTAATAGAGCATATAATGGGTGATCCGCCCAAAGAACGTTTGACTGCTTGTCGAGCCTTTGAAGTCTCTGGTGTTGACGATTGTGGATCATTTTGCTATAATCCAGACGTACGAAATAAAGCGCCAGTCAAATGTTACATGGCTGTCTTCGTCTGCTTCGCGACTAAAGCGGTTCACCTGGAACTGGTCAAGGATCTGTCGACAGCTTCTTTCTTGAATGCGCTTAAGAGGTTTATATCGACTCGGGGCAGGCCATCTCAGATATGGTCGGATAATGCTACCAACTTTGTCGGCGCCAAAAATGAGCTTCTGGATCTCAAGCGTCTATTCATAAGTCGTAAGCATATTGAGTCAGTGCATAATTTTTGCATGGCTGATTCTATTGATTGGAAATTTATACCTCCTCGTTCACCGCATTTTGGCGGCCTTTGGGAAGCAGCAGTGAAGACAGCGAAACATCATTTTTATCGTGCTGTTGGATCTTGTGTTCTCAACTTCGAAGAGTTTCGCACCCTAGTCTGCCACATAGCATCGATAATTAATTCCAGGCCATTGTTTCCTCTTTCAGAAGATCCAGCAGATTTAGATGTGCTCACTCCAGCTCATTTCTTGATTGGTGGCGCACCTTCAATTCAATCGTCTGGATGTTTGGCAACGCGTAACGTACCTCCAATAACTGTTTTGGTTTTGGTCTCGCTGGCGTGAAGAATACTTAACACTGCTTCAGCAGCGCTCCATATGGCGTACTCTGAAACCAGGCCTATGCGTCAACGACATAGTCGTCGTAAAGGATGAAAATCTGCCGCCTCTTAGGTGGCCACTGGCGAGAATCACAGAGTTAATCGTGGGAAAGGATGGAGTCGCTCGAGTAGCCATTTTGCGCACCGCAACAGGAGAAACGAGAAGAGCTGCAAACAAGCTATGCCTATTGCCCATCAGGGAATCTGTTGAAAGCCCATGCCTTCCAACGGGGGGAGAATGTCTGGTTACGCAGCCAAAACAACTGGAGCGACCTCGTAACTGATAAGAGCAGCATCTTAATTTTATCTTATAATACTCGCTCTGCAAAGCAAGTGCCTAAATTTCGCTCTTAAGAATTCATTTACATAGAGCTGCCGCTCGCTGTAACGATCGTTTTATTGCCCTAGCTTTACTTATGCGAAGGCCTCGATACTGCGCATTGAGTTAGTTGTCAGTTCGCTTCGTGCATTTGGTACGCATCGGCCACTTGCATTACTCAAAATTATAACTAATAATTGTCTTTTCGCTAAAATTGGCACGTACTAATTCGGGTTCGCTTGCCTATATATAAACTATTGTTCTTAAATAATAAGCACAGAACTTTAAGAAATATAAAACAATTTTGAACACAAAAAATAAATAGTTAATTATTTCTATTTGTGAAAGCTGTTGAAAAAGCTCAATAGCGCAACAGTATCTTTAAAAACAACAAATTTGCACTTTTATTTCCTTAATTTATTTTGTATTACTTAAAAACAATAATAATTTAATTAATAATTTCAAATATAAAAAATTACATTAATATTTGCATCGACCTAAAAATACAAATTTTATTGTACGGAGCCAACCTCAGTACACAAAATGCATTCATATATCAACAGAAATTTTGGGTAGGTGATCTGCGCTAAAAAACTAAAAAATTTTTTTTTTGCCAGAGCAGTGGATAACAAAACATTCAAATATGCTGTTATGTATGTATATTCCCACGCATACAAACATGTTTGCTTGCACGGCCCTCATAGAGCCGAAGCTGAGAGCAAATTCTATTTTTAGCTTTTTCGTTCTCTCGGCTGTGAAAGCGCAATGCTACAGATTTCCTTTTCGTTCCCAATTTTCAAAAATAAAGCTGCATAGTAGCATTTTGTTGTATGGCGTTACTCATCTTAGTGTTTATATTGTCTTTGCCAAAACCATCAATATATAAATGTTTTATTTAGGCCATTTAAGTTTTTAGTAAATAAAATAGATCAGATTCTTTTTATTATGCCTTACTGGACGAAGAAATACATGATAGAGGAGTTGAATTTGTATATGCTACCACAGGCACAAAGGGTACACAATTGAAGAAAAAAACTCTGGCTCGTGACAAACGCCGTGATCTACTTGTGCGCACCTTCACAGAGCGAGGCACACTCTGCACATGCATAAACACATATGTATGTATTTGGGCTGTAAAAACTGATATACATATATTAAGAAAAGGCATTAACAGAGCGACATTGTACGCTGAGCGAGATGCGGCATCTACTGAACGTTTGGTTTTCGAGGCCGGCGTTGGGCTCCCAGTCTCAGCAGTCCTATTCTATCTGGGCGTTGCGATTGACTGCTTGGTATATCTATGCATTGTGTGGTTAGTGGCATTATACTGTAAATTACGTAATAGGGGGCCTTAACCATCCTGCGTAGCGTTTTACTTTGAATTATTCAAAGGAATTCAAAATTTGAATTTTTTCGCTATTAAAAATAGTCTTAGTAAATAGTAGCCAACATATATACAACATAGACACCAGATATAAAAAGGATCCCATTATGGAAGAAAAACAGACAGATTCTGTAGAACAGGCAGATTCTAACCATTATATAATAGCAAATAGAAATTCAAAACACAGTTTAAGAAACGAAAGATATTCAACCCACTCTCAAGCCACAGGTCTCTGGAGTACAATAATGAGGTTGCTTCTATTAATTACCACATACCCAACAATATTCCAAAAATTAATTTGACAGTAGAATACTGGAATAAACCGACACCAAGAAAATAGACAGAAAAGAGGACTGTTGAACATAATAGGTTCAGTAAACAAATATCTCTTTAGATCAGTTTGATCGAGTGGAAATTTAGAAAAACGTTGAGACAGTTGCACAAAATTCGATTAGATTTGTGAGCTAAATGACGTAATGCAAAAAAAAAATTAAATACAGATAAGAAAAATAATAGTATTAAAGCACTAACATACAATCCCATTACATTGAAAATAAAGGGAATAACAAGCAAGAGGAAGAAGGAAGCATATCCGACCGCATAAAGTATATATATATTCTTGATCAGCATCAATAGCCGAGTCGATCTAGCCATGTCCGTCTGTCTGTCTGTCCGTCCGTCCGTCTGTCCGCATGTATGAACGCAAGGATCTCAGAACCTATAAGAACTACAGACTTGAAATTTTAGATGTAGTCGATAACTTACTCCGTTTAAGAGCAACCGATAAAAATCGATATCGACATCCTGTTTTTTAATCAATTTTGGTAAGTATTAAGAGTCACCAAACTTGATTTGTTGCTTCTATCGCCACCTCCCCGTTAACACCATACAGCTACAAGTCAAGTTAATAACACAACTTTTATTGCCAACCAATTTAAGCCACAATTTAAAAGCAATTGACTTTGTGAGAATACACAAAAATGCTTTGCTACAAAAAGATATACAGCAGAAAATTTCATTAGGATCAGTTAAGAAAAAACCAAAGATATATGTAACAGCGCAATTGGATGGGCAGCTAGCGATAACATCAATGCAACAACTGCATTTGGTGTTGTAATCAGAGGGTTCAGGGTATTCCCTAGTCAGGAGCTCCCAACTAGAACCTCATACTTGTTAGTAATGCAAAGGATCACGTTGCATGGCCTCATTTGGTGTTTGTAGAAAAAGTTAATGGGTATCCTCGAGCACTGTCGGATAGAACACTTATATAATATTTGGTTTTCACAATGCTAGTTATATTTATACCTTACACATAAAAAACGAATAAAATGGTTCCGAAGAAGAACCATATACGGCATTTCCAACTAAAGAATTCTTTTTGTTGTATATGCAAGTAGACAAGTAGGCTAGAATGTTTTTAACGGTAGATTGGTAAAGGGTTCGGGTATTTATTTAACTTCTCGCTCATAATGTTGTGTTAATAACATTAATAATATTGTTACACATATCTTTAACAGCAACTTAAATGCCAACATCGCAAAGGAGTGTCGTAAGCGCATGACTACTTTTCAAGTTATGACGGTTTTGCTGTCTTGTCTAATACTTATGTACTGCGTACTGCCATTGGTGGAGCTATTTTGGATTGTTGGGATCGACGCATCAATAAAGCCATTTCCTTACAAAATGCACTTTCCATACGATCCGAACAAAAATTGGATTCGTTATATATTAACATATCTATTTACAGCTTATGCTGGCATTTGTGTGGTTACAACTTTATTTGCTGAAGATTCATTATTAGGATTCTTTATAACACACATGTGTGGCCAATTTTGCTTACTGCATGAGCGCATCGATGCTTTAAGGAATTTGACCAATAAACAAACATCTTTCGGAAAAAACATGGATGACCAGATTAAACAAATGCGAAGTCTTAAACAAGCTTCGGAGCATCACAACAAGCTTATTTGGTAAGCATTTAAATTTAAACATTCTAACACCCCTACCGCTATAAGTTCTAATCCATTAAAACATGCAAAGCAAAAACAATTTATGATAGGTTCTATATATTTATATGTGATTACGAGGCTTATTTGAAATGGTACTTGAACTTATGACTTAGTTCGTTATTTTAAGCAAAGGAAAGGAGAAAAGAACTATTTATAACATGAACCCATTGAAAATGGGTAAAAAGAGTATTATGTATTCGTGCAAATGTAGGTAAGAGGCAGAAGGAAGCATATCCGACCCCATAAAGTTTATACATATATTCTTGATCAGCATCAATAGTCGAGTCGATCTAGCCATGTCCGTCTGTCTGCCCGTCATCAATTGCGCAGTTGCATATAACTTTTTATTTTCTTAACGATTGTATTTGTGCGAAATCGAAATGTTTGTAACAGGCAGAAGGAGGCATCTCCGACCCCATAAAGTATATATATTCTTGATCAGCACCAACAGCCGAGTCGATCTAGCCATGTCCGTCTGTCTGTCTGTCTGTCCGTCCGTCCGTCCGTCTGACCGTATGTATGAACGCAAGGATCTCAGAACCTTTAAGAGCTAGAGACTTGAAATATTAGATGTAGGTGCTCCTAGTGCCTGCGCAGATCGAGTTTGCTTCCGATAATCGATAAGTTATTCCGTTTCGAAGCAATCGACAAAATTCGACATTGATATTTTGCTTTTTGGGCAATTTTGGTAAATAATACGAGCTAGAGTCACCAAACTAAACATATAGCTTCTAAAATAGAATATATATATTTATTTGAGGTTGGAAGAAGAGGGTTCAGGGTATACCTTTGTCGGAAGTTCCCGACTAGAACCTCTTACTTCTTCATATTTGTGGGTGGTGTGGCTGTTGAGCAGAGAGGGCGGCAAGTAGTGCGGTTAGTTGCCAGTTCGAACCCTGCCAAGGGAACTTATTGTATTTATTGTTTTCTTAAATTTATCTTTTTTACTACTTAGGCAAAATAGCATGTAGCGCGAGCTGAATTTGGTGTTGGTTTTAGGAGGGTTTAGGTTATCCCCTAGTTGGGAGCTCACTAGATCCTCCTACTTTATTTTATAAATGTGGCTTACTAAAGTAATAAGCGGAAAGTGACGCAAGCGGAAGAGGCACGCTCAAAGTCGTCACTACAAGGAATTTAAATGCCTCCATCAACGCGTTAAAAAATGTAAACGAAAGCTTATGTTAAATATGTAATATTAAGTAAAATCTGCCAAAACTTAATAACTTTTTTCTGTTTAATATATTGAATCAAAAATAGCATACATTTTTATTACAACATAGTCGGCTTAGGTGACATTTCGCCAAGCCTGGTTGGGTCCTCAGTCCTTATCAAAAACTTAATAATTATCACAATAATTCAGTTGGCAGCTAAACGATCGAGCATTCGCAACGGTCAGGTTGAAATAGCCAGGAATTGCTGGGCTGCTGGATACGAGAGTATCGGTCAGATTCCTGGGAGAAGGTTGCCTGCAATTGACAAAAGATTTTGGATAATAAATACACAGTGTTCAATCGACAGTTCAATCAGCAGCATGCAACATCACACTTTGGTTCGATTTTATGCAACAACATCGTAGAACTATCAGACTCACCAATTCGCGCAGTACATATGTCCATCTCTCAAACAGTTACTATACATTGAAGTAGATTAATGAAGAGAATTCGGTCTGATTTCGGAAATCTTAGAAGTCGATAACCTCGGATATATTGAATCAATATTGGCCCATTAGCTAAATGGCGACAACATCAACTGCAATGGGCAAAAATAATTTCCTATTTAACGAAGAATTGAGTATTGGGACATACAAACATGGAAATGCACACCATTCAGCTAGTGGAAGACGCAATGCCAATTAAAGATGTTATGCTTCTACCGTGTCCTCAGCAGTGCAGCAACTATTGTTTTGCAGAAGTGGCCGTAATGCTCAGACTGGGAGTCAGCCCTGCCCAACCGACTGAAGGCCGTGTAACGTATGACTCGAGTCGACATGAGCCGCGATTACAAACTGCACTACTACTTGCCTAATAGTTTAGAATAGAAGACTTTTTACGAGGAATAGAAGATTTGAGCAGAATACTCAGTAATGGTTTTGGTAATTACACAAAACATAGTTTTACGATTAATTGAAGAAGGAAGATTAATCATCAGAAGTCTATTTAAGTATCCTAGACCACGAAGGGCAAATAACAAGAATTGTTTCTGTACAGGTTCAATTTTGTCTTGATGCATGGAAAATTGTGGTGAACAGATACATGAGACATACTCTAGTATACGTCGTACCAAAGGGTCTTTGTCGTGTGCGGATCATCAAACTGCTTTGACCATCACTTCATGAAACCCAAAACAGTTTTCGCCTTATTGAGCACGGTCTTAACATAAAAGTCTCACGTAATGGGCTACAAATTTCATCAAAGTCTAGTTCTTATAGGCTGCTATGAGCAATATTAAATGAGGCCTGAAGCCGTTCGATTTGCTTTAGCCTAACACTGAGTGCATCAGTTGCACTAAGAACCGAATGAGTTAGATCATTTTAAAAAATTTGCAAACATTCATAAATTGAAACGCCTTTGCGCTTCAGAAAAGTCACCAAGCTTACAGAGGCCACTGCACTAGAGGCGCTATTTGCTGTTTTCATAACAAGCGTTGACCGAAAGTGTGTACAAAACAAGCTGCGTGATAAAAGATAAAATGCAAAATGTTTCAATAGATTTTACAAATAGAAATAATAAAACTCTTTTTATTTGTTGTGTTTCAATATGTTTGTGTATTTGTATTTTTATACCCTGAACCCATTGAAAATGGGTAAAAAGTGTATACTGCATTTGTGCAAAATGCAAATGTATGTAACAGGCAAAAGGAAACCTCTCCGACCCCATAAAGTATATATATTCTTGATCAACACCAATAGCCGAGGCGATCTAGCCATGTCCGTCTGTCTGTCTGTCCGTCTGTCCGTCCGTCCGTCTTTTCGTATGTATGAACGCAAGGATCTCAGAACCTATAAGAGCTAGAGACTTGATTTTTGAAATTTAGATGTATGTGCTCCTAGTGCCTCCGCAGATCGAGTTTGTTTCCGATAATCGACAACTTACTCCGTTTTCAAGCAATCGATAAAAATTGCTATCGATATCCTGTTTTTTGGGCAATTTTGGAATATAATAAGAGCTAAGGTCACCAAGCTTGGCATATAGCTTCTAAAATAAAATATATATAAGCATTTTATGCTTCATTTTGCCTGTTACATACATTTGGATTTTGCACAAATACAATATACCCTTATACCCATTTTTAATGGGCTCAGAGTATAAAAACAGTTGTTGGAGATAGGTTGCGAGCTGCCAGCCATCCACACGATTGATTTAAAGGTGCTTCACATCAGGCTCAACGAACAATATGCTGGCTCCACTAAGAAATTAGCTGGAGTGAACACATCTAGATTTGCTGGGTCTTCGGAAAGAGGAAACAATGACATGGAGTTAATTATTGATGATATGTGGCAGATAAAGGTGCGAAGTTCTTCGAAGTTGAGAACACACGAGCGAACAGCGCGATAAAAATTATGCTTTGCTACCTTCACTGCTATTGAACAGGGAGGCCGTCTAAGTGCAAAAAGCGAGGAGGAATAAATTTCCATTTAATGGAGCCAGGTATGCAAACTTATGCAATGAATCAACATGATTGCAACTGATGAAGAGACGCTTGAGGTCCAGAAGCTCATTATTGGCGCCAACAAAGTTACTAGCGTTGTCCGACAATATCTGAAATGGCCTGCCTAGAGTCGAGATAAACCTCTTGAGCACATTTAAGAATAAAGCAGATCTTTGACCAGCTCTAGGTGAACTGATTTAGTCGCGAAGCCGACGAATACAGCCATGTTACATTTGATCCGAGCTTTATTTTGTACTTTTGGCTTATGGACGAATGGTCCGCAATAGCCAACGCCCGAGACTTCAAAGGCTTGACATGCAGTCAAACGTTACTTGGGAATATCAGCCATTATATGCTCTACCAATCTCACACATTCTCCAACCACTTTGGATGTGGATTTCCTTCCTCCAAGCGGCCGAATATGACCCAGAAGAGCCTGTGGACAAGCGTGTTCATCCTGAATGTCAAATCTTGTGATGAATGAATCTGTAATGGGATGGTGCTGTGAAAGAATAATTCAAAATCCAACGAAGTGTTTTCAGGTAACCATCTTTTCTAAGGAGGCTGAGCTAATATAAAAAAGGGTTATGTGTTGCGAAACAGCTGGATGGCTGAAGAACTCTTCTCGATCGCCGTAATTTAAACTCGTCCCACGGGTGTGCTCTCTGAACGAGCCGCAGCAAGAGTTAGGTCCCATGTTGTATATCACACACAGCTAGTCCAGGTTGCCTGATTCTGTGCATGAATTTATAAAAATAGACGAATATACCTTGCATTATATCAAAAGAGATAACGTATTTATAGGTGGCAGATATATCAACGAAGGGAAATGACGCAGCAAGGACCTTTTTTCTTAGTTCGAAATCTGGCCTCTCTGACATGCAAGTAGCAGGCCAGTCCAGTTTCTTTCCATATAGAAAAGTTGAACCGTTTAACCACATTGATGTTTGGTGTAGATCCACTTGAGCTTATATCTGCCAAATTGAGTGGACTGTGAACGTAGCGCCATTCCATGCCATTAGTTAGCTCTTGCACTGCTTTGACAGGATGAGCTACAAACAGATGGAGCTTGCAGTCTTGCTCAGTCTTTATTCAGGATAGACAAAGAAAAGAATCCGACCAGCAGAAAATCTGTCCATGAAAGAGTTCCATTCTAGATATCTCACGCATGCGGTTAGATGATTAGGCGGAGCCACATAGCTCTAGCTTTGGAACTGTCATTGTTTTCAGAGGAGCTTCACGCAATTTGGAACACTACAGCTGACTACTGGTTGTAGGCCGCCGAGAAATGAAGTAGACACCGGCGCTATTTGCTTATAACACTGCTGCAGGTTTTGACACGAAAAGAGGAGATTTAAGAAATTTTGCGTTCTCAAAAAATGCATGCTAATGATTATGGCACAGTCTCGTGCCAATCAAGCATCTCCTTCCAGATCTGCGGCAAGAAGATTTTAGCCATATCGAATACCGCCCTATAAGTCAAAGCAGGTCATACAAGCGAGCTATACTCAAGAGCGTTAATCTTTTAGATGGTCTGGATCTCTGCTGAATGGACGATTAAAAAATCAGTAACCGATCCGACGCTGAGTCCCAAGTGAGTCGAAGAGTTTTGGTGATGCTCTCCCATCCTCAAACTTTAGAGAAGATTCTTTATGTCCTGTTTAAGTATCGCTTCCAGTACAGCAGTATTATTTGAGCACCTCCTTCGCACCTTGAAGCTCCCGCTTGCCAGGATTCCATCCGTTTGATTAAGAATTGCTTTTACTTCTTAAATCGAGTCACCCCTGAAATGAGGAATCCGAGACCCAGAGCTAATTTACTCATTAATAAAAAGTGGAAAATTATCACGGACAGAGAAAAATGAAGCTTGCTTTGTTCCATATGCTAGCGTATCCAGCTTAAAAACCATGACATCCTGTTCTGGCGAGTCTACCCACAGAATGCATTAGATAAAATCATCCAGTGCTGCAACGCGTATGCAGCAATACATATGACGTCCAGGAAATGGCGAAAATGAAGAAGGCTGTGAAACAACAAGCTCTGAATAACAGGACCAGCTATAAATAGTACATTTAATGAATATCCTGATAAGGTAGCTGCCAAGCGGCCAAAAACAACTCGCAAGGTTGTCGTTGAACTATCTTTTTTAAAGACACAGTGATGATGGAGAATATATTGACAAAGTCCTATGGAATCTGGAGCGACAAGCGACATATGACCCATATGTTTCCGGCCACGGTCTGGAGTCGATGGTATGACTTTCCAAGGCATTGTAAACTTCGCTTATAGGTTAAAAGAACCGAATGTTTGCCACTAGGAAATAATCAATGCTTTCATACGAAATGATCTTTACAATTAGTTTTTTTCTTTAAAGTGCCAGGTGCAATTTCCTATACCCCGAAATCATCGCACTAATTTATTAGTACGTTCTTCAAAAATTGACCCAAGCGTGCATAGAGTATGCTTCGCAATCAACGTGGACCCACCCAAACGAGGTCCGCCTTCAAAAAGTACCCAACCAAGCCTTGTTTTTTTAAGAGATGGTAGCCCGCTGAGAAGCTCATGAAACAGACTACCACCAAACGCAAGTCCATGCGTTGTGGTTTAAGGATCTGTAAGTCTTATGTTAGCGGGAATGTTTCAATTTGTAGTGTTGGTAGTGAAACTCGGTTGACTAACAGTAATTATACACGCTACCAGAGCTGTGAGGCATGTTGAGAATTCAAAGACTTGAGACTGTATCGTAATAGCGATCGTAATTCTTTTTGTGTCGAAACGAAAATCTCCTAGACCAGAGACAACGGCTGAGGATTTGTGGGCTTTAACTGAAACCATTGCAGTAGCCAAGGGGACAATATCGCTGCAAGAATACTGGGTAGCAAGAGAGCGAAAGGGGCATGAGCAATCGACGATGAATCAGCAGGCACAGTCAGTTGGCCAGACGCAAAAGCAGAGTTATTATTATACCCTGAACCCATTAAAAATGGGTATAAGGGTATATTGTATTTGTGTAAAATTCAAATGTATGTAACATGCAGAAGGAAGCATCTCCGACCCCATAAAGTATATCTATTCTTGATCAGCACCAATAGCTGAGTCGATCTAGCCATGTCCGTCTGTCTGTTCGTCCGTCCGTTCGTCCGTATGTATGAACGCAAGGATTTCAGAACCTATAAGAGCTAGAGACTTGACCTTAGATGTAGATGCTCCTAGTTCCCGCGCAGATCGAGTTTGTTTCGGATAATCGATAACTTACTGCGTTTCCAAGCAATCTATAAAAATCGATATCGATATCTTGTTCTTTGGGCAATTTTGGTAAATAATAAGAGCTAGAGTCACCAAACTTGACATATAGCTTCAGAAATAAACTATATAGGGGTATCCCCTAGTCGGGAGATCCCGACTAGAACCTCTTACTTGAGTAATAATATATTTTTCTAAAACTAAAGCACGTCAGCGCTGGTTTGCTTAGTTCTTTAGAATGAATTTATTCATAGCCAATATAATGTACGATCCTTGCGTTCATACATACGGACAGATGGCTATTGGTGCTGATCAAGAATATATATACTTTCTGGTCGTTTTTTCAAGTAATCGATAAAAATATCGATATCGACATCCTGTTTCTTGAGCAACTTGGGTAAATAATAAGAGCTAGAGTCACCAAACATGATCCGTTGCTTGTAGTATATTAGTATATATATGTCAAGTATATTTTATTTTATACCTATAGCCACCTCCCCGCTACCACCATACAGCTATAAATCAAGTTAATAAGCCAACTTTTATTGCTAACCAATTTAAGCCACAATTTAAATATAATTGATGTTTTGAGAATACACAAATATTTTATGCTACAATAAGATATACTGTAGAAAATTTCATAAAGATCGGTTAAGAAAAAACTAAAGCTATATGAAACTGCTCCATTGGATGGGGCAGCTAGCGAATTTAAGAATTTCTGTATCCATGTACACACATACATTCAGGCATTGAGGCATAGCAGGTGGTGCGGTTTGTCGCGAGTTCGAGCCCTACCGAGAAAAGTATTTTTTTTTGCTGGTGTGGCTGTTGAGTAGAGTCGACAGCAAGTAATGAAGTCAGCTGCGAGTTCGAACTCTGCCAAGGAAATTTTTTATTTAATTTATTTGGTGTTGGAATAAAAGGGGTTGAGGCTATTCCCTAGTCGGGAGCTCTTGAGTAGAACCTCTTACTTGTTCTATTTTTAACATTGTTTCCGCTCTTTTATATTTTACTTCTAATCTATACTTTAATTCTTAAGCGTAATCAGCTATTTGTATATTGGATATATTTTTGACAAGTTATAGAATTTGCCGAATTGCCTAGGTAATTTACCATAAACAAGTTCATAGGGACAGTATTCATGTATTGTAGATTGAGTTGTATTGAGATAATTCAACCATATATCCCAATCATCCTTGTCAATCGAAATGTATAAACGAACTTGTTCGTTAAATGTTCGATGAGATCTTTCTACTGTACCCTAGGTCTGGTAGTATAAGTCCTATAAGTGAATTTTTGTATTCAGTTGCCATGTCCGTTATGAACGTCTTCCAAAGGACGAACTTAAGTATAAAATATTCAAACATTGCTCTCGCTACTGTTTTTGCACTTTTATTTGCTACTGGTATTGTGTAGTTACAAGCCTTTTTGCAACTAATTAATTAGCACTACCTTGCGTGCAACGAAATTCAAAGAATTATATTTTTGTTTCAAATGTATTTATTTGCCGCACAGGGCACTTATAATTTACGAAATGCTATAATATTGCTCGGCAGTCAAATCCAAATAGCCCTGCCTTGCTTGCGATCAAACGAAAAACTAATCAACTATATGCAAAACGAATAGTTGATTAGTTGATCATTGAGCTCCGCTCCGAATGATGGGCAGCGGGCGTCAATGCAGGAGGCAAAGGGCCGATGAAAAGAGTAGGCAGCAATTTACAAACAGCAAACATCATTTGCTCTTAAGCTGTAATTATGATTATTGCCTTCTTCTGTTAGTGCACGCAGCCGTCGCTGTTATCTCTACCGGTCACTTGACCAAATCCTCCCCACGGCACTGCGTATGACTCCAGTCGCAGCACTGCAAATCTACATACCCCATCAGATCCCGAGATCAGCTCTAGAACTCTATCTTTTATCTTATTCTTTACAAGGACGACATCGTTGATGGAGAGTCCTGGCTGAGGAGTGCGCCATTTGGAGCGCTATTGAAGAAGCGTTAAGTACTCTTCGCGCCAACGGCCCCAAAATACTTGTTGAAAGTATGTTTCGCGCTGAAAATAGCTAAGCCGATTGAAATTAAGCTTCCTTAGATCAGGCTCAATGTATGACGAAGATGGCGCTGTACCCAGGAAGTGTGCGCGTGTCAAGACGTCAAGATCATCGGGATGCTCTGAAAGTGGAAGCAATGAACGAGAATTAATAATTTGCCGTGATGTGGTAGACGAGCGTGCGCAGCTAATCGAAGTCCAAGATGGAAGGGCCGACAGAGCGATAAAAATGGTGCTTCGCATTCTTCACAGCGGCTTCCCATAGCCCGCCAAAATGTGGAGAGCGAGGAGGGATGAACGACCATTCAATTGAGTTGGATAGGCAAAGCTCTTGAACATGCTCATCACTCAGGAACAGGCGGCTCAGATCTGTCAGCTCATACTCAGCGTCTACACAGTTTGTCGTATTATTAGACCAGATCCTTGAAAGTCTAGTGCGAGTTAGGATGAACCGTTTAAGGGCGTTTAGAAATGATATTGTTGACAAATCCTTTACAAGCTCTCAGTGTACTGCCTTTGTAGCAAAGCATATGAACAGGCTAATGTAGCATTTCACGGGAGGCCTGTTGCGCACTTCGCTCTTGTAGATGAATGGTCCACAGTAATCAACGCCAGTGACCATAAAAGAATACGATGTGTCGAGACGATTAGCTGGTAGATATGCCATTATGTCCTCTGCCAATCGTGGCTTGGCACGAAAACAGACTGTGCATGTGGCAACAATACTAGAGACTGTTTCATGACCGCCAATGGGCCAGTATTGGAGCCGAATCGAATCCAATACGGTGCGAGGTCCAGCATGTAAATTCCGTTTATGAAAGTGGATTATTATTGTTCGGGTCACAGGATGCTGGCAATATAATCGGATGTCGCGCTAAGGAGTCCAACGACGAATTTTTCACCCGTCCACCGATGCGGAGTAAGCCGAAGTCGTCAAAGAATTGCGCAAGAGAAGCCATATAGCTAGACCGGTTAACAGGCCTTCCTTCCATCAGTGCATTGTAGTCATAAAAAAGACGCGTTGCAGCTTGTAGAACAAGTCGATGAACTTGCAGCCAATCGAGCGATCAAGTTGCGCCGCAGTTCCGAGTAATTCCTTGTGGCGGAGTTCTGGCAAGGATTCGACAGGTACACAGGAGGCAGGCCACTCTTTCTTTTCTTTTCTGAGAAAGCTCGGGCCATGGGCCCATAACGGAGACCTGCTCACTGGGCAGCGCTCCTCGTGAAATTATATCCGCCGGGCTTAATTCAATGGGAATGTGATGCCATTCCATGCCAGTGGATGGCTGCGACCCAATTGGCAACGAATATATTGAAATTGGAAGCATCATTGCGAATCCAAGCCAAAACTACAGCAGAGTCTGACCAACAGTAATAACGACAGCTAAACACTTTCAGTTGGTAGATTTCGCTGATAAGTTCAGCCAATAATGCAAATCCGCAGAGTTCCGGCTTTGGTACAGTGATGGTTTTTACAGGCGCTCGTGAATCTCAACTGTGCTGTCTGATGAGAGTGCACGACGGGGATACTGATGCAAAATCAGCGCAAAAGTTAACCCAGGCTGTGCTTAAGTGTACAGGCAAGCTCTCATCCCAGTCCAGTTTTTCTCTCGAGAGATCCTGCATAAGAATCTTAGACTTTGTTATTACGGGACCAACAAGACCAAGGGGGTCGTAAAAACGAGCAATTGAGGTCGTTTTGTCAGTCTCGAGGGTAGCCTCAGTGAAGAAAAAGAAAACAGAAATCAGTCAGAAACGGGATCCCAAACGAAGCCTAACGTTTTCGTGATATCGCTGCCATTGTTGAATATAAGCAGCGATTCTCTATCCCCTTCCCGTATGCCTTGGAGTACAGTAGCGTCGCCAGAACACCATTTTCGCAGCTTAAAGTTGCCCTTGGCGAGTAGTCTAGACGTTTGCTTCAATATCTCAACTGCTTCTTGAATACAGCTACCACCAGAGATGAAATCATCCACGTAGAAATCCCTTTTAATAATGTCAGCGCCAATAGGAAATGCCTTCTGCTCATCCATGGCCAGTTGGTGCATAGCGCGCACTGTGAGAAACGATGCTGGTTTTGTGCCGTAGGTGACGGTGTTTAATTTGTAAGTCTGTATCTTCTGATGCTGAGAATCACGCAACAGGATACATTGAAGAAAGCTGTCTGCTGGTTCGACTCGCATCGATACATTTTGCATTTGTCGCCTGTGAGGGCGACTGCGAATATACGAAAACGTATCAGTATCGAAAACAGTTTCGGTTGGATGGTAGGACCTGCCATCAGTGCATCATTCAGCGAGTGTCCAGAGGTAGTAGCTGCTGATCCACCAAACACGACCCTTAGCTTGGTTGTAGGGCTATCCTCCTTCAGCACGCAGTGATGTGGCAGATAGTATTTGCATTGGCCTAGTGCAGCTAAGGTAACAAGTGACATATGATTTAAGTCAAAATATTCCTTGATAAATGCTGCATACAGGGTTTCATAGTTTGATTGCGGTCTAGTTTCCTTTCTAAATTAAGGAATGTTGATAGGAGTCACCCAGCTGATCCAGGCTTAGTCGAAGCGGTAAACGAACTGTATACTCGCCAGTCGGCAAACGCTTAAAATTGGCCTGAAATTGAGCCTCGCAGTCACGCTCCTCCTTGTTTGGTGATGACTCAAGCTCTGTGCAAAATTCCACCTCCCAAAACCGACGGTTTAATTCGTCAATCTGTGCATTTGTCTGCAGATGCAAGTCTACCAGCAGATCTGGTTTCATCACTGATCGCCTAGCCACGAGCGATGATTTTCCTGCATGTGGAGCACCTCCAGTCGCGAACCAAGGAGTCTTTTGCAATATCGGCAGTCCAGCAGCTAGTTTAATCTGGCCAACGCAGAGCAGATTGAAAACCAGACTGGCTCAGATCAACATGTCGATTTGCTGAAACTTTAAGAATCCAGGATCAGCTAGATGTATGTTTGACGGAATGTTCCATGATGCAGCGTCAAGAGTGAAGCCAGGCTGATAATCGGTGATGGATGGTGCAATCAATGCCGGGATGCATGTGGAATATTCAGACACTCGCGATTGGACACTGATGTTTACCGAAAACCCATCTGACGAAAACGCTGCATCACCAATGCCAGAGACGACTGCTGTGGACTTGAACTTGCGCAGCTGGAGCTGATGAGCAAGACGAGATGTGATGATGTGCAATTGCAACCCAAAGTCGAGCAACGCACGGCAAGGCACCAAGGAGCCAGCGCGATTTTTTACATTGATGACGGCAGTGGCAAGTAGAACGACATCGTGCTTAAGATGCTGGTCGATGGGGAGTGTCGACGATGAAGTTGCCGCCAGGATGTTTTGAGATGACGTGTACGTTTCGGCTTCTTGAACATTGTGTGAGCTGGAAGCAACGATGTAACTGCTTGTGTTGCCAAGATGCAACAGGCTATGGTGTTTGCTTCCACAGACTCTGCAAGTGCTGGAACCGCAGACTCTCACCTGATGTCCCCTTTGCAGGCAATTAATGCACAGCGCAAGTCGTTTGGCTTCATGAAGGCGCAGCGAGGGCGATAATTTTGCGAATGGCAAACATTTATAAATGGAATGGCCTGCGGTATGACAAAAATACACATGCATATGTTCCATTCTTAGTCACCACAAACGTTCTTCTACTATTGTTGTTTTGGCCCACCTGGGAGCCAGGCGTGTACATTGCCGTCGCGTGATCCGCATTTTCCAGCCTTTGACAACGCTTCTTAATGAAAGCTGTAAGGCACTCACATGATGGTATGACGTCCAATGACGCATCATCCTGCCAGCTAGCTTGCGTGGCGCTATCGAGTTTTTGCAGCAGTGTGTGTACTATGATGCATACGGCGATCTGTTCCACACTGCCCATCGACTTTAACGCACGTAAATGAGAGTTGACCTTATCTGAGAATTGGCGCAGTTGTGTCGTCGCAGCCTTGTCCACCTTTCTTAAACCCAAAATTTCAGCAATATGTGCCTGAGAAACAAGACGCTTGTTATTAAAACAGTTATCAAGCAGTTCGAAGGCGGCAGCACAATTAGCGTTTGACATTACAAACAAGCGAATTGTATCAAGCGCTGTTCTTTTGAGGCATGACCGTAGATGCTGAAGTTTTTCAATGTTGGCCAAATACGGATCCTTATCAATGACCGTGGTGAACATATTCGAGAAGTCAAACAATTCTGTGTAGCCTCAACTAAACTCCGGCAATTTAAGTTGAGGCAATCGAGAGTGGTTTGGAACAACAAAAGTAGAGCGCGGATCATCGGCTGCGGCTGAATTAAGAGTGGAGCAATGTGGAATCTGCTGAATCTTGCTTCGATTTCCGCGCTCGCGTTGAAGGGACACTCGTAGCCGCCTAATAGTTGACTCAAAACTTGACTGAAGATCCTCTTCATCGCTGGCCTGACTCACATCTAACAAACTATCATAGATTGTTTCAAATTTCGCCTGCAAGTCAGTTGCCATGAATATCTTGCAGCTCGTAGTCAACAACATCGCGAAGTCGCGCGGGATCAAGTTCAGAGGACATTCTATTGACTCGATCACTTAAATTCTTAATCATTACTTTAGGAACTGCAGCAATCCAACCGCCACTTGATAAGCAGATGTCGCCTCATTTTCATTGCTCTTGCACCTTCATCAAACATTGTTAATGTAGGGCACAACAAAGTTCACACAGCCGAACTACAATACAAAATTTGCGCGCACAAGTCTTCGTTCGAGATAGCGTATAGCTGCTTAAAGCGCGCAACGATTAACGGGGATTTTGCTACGGCGTCTATGTACAACGACAAACTGTATGCATATGCACAAGCATGCGGTTAGGTACAGTTATTAGAGAGACTTGATTAAATTTATCAATTTATGTTGAGGCTCGCAGCACTTAACGCACAACTTTTTGTAAATATACGCAATGAAATTATAAAATGAAAATATAAAACAAAATGCGAACAAAAAGGAAACGAAAGAGTAATGAAGAAAAATCACATCGGGGTCACCAAAATGTGCAGTTACAAGCCTTTTTGCAACTAATTAATTAGCACTGCCTTGTGTGGAACGGAATTCGAAAAATCATATTTTGTTTCAAATGTATTTATTTGCCGCACAGCGCGTCAATGCAGGCGGCAAAGGGCCGATGAAGAGAGTAGGCAGCAACTTACAAACTCATTTGCTCTTAAGCTGTAATTATGATTATTGCCTTCTGCTGTTACTGCACGCAGTCTCTACCGGTATCTCTACCGGTCACTTGACCAAACAGGTATTGTAACTAGATTTTTAGTGAGAACACTTATTATAGTAACTGTATACTTGTTTTTATTCTCTGAACGAGGTCTTTTGATTGTATTAATTAAAATAGTATCAATAGTATCGGTGTACTACTCGACATTCGGTGCACTCGTTATTACCATTGGTGCTTTTGTATGTGTTGTGGTATTTACTTGTTGGCATTTTACACAAGTTTAGACATAGTTTACAATTGTTTAATTCATTTGGGGCCAATAATAAAGTTTTTTTTTATTTCAATATTTATTTGTTGGCTGGCTCGAGGTCCGTGTTTGTTAAAACAAACAATGAAAAACAATTTTATTCAATTCTCTTCCGATATATTTCGGTTGCACATCGGCAAACCGTCTTCAGGGCACTAACACCAAGATACAAAAAACAATTAACAATTATAATACAATAAATTAAACATTATTTCGAACATTTTACATACATTATTTTACACGTCTGCGCTTTTTGACGTGGAGATTGTTACTGAGGTTGTTTGACTGTTTAAGAGGTGTCTGTACAAGTGAGCGCAATTTTCTGTGTCTGTCTTGTAGTTTAGTCGTTTGTAGGTTGGTGTGTTAATTATGTGTAGCATTTCCAATGTGTGTCGCTTGTTATAGTGTTGTTCTTGTTGTAAGATTGTTGTTTCATCAAAATTTGGTGTGTGGTTGCTTCTTATACAATGGGTCATAAGTGCTGTTTTCTGTATATTATTTTGATGTCTTAGTTTGAAGTCCGATTTATGTTGACTAATCCTTGTTTTTAGCTTCGATTTTGTTGTACCTATGTAGACACTATTGCACTTGTTGTTGTTATCCCCGCCACATGGTATTTGGTAAACGACGTTGCTTTTTTCGATCATCGGGATTTTCGACTTTATCTTGTTGAAGAATTTTTGTAATGTATTCGTCGGTTTGTGTGCTACTTTTATATCTTGTTTGTTATAACAGTCTGAGTTTGTGAGGCGTTCTGATAGTCGTGGTACATATATTAGTGATTTGTATATTTTAGCAGGTTCTGTTGGCTTTTTTCTTTCGATTTGTCGTCTTTTTAATAATGTTTTGATTATATTTGGGGGGAAGTCATTTTTGGTCAAAAGTTCTTTGATTTCATGTTCAATTTCTTTGTGGTATATTGTGTCCGATATTTTCATCATTCTATTCATACAGCCTAGTGCTGTATTGATTATCATACTCTTTGGGTGGTTTGAATTGAAGTTGAGTATTCGTCCGGAGGCTATGGGTTTCCTATACCACTTTATTTTGAGTGTGTTGTCCATTCTGCTTACAATAGAGTCTAAAAATGGTAATTTCCCGTCCTTTTCTAATTCCATTGTAAATTTTATCTGTTTGTGGAAGGAATTCAATTCTTTTAGAATATTTTCCACGTCTATTTTGTTCGTTATGGCAAAAAGGTCATCTACATATTTGGTCAAGAGTCTTGGTTTTATTTTTAATTTATCTGTAATCTTGTCCAACAGTTCCTCCATTAATATATCTGCGATTACTGGGGAAGCCGGTGATCCCATTGGCATTCCCTTAAGTTGTGTGTATATTTTGTCTTCGTATTTGAAATATCTGTTTTCCTGTATGCAAAATCTAACTATGTCCATAAATAGTTGTTTCGGTATATTCGTGTGCTCTTCTAATTTGGTCCATTTTTGTCTTATTGTGTCAAGTGCTAATTCTATTGGTATGCTGGGAAATAAGGATACTACGTCAAAAGATACTAATGTTTCCTCTTCTCTAATCTGGGAGTTGTTGACTCTGTCTTTAAAATCTACCGCGTTCTTGATGTTGTACCTAGAGTCCATTGTCAGATTTTTTAATATTTGTATTATATATTTGCACAGCCCGTAAGATGGAGATCCTATGGAAGAACATATTGGTCTCAGTGGAGTTCCTTCCTTGTGTATTTTTGGTAGTCCATATATCCTCGGAGGTACCGCTGTTGTTGTAGTCATCTTATTTCTTTCGTCCTTTGAAATAAGACCCATCTTGAATAATTGTGCTACGAAGGTGTTATTCTTTGTCTGTAGTCTTGATGTCGGATCCAGTCTCAATGTTCTATACGCGCATAAGTCGTCTAAAATATTTGTCATTTTATTTTTATATTCATCCTCATCCATTGCTACGGTTTTGTTGCCCTTATCCGACGATAGAATTTTAATATTTATATTTTCTTTCAGTAATTTTCGTGTCTGTTCCACTGTGTCCAGTATTGCTCGATCCCTACTGTTTTGGTTGTTCTTGGTTTTATGCTCTTTGACTAACAAAGAGAATTTTGTGCGCGCCGACTCTTGTGTTTCCTTTTCTTTTATTGTTTGCACTAGCTCCTCACCGTCTGCGATGTATTTCAAGAGAGGAAAATCTCTCTTGCTGATTGGGAGAGCGAACTTCGGCCCTTTTGCGAGTAACGCTACGACGTTTGGCGGGAATTCTATTTTTGTTTTGTTTACAAACCACTCTCTTTGCGTGTTGTTATCCGCTAAGGCTAGGTTCCGTTGATCTCGTAACTTATCGTGTTTCGTTTCTTGTCTTTTCTTGAGTGTTGTTGTTATTTTGTTTTCTATATTTCTCTCGCTCTCAAAAAACGCTTTTGCGTCATCTGTGGTCATCAGTTGTTCTATGTTTGTTTTTGCTTTTTCCATATGTTTTGTTTGTTCTTGTAATAGGTTGTGTTTGTGTTTTATAAGTAAGTTTAATATTTTGGTATGGTAAAAATGTGTGTGTCTAGTCAATGTTCTTGTTATGTCAGGGTGGGTTTTATTGTCAGTGGTCAGTATGGTCAAATGCTGTGTCAAGTTTTTGATGAAGTTAGGTATTAAATTTGATTTTCTACATTTTAACAAAAATTTTAAACTAGATTTAAGTTTAGTTAATTTTACCAGTGTTAGTTGGAATTTATTAATTGTTCTTTTCGAATCCTTGTATTTAGTTTTTATTTTTGCGTAGCTCATGTTGGTTGCTGTGCATACGGCGTGCCTTCCGTTGATATTTATTGATGGCTCTGGCGACCTTTCCATATTTCAATATTTATTTGTTGGCTGGCTCGAGGTCCGTGTTTGTTAAAACAAACAATGAAAAACAATTTTATTCAATTCTCTTCCGATATATTTCGGTTGCACATCGGCAAACCGTCTTCAGGGCACTAACACCAAGATACAAAAAACAATTAACAATTATAATACAATAAATTAAACATTATTTCGAACATTTTACATACATTATTTTACACGTCTGCGCTTTTTGACGTGGAGATTGTTACTGAGGTTGTTTGACTGTTTAAGAGGTGTCTGTACAAGTGAGCGCAATTTTCTGTGTCTGTCTTGTAAACAAAACAAAAATAGAATTCCCGCCAAACGTCGTAGCGTTACTCGCAAAAGGGCCGAAGTTCGCTCTCCCAATCAGCAAGAGAGATTTTCCTCTCTTGAAATACATCGCAGACGGTGAGGAGCTAGTGCAAACAATAAAAGAAAAGGAAACACAAGAGTCGGCGCGCACAAAATTCTCTTTGTTAGTCAAAGAGCATAAAACCAAGAACAACCAAAACAGTAGGGATCGAGCAATACTGGACACAGTGGAACAGACACGAAAATTACTGAAAGAAAATATAAATATTAAAATTCTATCGTCGGATAAGGGCAACAAAACCGTAGCAATGGATGAGGATGAATATAAAAATAAAATGACAAATATTTTAGACGACTTATGCGCGTATAGAACATTGAGACTGGATCCGACATCAAGACTACAGACAAAGAATAACACCTTCGTAGCACAATTATTCAAGATGGGTCTTATTTCAAAGGACGAAAGAAATAAGATGACTACAACAACAGCGGTACCTCCGAGGATATATGGACTACCAAAAATACACAAGGAAGGAACTCCACTGAGACCAATATGTTCTTCCATAGGATCTCCATCTTACGGGCTGTGCAAATATATAATACAAATATTAAAAAATCTGACAATGGACTCTAGGTACAACATCAAGAACGCGGTAGATTTTAAAGACAGAGTCAACAACTCCCAGATTAGAGAAGAGGAAACATTAGTATCTTTTGACGTAGTATCCTTATTTCCCAGCATACCAATAGAATTAGCACTTGACACAATAAGACAAAAATGGACCAAATTAGAAGAGCACACGAATATACCGAAACAACTATTTATGGACATAGTTAGATTTTGCATACAGGAAAACAGATATTTCAAATACGAAGACAAAATATACACACAACTTAAGGGAATGCCAATGGGATCACCGGCTTCCCCAGTAATCGCAGATATATTAATGGAGGAACTGTTGGACAAGATTACAGATAAATTAAAAATAAAACCAAGACTCTTGACCAAATATGTAGATGACCTTTTTGCCATAACGAACAAAATAGACGTGGAAAATATTCTAAAAGAATTGAATTCCTTCCACAAACAGATAAAATTTACAATGGAATTAGAAAAGGACGGGAAATTACCATTTTTAGACTCTATTGTAAGCAGAATGGACAACACACTCAAAATAAAGTGGTATAGGAAACCCATAGCCTCCGGACGAATACTCAACTTCAATTCAAACCACCCAAAGAGTATGATAATCAATACAGCACTAGGCTGTATGAATAGAATGATGAAAATATCGGACACAATATACCACAAAGAAATTGAACATGAAATCAAAGAACTTTTGACCAAAAATGACTTCCCCCCAAATATAATCAAAACATTATTAAAAAGACGACAAATCGAAAGAAAAAAGCCAACAGAACCTGCTAAAATATACAAATCACTAATATATGTACCACGACTATCAGAACGCCTCACAAACTCAGACTGTTATAACAAACAAGATATAAAAGTAGCACACAAACCGACGAATACATTACAAAAATTCTTCAACAAGATAAAGTCGAAAATCCCGATGATCGAAAAAAGCAACGTCGTTTACCAAATACCATGTGGCGGGGATAACAACAACAAGTGCAATAGTGTCTACATAGGTACAACAAAATCGAAGCTAAAAACAAGGATTAGTCAACATAAATCGGACTTCAAACTAAGACATCAAAATAATATACAGAAAACAGCACTTATGACCCATTGTATAAGAAGCAACCACACACCAAATTTTGATGAAACAACAATCTTACAACAAGAACAACACTATAACAAGCGACACACATTGGAAATGCTACACATAATTAACACACCAACCTACAAACGACTAAACTACAAGACAGACACAGAAAATTGCGCTCACTTGTACAGACACCTCTTAAACAGTCAAACAACCTCAGTAACAATCTCCACGTCAAAAAGCGCAGACGTGTAAAATAATGTATGTAAAATGTTCGAAATAATGTTTAATTTATTGTATTATAATTGTTAATTGTTTTTTGGTGTTTTTTGTATCTTGGTGTTAGTGCCCTGAAGACGGTTTGCCGATGTGCAACCGAAATATATCGGAAGAGAATTGAATAAAATTGTTTTTCATTGTTTGTTTTAACAAACACGGACCTCGAGCCAGCCAACAAATAAATATTGAAATATGGAAAGGTCGCCAGAGCCATCAATAAGTTTTTTTTTATTTTTAACAAGGTAGTAATACAAATACGGATAGTTGTTCACTTGTTGACATCTGCAAATTAACGATATTATGTATCCCGGCTTCACGATTAAGCCTTTAAAAAAATTGTCCTAAGTAAAATTTTTCATTGGAGTACAAATCATTAATTTTGAATTGCGAAATGATTCTATTTCATTGTTTAAAAAAACAATTGGAGTTATTAAATTTTAATTTTGCAAATTTGTTTACGTCATTATTACTAACGACTTCATAGACATTGGGTTGTTTCTGTTCATTTTGATTATTAAACAATTTCGTTTTATCATCTGCGCAGATGTTTTCCTGTCTATTAGATGATCTTGTTTGGGCCATCAGTATGTTTCTATTTATTCTTTTAGGTCGCCTATACTTATGCGGGATAATGTGTCCGCAACGTGAATAAAAATTGTTAGGTTAGGTTTTTAATTGAAACAAGTAAAAGGTTCTAGTCGGGAGCTCCTAGATCGACTCGGCTATTGGTTCTGATCATGAATATATATACTTTATGGGGTCGGAGATGCTTCCTTCTGCCTGTTTCATAAATTTGGATTTTGCACAAATACAATATACCCTTATACCCATTTTTAATGGGTTCAGGGTATAAAAAGGTATGTTAATGATCTATGGTCTGTTTTTACTATGAAATGTCATCCGCATATGTATACTCTAAAGTGGTTTATCGCCCAATGAATAGCTGCTAACTTTTGTTCTTTTGTGAATTTATTGCTTTTGCCTTGTGTAAAACTGCGAGAACTGGTAGCTGAATTTCATTGTATGATTGTGTCAATACCGCTCCACATGCTTCTTTACTAGCATCTGTGATTATACAAAATTCTGTGCTAAAATCGGGATATTGCAGTTAGGTTAATGCCTTTTAAAGATAATAGAAGGTATGCTGGCAATCAGCTGTCCATTCGAATTTAACATCTTTCTTATATAATCATGTTATGTGACGGGAGTATTTGGCATAATAATATAATATTATAGAATAATTAATTTCTAATAATTGCAAAATGCAACGAATCATCCAGCGCTACGGTAGAGGAAATTTGACTGATAATTTTTTTTTATTTATTTGACGGTAGTCCATTACAAATATTCGTCGTGATTGGTTTTGTTTCTAATCAACAATTATCTGTATATTTTGAACACATTTCTGTCATTACTTTGGAATGTTGAGGTGAAACATTTTTCTTGAACTTTGCTAGTACTGATTCTGCTCTTTGAAAATCGCTTGAATCAACTATATTGAAATTTTTAAGTGTTTCAAACTGAATCTTTTTTATATTGAAAATTTTCATATTGTTTGTTGTATTTAATATACGCACATGTGCGTTTTTGAATTGAGTTATTGAGTTTCCAACATATATACCATTTTCTATTTCATGATGGGGTATTAAAATTTGAACATCTTTAGTGTTTTAATTTGTCGAGTTACTTTACAACGAGAGGGACAACTATTTTGTTGTTTTCAATGCTATGAAGGATTGGAATATGTATTGAATGCTTAATATTATTTGGTCTTTATATAATTGAGCTGGATTCTGTTGAGAAATCTAATTGTCAATTGAATTTTTTATTCAAATCTATTCCAATTATTCCATCACCAGGGATCAGAAAATTGTTTAATACTATGTAAAAGTTATGTTATAATGTTCATATTCTTAATTCGAAAAATTGTAGGCCGATCGAGTTTGTTGATCCTTTGCCATCTGAGATTTTTTTAATATATGCTATATGTATTTTCGTTTTTTATACTTTTATACTATGCTTAAATTGACATTAGTTGTGTAAACTTTTATTATACTCTGAACCCATTGAAAATGGGTTAAAAGGGTATATTGGATCTGTGCAGAATGCAAATGTATGTAACAGGCAGAAGGAAGCATCTCCGACCCCATAAAGTATATATATTGTTGATCAGCATCAATAGCCTAGTCGATCTAGCCATGTCCGTCTGTCTGTCTGTCTGTCCGTCCGTCCGTCCGTCCGCCCGTCCGTCCGTCCGTCTGGTCTGTCGCAAGATCAAGCCCTACCGGGGAAAGTACTTGTTTTTATACCCTGAACACATTGAAAATGGGTAGAAAGGGTATATTAGATTTGTGCAAAATGCAAATGTATGTAACAAGCAGAAGGAAGCATCTCCGACCCCATATGGTATATATATTGTTGATCAGCATCAATAGCCAAGTCGTTCTAGCCATGTCCGTCCGTCCGTCCGACCGTCTGTCCGTATGTATGAACGCAAGTATCTCAGAACCTATAAGAGCTAGAGACTTGAAATGTAAGTGCTCCTAGTGCCTGCGCAGATCGAGTTTGTTTCCGATAATCGATAAATTACTCCGTTTTCAAGCAATCGATACAAATCGATATCGAAATCCTGGTTTTGGGCAATTTTGGTAACATATATCTTCTAAGATAGAATATACATACATGTGCATTTGATGTTGGAAGAAGAGGGTTCAGGGTATCCCCTAGTCGGGAGCTCCCGACTAGAACCTCTTACCTGTTTTTCTATTTATGATTTTATTTTGTTTTACACATATAGTAAGGAAAAATTGAGCTTGTAATATAAATGTTAAAATTCACAGAGCTTGAATGTCCACTGTGGCCGTATTATCTTTTGTTTGACTATCATCTGAGCCACACGAACCCATTTTCAAATTTATTATATTCTTAGAACTGGTTATAAATATATATTCTCTTTAATTGTGTCTTGCATTAATTTTTATTGAAGCAATTTTTTTCACAATCTGAATGTTTCTATTAAACATTTGCCTACCTATGTTTTGGTATAGCTTTACGGGCTACACTTCTAATCGGCAAGAATTAATTTCGCTCAATTTTACAAAATTTATTTATATAAGCGCTAGGAGCGCCCCCTCACGCGCTTTTTGTCTAATATATTCTAAGTTTCGCTCGTCTGCTGCGTCTGATATTTTGGTTTCCTCTAACTTTTTACTTTGTTCGTCAATAATTATTCCTATTTGTGGTAACCCAAATAACATTGTGCTAAGAAAAAACTTGGTGCTACTATACTGAGTGTTCAAAGTGTATGAGTATTCAAAGTGTATTCTACTTTTTAGATGATAATATCCCATGGCTGTTCCTTTTCAAGTTCTGTTAGTTTTCCAATTATTGGACCTAAACTTCTTTTAATTCGCTCTTCTTGTCCATTGGCTTGCCTGTGCCTATATTAATGTTTCACGTTTAATTTTTCTACAAATTGTTCAAATTCGGCCGATGTGAAACAGCTTCCTCGATCAGATATTATGCATTTTGGCCTACAGTAGGCTCAAAAGTTATCGTTCAATGCGCCGATAACTTCATTGCTGTTTCATGTCTTTGTTGTATATAATCTAACAAATTTTGTGAACCCATCTACATCTACAAATATATATTTCTTTGCTCTGCTGTTGTCTACTGGTCCGTAATGATCTACATGAACTAAGTCAAAAGATTTGTTGCCCTTTGGTATGCTGTGCAATAGCCCATCTTCTTTTCCTGTCTTAGGTGAAAATGATATGCACCATAAACAGTTTTCGATGTGACTCAATATTTTTCTTTTCACGTTCGGGAACCAGTAAGTTTTAACTATCGCGTTTAACGTCTTGTCCCTAACAATATGCCCAAGTTCGTCATGGTTTTTATATAATATTTTCTGGCACATAGAAATGTAATCTTTTGTCATTCGTCTTTCTATATATTACTCCATTTCTCATTTCAAAGAATTTAAGCTCACCTACCACCAACAATTTCCTAATATCCCTTGTTTCCTCGTTTCTTGTTTGACATATTACTAAATTGGTTTCCAAGTTATTTGCTTCCGTTATCATAATCGTGTTATGACATCTCGAGAATGCATGAACGTGTGGCATTTGCTTACCTGCTCTATGCACTATCTCATAGTCGAATTCTTGTAGCTCTAACGCCAATTCTGGGATTAAGGTCAATCTTGTTCAACGTCAGTGTCAGTGAATTGCAATCACATATGAATGTGAACCGTTTCCCTTGCGCGTATATCCAGAATCTTCGTAATGCATATATAATGGCTAAGGTCTCCAGCTCAACGCTGTGGTGTTTCGCTTTCGTGAAATAAAATATCGGATGCAATCTAACATCTTGTTTGCATCAATACTGCTCCAAATCCTAAGACACCAGCATCACAATGCAACTCAATTTCATCTCTGTGATCATAAATCGATAGTACCGGTGCTTTTAACAATCTCTGCTTAAGATACACAAAACATCTTAGCTCGTTTTCCCCAAACTGAAATATTTTGTCTTTTCTCAACAAATCATATTAAGGTTTTGCGATTGTTGAGAAATCCTTAATAAATCTCCTAAAGTACACGCAAAGTCCCAAAAAAGGTTGAACTGCTTAAATTTTATCCGGTATCGGAAAATTGTTTATCGCCTCCGAACCTTTTGCATCGGCTTTCCTGCCGTCTTCGTAGATTTCGAACCCTATATATTTTATATGGTCTTGCATAAAATCCAGCCTCAATTCTAGCTTATTGTCTACTAAACGCTTAAACACTACCTTTAGGGTTTCTAAGTGCTCGTGAGTATTCCTGCTGGCAATCATAATATCATCCATGTATACAATTATATTATCCCTTATCATTTCCAAAAAGATATTATTAATAAATCTTTGAAATTTTTGAGAGGCCGTTTTCAATCCCATGGGCATTCTTCAAAATTCAAATTGTCCTCAAAGGGTCACGAAAGATGTGTTTAATAGATTCCTTCTCAGCAAAAACGTGAAAATAGCCGTTTTTCATATCAAGTTTAGTAAATATGGTTTTACCTGCAAGCCTATCTAACAAGTCGTCTATTAAACGCAACGGATAATTGTCTTTAATCGTGATCTTTTTTAGTCTTCAGAAGGCAATAAACATTCTCAAATCATCGGTGTACTTCTTAACTAAAACGATTGCAGAAGCATATTATTAGCTACTGGGTTGGATGTTCCATCTCTAAGGTATTCGTCTAACATTATTTGTAATTTATCTTTTCTGTGTACGATAATCGCCTTGGCAATCTATATTTCGTATCTAATTTTAGGGCTATCTGGTCTCTTTGCCTTTATGTATGTAGCATCTAGCATCTGTATAAATTTGTTTCTTAATGCATACTCTACCTGCTTATCAATGTTATAAACCTTTTCACTAACTTCTGTATCTATATCATTTTAATTAAAAATCCTATTCTAAAATTTTAAAATCCTCTCTATTAATTGTGTCCTCCTCTGTTCCTTTCTCCCTTTTCTGCTTTTCTAACGATTTATTTCACTTTTTTTATCTAACAATCTAAGTCCACACAGTTCTCTGTTATTAATTCGTAACCTAACAATTTGTCGTTGACTGCTAGCAATTTATCTTCTAACAATTTGCCTCTTAACAAATTATCTTCTAACAATTTACTCTCTAACAATTTATCTTCTAACAATTTATATTCTAAAAATTTATTTTGTAACAATTTACTTTTCGTTCATTTTTCTGCTAAGTCTTGGACATGACGGACATTACCGTTGTGTCTGTAGTTGTTGTTATTATTATTATTATTATTTGAGGCGTTGTTTCCATTATTGTAATCTCCGTTTAGGCGGTTGTTACCTCTATAGTTTCCACGTCCTCTATTCTTGTAATTATTGTTGTTATTATTTTTATAATTGTTATTATAACCACGAGAGTTTTCTCTGCCTCGGTAATTACCACGATAGTTATGTAGGAGCCGTTACAATACAAAAGTTTTTAGCTTCAGCAAGTCCAAAACACGTCTACTTTACTCGCTTCTCTGCGTAGGTCTGACTCCAAGATCTTTTACAATTGTCTAACACTCTTCTTCTTCTTATTTCTTATTCTTAGTTATCGAACAATACCTAACAGCTACCTATGGATAGGACGTGCAGCTTCACTGTTGTGTTGCTCGCAGCCTGCTACAGTTATTACAATACAAGAATACAATACCGAGCATGCATTGCCTGTCATAACTATACTGTATTGGATATATTTTGTGCATCGTTTTGAATGTGCCTGCGTAAAGTATTGCTTTTAGTTTGTCATGCTCACAATTTTTGATCATGACTGAAATGGCTTCTTTGGTACAGAACGTATCAGCATGTTCTGCCTTTCGTCCTTCATCAATATAAGAAGATTCCAATAGTTTTCGTAAATTATCGATTTAGTTTGCGAATTGTGAGGCTAATTTCCATTTTTGGTAGACATTAGCCATTTTTGCCTTTACTACATCGAATGCTTCGCCGAAAATCGTAGTCTGCAATTTAGACAGCATCGCGTTTATTGTGGTTTCATCTTGTATTTTATAAAGAGTTGAACCAACTATTTTGGATTTTATTACTTCGATTACAATTGCTTCATATGGACCTTTTGTTAGGTTTATTAATTGTATTGTAGTAATAAATCTTTGTAGATGAATTTTATTCCATCGATTTCTGGTGTGGCCAGTACAATTTCTTTTATGTAAGCCCTTGAGGCTGCAGAAGTGTCTTCCATCGTAGTAGGTTTTAATTCTATTACACTGGTGTTTGCTTCAGAATCAGAACACTCTGACAATTCAGGTAATGCAATTATCGCTGAAGTTGTAAGATTATGTATATCTTTAACTTCTAGTTCCATGTCAGTGACTGTATCAGATTCACTTTCTTTCTTTTCTTTATCTTCAAACTGTTTAGCTGTTTCGATTGTTAAAGCTGTGTTCAGTATAGTTGGAATCGATTTATCCAAATTATTCTTTACTCTTATCGCAACTTAATTTATTCGAAATTTGGTTAAGACCTTTGAGGCTTGTGACCAATGTTGATTGGTAATCTTTCTCTATGGTCGAATATAATGTTCGTACTTCATTTAAAAACTTTACTAATATATTTGCGTGTTAGTTTATTGTACTTTGCTGTGTTTCTTTGTATTGCGTTAGACATTTATATGGTTTGTCAAATTTTGATCTTATTTCTTTGATTTGCGGACAATTTTGTGTGTTATTATTTGATTTGGACACTATCATTTCATTCATGGCTCTAATGAATGTTATCAATTGATACATTAATGTAACGTCTCACATCTTTTTATACCCTGAACCCATTAAAAATGGGTATAGGGTTATATTGTATGTGTGCAAAATCCAAATGTATGTATCAGGCAGAAGGAAGCATCCCCGACCCCATAAAATATATAGATTCTTGATCAGCATCAAGTGCCGAGTCGATCTAGCCATGTCCGTCTGTCTATCCGTCCCTCCATCTGTATGTATAAACGCAAGTATCTCAGAGCCTGCGCAGATCGAGTTTGTTTCCGATAATAGATAAGTTACTCCGTTTCCAAGCAATCGATAAAAATCAATATCGATATCCTGTTTTTTGGGCAATTTTGGTAAATAATAAGAGCTAGAGTCACCAAACTTGACATATAGCTTCTAAAATAGAATATATATATGAATTTAATGTTGGAAGATGAGGGTTCAGGGTATCCCCTAGTCAGGAGCTCCCGACTAGAACATCTTACCTGTTTTTTTATTAATAATTTTATTTTGTTTTACCACTAACCAAACAGCATATAGACTGGACATGAGTACCGGAAAGCAGTCACAAAATGTATCGGAGGCATCTGGTCCAAACTCGCGAGTAAGGGAGTAAGATATACATATGATGTATTTTTGAACCGCTTACTCTACAGGAAAGTGCTTGGCGCACTCTCTTCCATATGATTTGTGCGATAGAACGGCAACGCTAATTTTTATCTCGCTCGCACTTACTCTCACCTCTCAATGCTCTCTCTATGTTTAGTGATCATTTCAATGTGTGTGTGTGTGTGTATTTATCCGACAAGCAAAACTGCGCACAAATTAAATTTTTCCCAAATGCTGAGGCATTTCTACCCTTTTGAAGGCACGAGTAATATGAAATAGAGAAAGGGTTTGCCACGTCAATGCGAAATTCTTGCATTTTACTCTCGCTATCGTTGGTAACGGTACCCAAGCGTTGCCATGTGTGCATTTAAAATATTTTGGACTCGCTATTCACGCATACTTGCATACTTTGTATATGAATATAAGCATTTATGCGCTTGTGTGCCTGTTGCTTGCCTGCCTGCCTGTCCCCGATGCAAATTTAACAAGATTTTAGGATTTCTAATTTTGGACCTCTACACACAGACACACACATACAAATGTCTGTAAATGGGCTAATTGGGCGCAAAAGAAAATACATTATTGGCACGCGTCTGACGCGCGCCCTTCTTTTTTAAGATTTCGATGAATGAATGGGTCAACTTTTGACAAGCACCTGCATATGGAGGTCAAGTGACTGATCACCAAAATTATTAAAACCATAAATATATAATCGCTCCTTTTTTTTTAATTTGGTATATTTTAATATTTTAAAGATTTTTATTTTTACTCAAATTTCATTCATCGAATCATTAAAAAGAAATTGTTAAATTTGCATCGGGGACAGGCAGGCAGGCAAGCAACAGGCACAGAAGCGCATAAATGCTTATATTCATATACAAAGTATGCAAGTATGCGTGAATAGCGAGTCCAAAATAGTTTAAATGCACACATGGCAACGCTTGGGTACCCTTACCAACGATAGCGAGCTAAAATGCAAGAATTTCGCATCGACGTGGCAAACCCTTTCTCTATTTCATATTACTCGTGCCTTCAAAAGGGTAGAAATGCCTCAGCATTTGGGAAAAATTGAATTTGTGCGCAGTTTTGCTTGTCGGACAAATACACACACACACACATTGAAACGATCCCTAAACATAGAGAGAGCATTGAGAGCTGAGAGTAAGTGCGAGCGAGATAAAAGTTAACAGCGTTGCCGTTCTATCGCACAAGTCATATGGAAGAGAGTGCGCCGAGCACTTTCCTGTAGAGTAAGCGGTTCAAAAATACATCATATGTATGTCTTACTCCCTTACTCGCGATTTTGGACCAGATGCCTCCGATACTTTTTGTGACAACGCTGTTTGTATGGGATGTCCAGTCTATATGTTGTTTGGTTAGTGGTTTTACAAATATAGTGAGGAAAAATTGATCTTGTAATACTTATATGTGTTAAACTCCACAGAGCTTGAATGTCCCCTGTGTGATCAACTATTATTACGTTATTGACCACAATGGCCGTATTATCTTTTGTTTAACTATCATCTGAGCCACACAAACCCATTTTCAAATTTATTATATTCTTAGAACTGGTTACAAATATATATTCTCTTTAATTGTGTCTTCACAATCTGAATGTTTCTATTTAACATTTGCCTACCTATGTTTTGGTATAGCTTTACGGGCTACACTTCTAATCGGGCAGAATTGATTTCGCTCAATTTTAAAAAATTTATTTATATGTATAGTGTATGTAAGTTATAAAAGTTTAGCTTAATCTGCTGCTCATCATCTACATTAGCTCTGCGTCGCCGGATGTGGCACGCTGATGCTCCCTCAATTATTATTATTATTATTAATAATATTATTATTAATATTATTATTATTATTATTATCATTATTATTATTATTATTATTATTATTATTTTTATTTTTATTATTATTAGTATTATTATTATTATTATTATTATTTTTCATATTATTATTATTATTATTTGAGACGTTGTTTCCATTTTTGTAATCTCCGTTTTGGCGGTTGTGAGACGGCCACTAAGGTAGCCACCCCACAGTTCATAATTATAATAAAAGGGTATAAGCATTGTATAGTATATAAGCATTGTATTAGTAATAAGAACAGTTAAGGCAAGGTGCTAATGTATTGAAGCTACTTAAGGTCATGGAGCCTAGTTTGAATTGAGTTTGAACTTAACCGCCGGCCGTAGCAGAAACCTTGCGTTGCTGATTTGTTGCTCAACACCGCGTTCGAGAGCACAACTACAATTCAGTGGCGAAGGGCAAGGTGTAGTTGCGAAAGCTTGCGGGGAACTCGAGCGGCCGAGGCAAGCGCCCTGCTCGCTAGCGAGCGTGCTGGCACTTTTAGAAAGACTATAAGGATGAGTAGACCTGCAGCGAAGAGCAGTGTGAGCGACGAAGTGCAAAGAGTGCAGCGGTGCGCTAGGAGCGGCCCCCCACGCGATTTTGTCTAATATCTTCTAAGTTTCGCTCGTCTGCTGCGTCTAATATTTTGGTTTCCTCTAAATTTTTACTTAGTTCGTCAATAATTATTCCTTTTTGTGGTAACCCAAATAACATTGTGCTAAGAAAAAACTTGGTGCTACTATACTGAGTGTTCAAAGTGTATGAGTATTCAAAGTGTATTATACTTTTTAGATGATAATATCCCATGGCTGTTCCTTTTCAGGTTCTGTTAGTTTTGCAATTATTGGACCTAAACTTCTTTTAATTCGCTCTTCTTGTCCATTGGCTTGCCTGTGCCTATATTAATGTTTCACGTTTAATTTTTCTACAAATTGTTCAAATTCGGCCGATGTGAAACAGCTTCCTCGATCAGATATTATGCATTTTGGCCTACAGTAGGCTCAAAAGTTATCGTTCAATGCGCAGATAACTTCATTGCTGTTTCATGTCTTTGTTGTATATAATCTAACAAATTTTGTGAACCCATCTACATCTACAAATATATATTTCTTTGCTCTGCTGTTGTCTTCTGGTCCGTAATGATCTACATGAACTAAGTCAAAAGGTTTGTTGCCCTTTGGTATGCTGTGCAATAGCCCATCTTTTTTTCCTGTCTTAGGTGAAAATGATATGCACCATAAACAGTTTTCGATGTGACTCAATATTTTTCTTTTCACGTTCGGGAACCAGTAAGTTTTAACTATCGCGTTTAACGTCTTGTCCCTAACAATATCACCAAGCTCGTCATGGTTTTTATATAATATTTTCAGGCACATAGAAATTTAATCTTTTGTCATTCGTCTTTTTATATATTACTCCATTTCTCATTTCAAAGAATTTAAGCTCACCTACCTCCAACAATTTCCTAATATCCCTTGTTTTCTCGTTTCATATTTGACATATTACTAAATTGGTTTCCAAGTTATTTGCTTCCGTTATCATAATCGTGTTATGACATCTCGAGAATGCATGAACGTGTGGCATTTGCTTACCTGCTCTATGCAATATCTCATAATCGAATTCTTGTAGCTCTAACGCCCATCTTGCAATTCTGGGATGAAGGACAATCTTGTTCAAGGTCAGTGTCAGTGAATTGCAATCAGATATGAATGTGAACCGTTTTCCTTGCGCGTATATCCAGAATCTTCGTAATGCATATATAATGGCTAAGGTCTCCAGCTCAACGCTGTGGTGTTTCGCTTTCGTGAAATAAAATATCGGATGCAATCTAACATCTTGTTTGCATCAATACTGCTCCAAATCCTAAGGCACCAGCATCACAATGCAACTCAATTTCATCTCTGTGATCATAAATCGATAGTACCGGTGCTTTTAACAATCTCTGCTTAAGATACACAAAACATCTTAGCTCGTTTTCCCCAAACTGAAATATTTTGTCTTTTCTCAACAAATCATATTAAGGTTTTGCGATAGTTGAGAAATCCTTAATAAATCTCCTAAAGTACACGCAAAGTCCCAAAAAACGTTGAACTGCTTAAATTTTATCCGGTATCGGAAAATTGTTTATCGCCTCCGAACCTTTTGCATCGGCTTTCCTGCCGTCTTCGTAGATTTCTTATTGTCTACTAAACGCTTAAACACTACCCTTAGGGTTTCTAAGTGCTCGTGAGTATTCCTGCTGGCAATCATAATATCATCCATGTATACGATTATATTATCCCTTATCATGTCCAAAAAGATATTATTAATAAATCTTTGAAATTTTTGAGAGGCCGTTTTCAATCCCATGGGCATTCTTCAAAATTCAAATTGTCCTCAAAGGGTCACGAAAGATGTGTTTAATAGATTCCTTCTCAGCAAAAACGTGAAAATAGCCGTTTTTCATATCAAGTTTAGTAAATATGGTTTTACCTGCAAGCCTATCTAACAAGTCGTCTATTAAACGCAACGGATAATTGTCTTTAATCGTGATCTATTTTAGTCTTCAGAAGGCAATAAACATTCTCAAATCATCGGTGTACTTCTTAACTAAAACGATTGCAGAAGCATATTATTAGCTACTGGGTTGGATGTTCCATCTCTAAGGTATTCGTCTAACATTATTTGTAATTTCTCTTTTCTGTGTACGATAATCGCCTTGGCAAGCAACTAAGTGGCTTCGCTTTCTCG
The DNA here is from genome assembly GCF_030788295.1 of Drosophila virilis. Classification (NCBI taxonomy): domain Eukaryota; kingdom Metazoa; phylum Arthropoda; class Insecta; order Diptera; family Drosophilidae; genus Drosophila; species Drosophila virilis. The sequence goes on from NW_027212848.1 coordinate 427,773, forward strand.
ACTGTAATCTATATTTCGTATCTAATTTTAGGGCTATCTAGTCTCTTTGCCTTTGTGTATGTAGCATCTAGCATCTGTATAAATTTGTTTCTTAATGCATACTCTACCTGCTTATCAATGTTATAAACCTTTTCACTAACTTCTGTATCTATATCATTTTAATTAAAAATCCTATTCTAAAATTTTAAAATCCTCTCTATTAATTGTGTCCTCCTCTGTTCCTTTCTCCCTTTTCTGCTTTTCTAACGATTTATCTAACTTTTTTTTTATCTAACAATCTTCTCTGTTATTAATTCGTAACCTAACAATTTGTCGTTGACTGCTAGCAATTTATCTTCTAACAATTTGCTTCTTAATAAATTATCTTCTAACAATTTACTCTCTAACAATTTATCTTCTAACAATTTATATTCTAAAAATTTATTTTCTAAAAATTTACTTTTCGTTCATTTTTCTGCTAAGTCTTGGACATGACGGACATTACCGTTGTGTCTGTAGTTGTTGCTATTATTATTATTATTATTATTTGAGGCGTTGTTTCCATTATTGTAATCTCCGTTTAGGCGGTTGTTACCTCTATAGTTTCCACAATTATTGTTATAATTGTTATTATAACCACGAGAGTTTTCTCTGCCTCGGTAATTACCACGATAGTTATGTAGGAGCCGTTACAATACAAAAGTTTTTAGCTTCAGCAAGTCCAAAACACGTCTACTTTACTCGCTTCTCTGCTAAGGTCTGACTCCAAGATCTTTTACAATTGTCTAACACTCTTCTTCTTCTTATTTCTTATTCTTAGTTATCGAACAATACTTAACAGCTACCTATGGATAGGACGTGCAGCTTCACTGTTGTGTTGCTAGAAGCCTGCTACAGTTATTACAATACAAGAATACAATACCGAGCATGCATTGCCTGTCATAACTATACTGTATTGGATATATTTTGTGCATCGTTTTGAATGTGCCTGCGTAAAGTATTGCTTTTAGTTTGTCATGCTCAAAATTTTGATCATGACTGAAATGGCTTCTTTGGTACAGAACGTATCAGCATGTTCTGCCTTTCGTCCTTCATCGATATAAGAAGATTCCAAATTATCGATTTAGTTTGCGAGTTGTGTGGCTAATTTACATTTTTGGTAGAAATAAGCCGTTTTTGCCTCTACTACATCGGAAAATCGCCGAAAATCATAGTCTGCAATTTAGATAGCATCGCGTTTATTGTGATTTCATCTTGTATTTTATAAAGAGTTGAACCAACTATTTTGGATTTTATTACTTCAATTACAATTTCTTCGTATGGACCTTATGTTAGGTTTATTAATTGTATTGCAGCAATAAATTTGTAGATGGATTTTATTCCATCGATTTCCGGTGTGGCCTGTACAATTTCTTTTATGGAAGCCCTTGAGGCGGCAGAAGTGTCTTCCATCGTAATAGGTTTTAATTCTATTACACTGGTGTTTGCTTCAGAATCAGAACACTCTGACAATTCAGGTAATGCAATTATCGCTGAAGTTGTAAGATTATGTGTGTCTTTAACTTCTAGTTCCATGTCAGTGACTGTATCAGATTCACTTTCTTTCTTTTCTTTATCTTCAGGCTGTTTAGCTGTTTCGATTGTTAAAGCTGTGTTCAGTATAGTTGGAATCGATTTATCCAAATTATTCTTTACTCTTATCGCAACTTAATTTATTCGAAATTTGGTTAAGACCTTTGTGGCTTGTGACAAATGTTGATTGGTTATCTTTCTCTATGGTCGAATATAATGTTCATGCTTCATTTAAAAACCTTACTAATATATTTGCGTGTTTGTTTTTTGTACTTTGCTGTGTTTCTTTGTATTGCGTTAGACATTTATATGGTTTGTCAAATTTAATGTTTCACGTTTAATTTTTCTACAAATTGTTCAAATTCGGCCGATGTGAAACAGCTTCCTCGATCAGATATTATGCATTTTGGCCTACAGTAGGCTCAAAAGTTATCGTTCAATGCGCAGATAACTTCATTGCTGTTTCATGTCTTTGTTGTATATAATCTAACAAATTTTGTGAACCCATCTACATCTACAAATATATATTTCTTTGCTCTGCCGTTGTCTTCTGGTCCGTAATGATCTACATGAACTAAGTCAAAAGATTTGTTGCCCTTTGGTATGCTGTGCAATAGCCCATCTTTTTTTCCTGTCTTAGGTGAAAATGATATGCACCATAAACAGTTTTCGATGTGACTCAATATTTTTCTTTTCACGTTCGGGAACCAGTAAGTTTTAACTATCGCGTTTAACGTCTTGTCCCTAACAATATGCCCAAGTTCGTCATGGTTTTTATATAATATTTTCTGGCACATAGAAATTTAATCTTTTGTCATTCGTCTTTCTATATATTACTCCATTTCTCATTTCAAAGAATTTAAGCTCACCTACCTCCAACAATTTCCTAATATCCCTTGTTTTCTCGTTTCATATTTGACATATTACTAAATTGGTTTCCAAGTTATTTGCTTCCGTTATCATAATCGTGTTATGACATCTCGAATATGCATGAACGTGTGGCATTTGCTTACCTGCTCTATGCAATATCTCATAATCGAATTCTTGTAGCTCTAACGCCCATCTTGCAATTCTGGGATTAAGGACAATCTTGTTCAAGGTCAGTGTCAGTGAATTGCAATCAGATATGAATGTGAACCGTTTTCCTTGCGCGTATATCCAGAATCTTCGTAATGCATATATAATGGCTAAGGTCTCCAGCTCAACGCTGTGGTGTTTCGCTTTCGTGAAATAAAATATCGGATGCAATCTAACATCTTGTTTGCATCAATACTGCTCCAAATCCTAAGGCACCAGCATCACAATGCAACTCAATTTCATCTCTGTGATCATAAATCGATAGTACCGGTGCTTTTAACAATCTCTGCTTAAGATACACAAAACATCTTAGCTCGTTTTCCCCAAACTGAAATATTTTGTCTTTTCTCAACAAATCATATTAAGGTTTTGCGATTGTTGAGAAATCCTTAATAAATCTCCTAAAGTACACGCAAAGTCCCAAAAAACGTTGAACTGCTTAAATTTTATCCGGTATCGGAAAATTGTTTATCGCCTCCGAACCTTTTGCATCGGCTTTCCTGCCGTCTTCGTAGATTTCGAACCCTATATATTTTATATGGTCTTGCATAAAATCCAGCCTCAATTCTAGCTTATTGTCTACTAAACGCTTAAACACTACCCTTAGGGTTTCTAAGTGCTCGTGAGTATTCCTGCTGGCAATCATAATATCATCCATGTATACGATTATATTATCCCTTATCATGTCCAAAAAGATATTATTAATAAATCTTTGAAATTTTTGAGAGGCCGTTTTCAATCCCATGGGCATTCTTCAAAATTCAAATTGTCCTCAAAGGGTCACGAAAGATGTGTTTAATAGATTCCTTCTCAGCAAAAACGTGAAAATAGCCGTTTTTCATATCAAGTTTAGTAAATATGGTTTTACCTGCAAGCCTATCTAACAAGTCGTCTATTAAACGCAACGGATAATTGTCTTTAATCGTGATCTATTTTAGTCTTCAGAAGGCAATAAACATTCTCAAATCATCGGTGTACTTCTTAACTAAAACGATTGCAGAAGCATATTATTAGCTACTGGGTTGGATGTTCCATCTCTAAGGTATTCGTCTAACATTATTTGTAATTTCTCTTTTCTGTGTACGATAATCGCCTTGGCAAGCAACTAAGTGGCTTCGCTTTCTCGACTGTAATCTATATTTCGTATCTAATTTTAGGGCTATCTAGTCTCTTTGCCTTTGTGTATGTAGCATCTAGCATCTGTATAAATTTGTTTCTTCATGCATACTCTACCTGCTTATCAATGTTATAAACCTTTTCACTAACTTCTGTATCTATATCATTTTAATTAAAAATCCTATTCTAAAATTTTAAAATCCTCTCTATTAATTGTGTCCTCCTCTGTTCCTTTCTCCCTTTTCTGCTTTTCTAACGATTTATCTAACTTTTTTTTTATCTAACAATCTTCTCTGTTATTAATTCGTAACCTAACAATTTGTCGTTGACTGCTAGCAATTTATCTTCTAACAATTTGCTTCTTAATAAATTATCTTCTAACAATTTACTCTCTAACAATTTATCTTCTAACAATTTATATTCTAAAAATTTATTTTCTAAAAATTTACTTTTCGTTCATTTTTCTGCTAAGTCTTGGACATGACGGACATTACCGTTGTGTCTGTAGTTGTTGCTATTATTATTATTATTATTTGAGGCGTTGTTTCCATTATTGTAATCTCCGTTTAGGCGGTTGTTACCTCTATAGTTTCCACAATTATTGTTATAATTGTTATTATAACCACGAGAGTTTTCTCTGCCTCGGTAATTACCACGATAGTTATGTAGGAGCCGTTACAATACAAAAGTTTTTAGCTTCGGCAAGTCCAAAACACGTCTACTTTACTCGCTTCTCTGCTAAGGTCTGACTCCAAGATCTTTTACAATTGTCTAACACTCTTCTTCTTCTTATTTCTTATTCTTAGTTATCGAACAATACTTAACAGCTACCTATGGATAGGACGTGCAGCTTCACTGTTGTGTTGCTAGAAGCCTGCTACAGTTATTACAATACAAGAATACAATACCGAGCATGCATTGCCTGTCATAACTATACTGTATTGGATATATTTTGTGCATCGTTTTGAATGTGCCTGCGTAAAGTATTGCTTTTAGTTTGTCATGCTCAAAATTTTGATCATGACTGAAATGGCTTCTTTGGTACAGAACGTATCAGCATGTTCTGCCTTTCGTCCTTCATCGATATAAGAAGATTCCAAATTATCGATTTAGTTTGCGAGTTGTGTGGCTAATTTACATTTTTGGTAGAAATAAGCCGTTTTTGCCTCTACTACATCGGAAAATCGCCGAAAATCATAGTCTGCAATTTAGATAGCATCGCGTTTATTGTGATTTCATCTTGTATTTTATAAAGAGTTGAACCAACTATTTTGGATTTTATTACTTCAATTACAATTTCTTCGTATGGACCTTATGTTAGGTTTATTAATTGTATTGCAGCAATAAATTTGTAGATGGATTTTATTCCATCGATTTCCGGTGTGGCCTGTACAATTTCTTTTATGGAAGCCCTTGAGGCGGCAGAAGTGTCTTCCATCGTAATAGGTTTTAATTCTATTACACTGCTGTTTGCTTCAGAATCAGAACACTCTGACAATTCAGGTAATGCAATTATCGCTGAAGTTGTAAGATTATGTGTGTCTTTAACTTCTAGTTCCATGTCAGTGACTGTATCAGATTCACTTTCTTTCTTTTCTTTATCTTCAGGCTGTTTAGCTGTTTCGATTGTTAAAGCTGTGTTCAGTATAGTTGGAATCGATTTATCCAAATTATTCTTTACTCTTATCGCAACTTAATTTATTCGAAATTTGGTTAAGACCTTTGAGGCTTGTGACAAATGTTGATTGGTTATCTTTCTCTATGGTCGAATATAATGTTCATGCTTCATTTAAAAACCTTACTAATATATTTGCGTGTTTGTTTTTTGTACTTTGCTGTGTTTCTTTGTATTGCGTTAGACATTTATATGGTTTGTCAAATTTTGATCTTATTTCTTTGATTTGCGGACAATTTTGTGTGTTATTATTTGATTTGGACACTATCATTTCATTCATGGCTCTAATGAATGTTATCAATTAAAACATTAATGTAACGTCTCGCATCTTTTTATACCCTGAACCCATTAAAAATGGATATAGGGCTATATTGTATATGTGCAAAATCCAAATGTATGTAACAGGCAGAAGGAAGCATCCACGACCCCATAAAATACATATATTCTTGATCAGCATCAAGAGGCGAGTCGATCTAGCCATGAACGCCTGTCTATCCGTCCGTCTGTCTGTCCGTCCGTCCGTATGTATGAACGCAAGTAACTCAGAACCTATAAGAATTAGAGACTTGAAATGTAGGTGCTCCTAGTGCCTGCGCAGATCGAGTTTGTTTCCGATAATCGATAAGTTTCTCCGTTTCCAAGCAATCGATATCGATATCCTGTTTGTTGGGCAATTTTGGTAAAAAATAAGAGCTAGAGTCACCAAACTTGACATATAGCTTCTAAAATAGAATATATATATGAATTTGATGTTGGAAGAAGAGGGTTCAGGGTATCCCCTAGTCGGGAGCTCCCGACTAGAACCTCTTACCTGTTTTTCTTTTAATAATTTTATTTTATTTTACACACATAGTGAGGAAAAATTGAGCTTGTAATATAAATGTTAAAATCCACAGAGCTTGAATGTCCTCTGTGTGATCAACTATTTTTACTTTATTGACCACAAAGGCTGTATTATCTTTTGTTTGACTATCATCTGAGCCACACGAACCCATTTTTATATTTATTATATTCTTAGAACTGGTTACAAATATATATTCTCTTTAATTGTGTCTTGCATTAATTTTTGTTCAAGCAATTTTTTTTTCACAATCTGGATGTTTCTATTTAACATTTGCTCACCTATGTTTTGGTATAGCTTAACGGGCTACATTTCTAATCGGGCAGAATTGATTTCGCTCAATTTTACAAAATTTATTTATATGTTTGGTGTATGTAAGTTATAAAAGTTTAGCTTAATCTGCTGCTCAACATCTACATTAGCTCTGCGTCGCCGGATGTGGCACGCTGATGCTCCCTCAATTATTATTATTATTTTTATTATTATTATTATTCATATTATTATTATTATTATTATCAATATTATTATAAATATTATTATTATTATTATTACTATTATTATTATTTTTCATATTATTATTATTATTATTTGAGACGTTGTTTCCATTTTTGTAATCTCCGTTTTGGCAGTTGTGAGACGGCCACTAAGGTAGCCACCCCACAGTTCATAATTATAATAAAAGGGTATAAGCATTGTATAGTATATAAGCATTGTATTAGTAATAAGAACAGTTAAGGCAAGGTGCTAATGTATTGAAGCTACTTAAGGTCATGGAGCCTAGTTTGAATTGAGTTTGAACTTAACCGCCGGCCGTCGCAGAAACCTTGCGTTGCTGATTTGTTGCTCAACACCGCGTTCGAGAGCACAACTACAATTCAGTGGCGAAGGGCAAGGTGTAGTTGCGAAAGCTTGCGGGGAACTCGAGCGGCCGAGGCAAGCGCCCTGCTCGCTAGCGAGCGTGCTGGCACTTTTAGAAAGACTATCAGGATGAGTAGACCTGCAGCGAAGAGCAGTGTGAGCGACGAAGTGCAAAGAGTGCAGCGGAGCGCTAGGAGCGGCCCCCCACGCGATTTTGTCTAATATCATCTAAGTTTCGCTCGTCTGCGGCGTCTAATATTTTGGTTTCCTCTAACTTTTTACTTAGTTCGTCAATAATTATTCTTTTTTGTGGTAACCCAAATAACATTGTGCTAAGAAAAAACCTGGTGCTACTATACTGAGTGTTCAAAGTGTATGAGTATTCAAAGTGTATTCTACTTTTTAGATGATAATATCCCATGGCTGTCCCTTTTCAGGTTCGGTTAGTTTCGCAATAATTGGTCCTAAACTTCTTTTAATTCGCTCTTCTTGTCCATTGGCTTGCGCCGAGCCTGTCCCTATATTAATATGTTTCACGTTTAATTTGTTTACAAATTCTTCAAATTCGGCCGATGTGAAACAGCTTCCTCGATCAGATATTATGCATTTGGCCTACTGTAGGCTCAAAAGTAATCGTTCAATGCGCCGATAACTTCATTGCTGTTTCATGTCTTTGTTGTATATAATCTAACAAATTTTGTGAACCCATCTACATCTACAAATATATATTTCTTTGCTCTGCTGTTGTCTACTGGTCCGTAATGATCTACATGAACTAAGTCAAAAGATTTGTTGCCCTTTGGTATGCTGTGCAATAGCCCATCTTCTTTTCCTGTCTTAGGTGAAAATGATATGCACCATAAACAGTTTTCGATGTGACTCAATATTTTTCTTTTCACGTTCGGGAACCAGTAAGTTTAAACTATCGCGTTTAACGTCTTGTCCCTAACAATATGCCCAAGTTCGTCATGGTTTTTATATAATATTTTCTGGCACATAGAAATGTAATCTTTTGTCATTCGTCTTTTTATATATTACTCCATTTCTCATTTCAAAGAATTTAAGCTCACCTACCTCCAACAATTTCCTAATATCCATTGTTTTCTCGTTTCTTGTTTGACATATTACTAAATTGGATTCCAAGTTATTTGCTTCCGTTATCATAATCGTGTTATGACATCTCGACAATGCATGAACGTGTGGCATTTGCTTACCTGCTCTATGCACTATCTCATAATCGAATTCTTGTAGCTCTAACGCCCATCTTGCAATTTTGGGATTAAGGTCAATCTTGTTCAAGGTCAGTGTCAGTGAATTGCAATCAGATATGAATGTGAACCGTTTCCCTTGCGCGTATATCCAGAATCTTCGTAATGCATATATAATGGCTAAGGTCTCCAGCTCAACGCTGTGGTGTTTCGCTTTCGTGAAATAAAATATCGGATGCAATCTAACATCTTGTTTGCATCAATACTGCTCCAAATCCTAAGGCACCAGCATCACAATGTAACTCAATTTCATCTCTGTGATCATAAATCGATAGTACCGGTGCTTTTAACAATCTCTGCTTAAGATACACAAAACATCTTAGCTCGTTTTCCCCAAACTGAAATATTTTGCCTTTTCTCAATAAATCATGTTAAGGTTTTGCGATTGTTGAGAAATCCTTAATAAATCTCCTAAAGTACACGCAAAGTCCCAAAAAACGTTGAACTGCTTAAATTTTATCTGGTATCGGAAAATTGTTTATCGCCTCCGAACCTTTTGCATCGGCTTTCCTGCCGTCTTCGTAGACTTCGAACCTTAAATATTTTATATGGTCTTGCATAAAATTACATTTATCCAGCCTCAACTCTAACTTATTGTCTACTAAACGCTTAAACACTACCTTTAGGGTTTCTAAGTGCTCGTGAGTATTCCTGCCGGCAATCATAATAACATCCATGTATACAATTATATTATCCCTTATCATGTCCGAAAAGATGTTATTAATAAATTTTTGAAATTCTTGAGAGGCCGTTTTCAATCCCATGGGCATTCTTCAAAATTCAAATTGTCCTAAAAGGGTCACGAAAGATGTGTTTAATTGATTCCTTCTCAGTAAAAACGTGAAAATAGCCGTTTTTCATATCAAGTTTAGTAAATATGGTTTTACCTGCAAGCCTATCTAACACGTCGATTAAAGGCAACGGATAATTGTCTTTAATCGTGATCTTTTTTAGACTTCTGAAGGCAATAAACATTCTCAAATCATCGGTGTACTTCTTAACTAAAACGATTGCAGAAGCATATTATTAGCTACTGGGTTGGATGTTTCATTTCTAAGGTATTCGTCTAACATTATTTGTAATTTCTCTTTTCTGTGTACGATAATCGCCTTGGCAAGCAACTAAGTGGCTTCGCTTTCTCGACTGTAATCTATATTTCGTATCTAATTTTAGGGCTATCTAGTCTCTTTGCCTTTGTGTATGTAGCATCTAGCATCTGTATAAATTTGTTTCTTAATGCATACTCTACCTGCTTATCAATGTTATAAACCTTTTCACTAACTTCTGTATCTATATCATTTTAATTAAAAATCCTATTCTAAAATTTTAAAATCCTCTCTATTAATTGTGTCCACCTCTGTTCCTTTCTCCTTTTTCTCCTTTTCTAACGATTTATCTAACAGTTTTTTATCTAACGATCTACGACCACACAGTTCTCTGTTATTAATTTGTAACCTAACAATTTGTCGTTGACTGCTAGCAATTTATCTTCTAACAACATGTTTCTTAACAATTTATCGTCTAACAATTTATATTCCAACAATGTATTTTTCGTTAATTTTTCTGCTAAGTCTTGGGCATGACGGACATTGCCGTTGTGTCTGTAGTTGTTGTTATTATTATTATTATTATTTGAGGCGTTGTTTCCATTATTGTAATCTCCGTTTAGGCGGTTGTTACCTCTATAGTTTCCACGTCCTCTATTCTTGTAATTATTGTTGTTATTATTTTTATAATTGTAATTATAACCACGAGAGTTTTCTCTGCCTCGGTAATTACCACGATAGTTATGTAGGAGCCGTTACAATACAAAAGTTTTTAGCTTCAGCAAGTCCAAAACACGTCTACTTTACTCGCTTCTCTGCTAAGGTCTGACTCCAAGATCTTTTACAATTGTCTAACACTCTTCTTCTTCTTATTTCTTATTCTTAGTTATCGAACAATACCTAACAGCTACCTATGGATAGGACGTGCAGCTTCACTGTTGTGTTGCTAGCAGCCTGCTACAGTTATTACAATACAAGAATACAATACCGAGCATGCATTGCCTGTCATAACTATACTGTATTGGATATATTTTGTGCATCGTTTTGAAAGTGCCTGCGTAAAGTATTGCTTTTAGTTTGTCATGCTCACAATTTTTGATCATGACTGAAATGGCTTCTTTGGTACAGAACGTATCAGCATGTTCTGCCTTTCGTCCTTCATCGATATAAGAAGATTCCAAATTATCGATTTAGTTTGCGAGTTGTGTGGCTAATTTACATTTTTGGTAGAAATAAGCCGTTTTTGCCTCTACTACATCGGAAAATCGCCGAAAATCATAGTCTGCAATTTAGATAGCATCGCGTTTATTGTGATTTCATCTTGTATTTTATAAAGAGTTGAACCAACTATTTTGGATTTTATTACTTCAATTACAATTTCTTCGTATGGACCTTTTGTTAGGTTTATTCATTATATTGCAGTAATAAATCTTTGTAGATGGATTTTATTCCATCGATTTCTGGTGTGGCCAGTACAATTTCTTTTATGTAAGCCCTTAAGGCTGCAGAAATGTCTTCCATCGTAATAGGTTTTAATTCTATTACACTGCTGTTTGCTTCAGAATCAGAACACTCTGACAATTCAGGTAATGCAATTATCGCTGAAGTTGTAAGATTATGTATGTCTTTAACTTCTAGTTCCATGTCAGTGACTGTATCAGATTCACTTTCTTTCTTTTCTTTATCTTCAGGCTGTTTAGCTGTTTCGATTTTTAAAGCTGTATTCAGTATAGTTGGAATCGATTTATCCTAATTATTCTTTACTCTTATTGCAACTTAATTTATTCGAAATTTGGTTAAGACCTTTGAGGCCTGTGACCAATGTTGATTGGTAATCTTTCTCTATGGTCGAATATAATGTTCGTACTTCATTTGAAAACTTTACTAATATATTTGCGTGTTTGTTTATTGTACTTTGCTGTGTTTCTTTGTATTGCGTTACACATTTATATGGTTTGTCAAATTTTGATCTTATTTCTTTTATTTGCGGACAATTTTGTGTGTTATTATTTGATTTGGACAATATCATTTCATTCATGGCTCCAATGAATGTTATCAATTGATACATTATGTACCCTGAACCCATTAAAAATGGAAATAGGGCTATATTGTATATGTGCAAAATCCAAATGTATGTAACAGGCAGAAGGAAGCATCCACGACCCCATAAAATACATATATTCTTGATCAGCATCAAGAGGCGAGTCGATCTAGCCATGAACGCCTGTCTATCCGTCCGTCCGTATGTATGAACGCAAGTAACTCAGAACCTATAAGAATTAGAGACTTGAAATGTAGGTGCTCCTAGTGCCTGCGCAGATCGAGTTTGTTTCCGATAATCGATAAGTTTTTCCGTTTCCAAGCAATCGATATCGATATCCTGTTTGTTGGGCAATTTTGGTAAAAAATAAGAGCTAGAGTCACCAAACTTGACATATAGCTTCTAAAATAGAATATATATATGAATTTGATGTTGGAAGAAGAGGGTTCAGGGTATCCCCTAGTCGGGAGCTCCCGACTAGAACCTCTTACCTGTTTTTCTTTTAATAATTTTATTTTATTTTACACACATAGTGAGGAAAAATTGAGCTTGTAATATAAATGCTAAAATCCACAGAGCTTGAATGTCCTCTGTGTGATCAACTATTTTTACTTTATTGACCACAAAGGCTGTATTATCTTTTGTTTGACTATCATCTGAGCCACACGAACCCATTTTCAAATTTATTATATTCTTAGAACTGGTTACAAATATATATTCTCTTTAATTGTGTCTTGCATTAATTTTTGTTAAAGCAATTTTTTTTTTCACAATCTGGATGTTTCTATTTAACATTTGCCTACCTATGTTTTGGTATAGCTTAACGGGCTACATTTCTAATCGGGCAGAATTGATTTCGCTCAATTTTACAAAATTTATTTATATGTTTGGTGTGTGTAAGTTATAAAAGTTTAGCTTAATCTGCTGCTCAACATCTACATTAGCTCTGCGTCGCCGGATGTGGCACGCTGATGCTCCCTCAATTATTATTATTATTTTTATTATTATTATTATTCATATTATTATTATTATTATTATCAATATTATTATTAATATTATTATTATTATTATTACTATTATTATTATTTTTCATATTATTATTATTATTATTTGAGACGTTGTTTCCATTTTTGTAATCTCCGTTTTGGCAGTTGTGAGACGGCCACTAAGGTAGCCACCCCACAGTTCATAATTATAATAAAAGGGTATAAGCATTGTATAGTATATAAGCATTGTATTAGTAATAAGAACAGTTAAGGCAAGGTGCTAATGTATTGAAGCTACTTAAGGTGATGGAGCCTAGTTTGAATTGAGTTTGAACTTAACCGCCGGCCGTCGCAGAAACTTTGCCTTGCTGATTTGTTGCTCAACACCGCGTTCGAGAGCACAACTACAATTCAGTGGCGAAGGGCAAGGTGTAGTTGCGAAAGCTTGCGGGGAACTCGAGCGGCCGAGGCAAGCGCCCTGCTCGCTAGCGAGCGTGCTGGCACTTTTAGAAAGACTATCAGGATGAGTAGACCTGCAGCGAAGAGCAGTGTGAGCGACGAAGTGCAAAGAGTGCAGCGGAGCGCTCGGAGCGGCCCCCCACGCGATTTTGTCTAATATCATCTAAGTTTCGCTCGTCTGCGGCGTCTAATATTTTGGTTTCCTCTAACTTTTTACTTAGTTCGTCAATAATTATTCCTTTTTGTGGTAACCCAAATAACATTGTGCTAAGAAAAAACCTGGTGCTACTATACTGAGTGTTCAAAGTGTATGAGTATTCAAAGTGTATTCTACTTTTTAGATGATAATATCCCATGGCTGTCCCTTTTCAGGTTCGGTTAGTTTCGCAATAATTGGTCCTAAACTTCTTTTAATTCGCTCTTCTTGTCCATTGGCTTGCCTGTGCCTATATTAATTTTTCACGTTTAATTTTTCTACAAATTGTTCAAATTCGGCCGATGTGAAACAGCTTCCTCGATCAGATATTATGCATTTGGCCTACCGTAGGCTCAAAAGTAATCGTTCAATGCGCCGATAACTTCATTGCTGTTTCATGTCTTTGTTGTATATAATCTAACAAATTTTGTGAACCCATCTACATCTACAAATATATATTTCTTTGCTCTGCTGTTGTCTACTGGTCCGTAATGATCTACATGAACTAAGTCAAAAGATTTGTTGCCGTTTGGTATGCTGTGCAATAGCCCATCTTCTTTTCCTGTCTTAGGTGAAAATGATATGCACCATAAACAGTTTTTCGATGTGACTCAATATTTTTCTTTTCACGTTCGGGAACCAGTAAGTTTTAACAATCGCGTTTAACGTCTTGTCCCTAACAATATGCCCAAGTTCGTCATGGTTTTTATATAATATTTTCTGGCACATAGAAATGTAATCTTTTGTCATTCGTCTTTTTATATATTACTCCATTTCTCATTTCAAAGAATTTAAGCTCACCTACCTCCAACAATTTCCTAATATCCATTGTTTTCTCGTTTCTTGTTTGACATATTACTAAATTGGTTTCCAAGTTATTTGCTTCCGTTATCATAATCGTGTTATGACATCTCGACAATGCATGAACGTGTGGCATTTGCTTACCTGCTCTATGCACTATCTCATAATCGAATTCTTGTAGCTCTAACGCCCATCTTGCAATTTTGGGATTAAGGTCAATCTTGTTCAAGGTCAGTGTCAGTGAATTGCAATCAGATATGAATGTGAACCGTTTCCCTTGCGCGTATATCCAGAATCTTCGTAATGCATATATAATGGCTAAGGTCTCCAGCTCAACGCTGTGATGTTTCGCTTTCGTGAAATAAAATATCGGATGCAATCTAACATCTTGTTTGCATCAATACTGCTCCAAATCCTAAGGCACCAGCATCACAATGTAACTCAATTTCATCTCTGTGATCATAAATTTATAGTACCGGTGCTTTTAACAATCTCTGCTTAAGATACACAAAACATAGCTCGTTTTCCCCAAACTGTACTATTTTGTCTTTTCTCAATAAATCATGTTAAGGTTTTGCGATTGTTGAGAAATCCTTAATAAATCTCCTAAAGTACACGCAAAGTCCCAAAAAACGTTGAACTGCTTAAATTTTATCTGGTATCGGAAAATTGTTTATCGCCTCCGAACCTTTTGCATCGGCTTTCCTGCCGTCTTCGTAGACTTCGAACCTTAAATATTTTATATGGTCTTGCATAAAATTACATTTATCCAGCCTCAACTCTAACTTATTGTCTACTAAACGCTTAAACACTACCTTTAGGGTTTCTAAGTGCTCGTGAGTATTCCTGCCGGCAATCATAATAACATCCATGTATACAATTATATTATCCTTATCGTGTCCGAAAAGATGTTATTAATAAATTTTTGAAATTCTTGAGAGGCCGTTTTCAATCCCATGGGCATTCTTCAAAATTCAAATTGTCCTAAAAGGGTCACGAAAGATGTGTTTAATTGATTCCTTCTCAGTAAAAACGTGAAAATAGCCGTTTTTCATATCAAGTTTAGTAAATATGGTTTTACCTGCAAGCCTATCTAACACGTCGATTAAAGGCAATGGATAATTGTCTTTAATCGTGATCTTTTTTAGACTTCTGAAGGCAATAAACATTCTCAAATCATCGGTGTGCTTCTTAACTAAAACGATTGTAGAAGCATATTATTAGCTACTGGGTTGGATGTTCCATTTCTAAGGTATTCGTCTAACATTATTTGTAATTTCTCTTTTCTGTGTACGATAATCGCCTTGGCAAGCAACTAAGTGGCTTCGCTTTCTCGATTGTAATCTATATTTCGTATCTAATTTTAGGGCTATCTAGTCTCTTTGCCTTTGTGTATGTAGCATCTAGCATCTGTATAAATTTGTTTCTTAATGCATACTCTACCTGCTTATCAATGTTATAAACCTTTTCACTAACTTCTGTATCTATATCATTTTAATTAAAAATCCTATTCTAAAATTTTAAAATCCTCTCTATTAATTGTGTCCACCTCTGTTCCTTTCTCCTTTTTCTCCTTTTCTAACGATTTATCTAACAGTTTTTTATCTAACGATCTACGACCACACAGTTCTCTGTTATTAATTCGTAACCTAACAATTTGTCGTTGACTGCTAGCAATTTATCTTCTAACAACATGTTTCTTAACAATTTATCGTCTAACAATTTATATTCCAACAATTTATTTTTCGTTAATTTTTCTGCTAAGTCTTGGGCATGACGGACATTGCCGTTGTGTCTGTAGTTGTTGTTATTATTATTATTATTATTTGAGGCGTTGTTTCCATTATTGTAATCTCCGTTTAGGCGGTTGTTACCTCTATAGTTTCCACGTCCTCTATTCTTGTAATTATTGTTGTTATTATTTTTATAATTGTAATTATAACCACGAGAGTTTTCTCTGCCTCGGTAATTACCACGATAGTTATGTAGGAGCCGTTACAATACAAAAGTTTTTAGCTTCAGCAAGTCCAAAACACGTCTACTTTACTCGCTTCTCTGCTAAGGTCTGACTCCAAGATCTTTTACAATTGTCTAACACTCTTCTTCTTCTTATTTCTTATTCTTAGTTATCGAACAATACCTAACAGCTACCTATGGATAGGACGTGCAGCTTCACTGTTGTGTTGCTAGCAGCCTGCTACAGTTATTACAATACAAGAATACAATACCGAGCATGCATTGCCTGTCATAACTATACTGTATTGGATATATTTTGTGCATCGTTTTGAAAGTGCCTGCGTAAAGTATTGCTTTTAGTTTGTCATGCTCACAATTTTTGATCATGACTGAAATGGCTTCTTTGGTACAGAACGTATCAGCATGTTCTGCCTTTCGTCCTTCATCGATATAAGAAGATTCCAAATTATCGATTTAGTTTGCGAGTTGTGTGGCTAATTTACATTTTTGGTAGAAATAAGCCGTTTTTGCCACTACTACATCGGAAAATCGCCGAAAATCATAGTCTGCAATTTAGATAGCATCGCGTTTATTGTGATTTCATCTTGTATTTTATAAAGAGTTGAACCAACTATTTTGGATTTTATTACTTCAATTACAATTTCTTCGTATGGACCTTTTGTTAGGTTTATGCATTATATTCCAGTAATAAATCTTTGTAGATGGATTTTATTCCATCGATTTCTGGTGTGGCCTGTACAATTTCTTTTATGTAAGCCCTTGAGGCTGCAGAAATGTCTTCCATCGTAATAGGTTTTAATTCTATTACACTGGTGTTTGCTTCAGAATCAGAACACTCTGACAATTCAGGTAATGCAATTATCGCTGAAGTTGTAAGATTATGTATGTCTTTAACTTCTAGTTCCATGTCAGTGACTGTATCAGATTCACTTTCTTTCTTTTCTTTATCTTCAGGCTGTTTAGCTGTTTCGATTGTTAAAGCTGTATTCAGTATAGTTGGAATCGATTTATCCAAATTATTCTTTACTCTTATCGCAACTTAATTTATTCGAAATTTGGTTAAGACCTTTGAGGCCTGTGACCAATGTTGATTGGTAATCTTTCTCTATGGTCGAATATAATGTTCGTACTTCATTTAAAAACTTTACTTATATATTTGCGTGTTTGTTTATTGTACTTTGCTGTGTTTCTTTGTATTGCGTTACACATTTATATGGTTTGTCAAATTTTGATCTTATTTCTTTTATTTGCGGACAATTTTGTGTGTTATTATTTGATTTGGACAATATCATTTCATTCATGGCTCCAATGAATGTTATCAATTGATACATTAATGTAACGTCTCGCATCTTTTTATACCCTGAACCCATTAAAAATGGATATAGGGCTATATTGTATATGTGCAAAATCCAAATGTATGTAACAGGCAGAAGGAAACATCTCCGACCCCATAAAATACATATATTCTTGATCAGCATCAAGAGGCGAGTCGATCTAGCCATGAACGCCTGTCTATCCGTCCGTCTGTCTGTCCGTCCGTCCGTATGTATGAACGCAAGTAACTCAGAACCTATAAGAATTAGAGACTTGAAATGTAGGTGCTCCTAGTGCCTGCGCAGATCGAGTTTGTTTCCGATAATCGATAAGTTTTTCCGTTTCCAAGCAATCGATATCGATATCCTGTTTGTTGGGCAATTTTGGTAAAAACTAAGAGCTAGAGTCACCAAACTTGACATATAGCTTCTAAAATAGAATATATATATGAATTTGATGTTGGAAGAAGAGGGTTCAGGGTATCCCCTAGTCGGGAGCTCCCGACTAGAACCTCTTACCTCTTTTTCTTTTAATAATTTTATTTTATTTTACACACATAGTGAGGAAAAATTGAGCTTGTAATATAAATGTTAAAATCCACAGAGCTTGAATGTCCTCTGTGTGATCAACTATTTTTACTTTATTGACCACAAAGGCTGTATTATCTTTTGTTTGACTATCATCTGAGCCACACGAACCCATTTTCAAATTTATTATATTCTTAGAACTGGTTACAAATATATATTCTCTTTAATTGTGTCTTGCATTAATTTTTGTTAAAGCAATTTTTTTTTCACAATCTGGATGTTTCTATTTAACATTTGCCTACCTATGTTTTGGTATAGCTTAACGGGCTACATTTCTAATCGGGCAGAATTGATTTCGCTCAATTTTACAAAATTTATTTATATGTTTGGTGTATGTAAGTTATAAAAGTTTAGCTTAATCTGCTGCTCAACATCTACATTAGCTCTGCGTCGCCGGATGTGGCACGCTGATGCTCCCTCAATTATTATTATTATTTTTATTATTATTATTATTCATATTATTATTATTATTATTATCCATATTATTATTAATATTATTATTATTATTATTACTATTATTATTATTTTTCATATTATTATTATTATTATTTGAGACGTTGCTTCCATTTTTGTAATCTCCGTTTTGGCAGTTGTGAGACGGCCACTAAGGTAGCCACCCCACAGTTCATAATTATAATAAAAGGGTATAAGCATTGTATAGTATATAAGCATTGTATTAGTAATAAGAACAGTTAAGGCAAGGTGCTAATGTATTGAAGCTACTTAAGGTGATGGAGCCTAGTTTGAATTGAGTTTGAACTTAACCGCCGGCCGTCGCAGGAACCTTGCGTTGCTGATTTGTTGCTCAACACCGCGTTCGAGAGCACAACTACAATTCAGTGGCGAAGGGCAAGGTGTAGTTGCGAAAGCTTGCGGGGAACTCGAGCGGCCGAGGCAAGCGCCCTGCTCGCTAGCGAGCGTGCTGGCACTTTTAGAAAGACTATCAGGATAAGTAGACCTGCAGCGAAGAGCAGTGTGAGCGACGAAGTGCAAAGAGTGCAGCGGAGCGCTAGGAGCGGCCCCCCACGCGATTTTGTCTAATATCATCTAAGTTTCGCTCGTCTGCGGCGTCTAATATTTTGGTTTCCTCTAACTTTTTACTTAGTTCGTCAATAATTATTCCTTTTTGTGGTAACCCAAATAACATTGTGCTAAGAAAAAACCTGGTGCTACTATACTGAGTGTTCAAAGTGTATGAGTATTCAAAGTGTATTCTACTTTTTAGATGATAATATCCCATGGCTGTCCCTTTTCAGGTTCGGTTAGTTTCGCAATAATTGGTCCTAAACTTCTTTTAATTCGCTCTTCTTGTCCATTGGCTTGCCTGTGCCTATATTAATGTTTCACGTTTAATTTTTCTACAAATTGTTCAAATTCGGCCGATGTGAAACAGCTTCCTCGATCAGATATTATGCATTTGGCCTACCGTAGGCTCAAAAGTAATCGTTCAATGCGCCGATAACTTCATTGCTGTTTCATGTCTTTGTTGTATATAATCTAACAAATTTTGTGAACCCATCTACATCTACAAATATATATTTCTTTGCTCTGCTGTTGTCTACTGGTCCGTAATGATCTACATGAACTAAGTCAAAAGATTTGTTGCCGTTTGGTATGCTGTGTAATAGCCCATCTTTTTTTCCTGTCTTAGGTGAAAATGATATGCACCATAAACAGTTGTTAGGGAACTGCTTGTTTCTCAGTGGGCCGCGCCGGCTGGCTCATCGGATTCTCTGGGTGTGGTCCCATCCCTGGCCCGCAGTCCGCACAATCGATAACAACAAAGCTACACGTCTGTAGCAAAACAGACTCACACAACACTACTCAAAATGAACCGCATAATCGATAACAAATATTCGGAACTACTAACTCATGAACAAAATACACAGCTGTAACAACTATGAAAATGTAAACAACAAAGGTAAGACACTCAATATAAATTAACAAAAAAAACACTATTTATCCACCTTACTCTTCCAGATCGGGCCCCGGTTCCGGACCCAGCGTACCCGCCCTACCATGAGACGATCACCTCCACTCGTCTCCCTCATTTTGGCCACCAAATGGCCTATATTAGCCCGTGTCGGCCATAATGCCCACTCTCCCCAGCAATATTATTTTAGCCGGACATGATTTCTTTCAATAGGTGCGTATAATTGGTTGCGTTTTCTTAAAATGTATAACAATCATAATCATTGCTTATGGCATTTATCTTGCAGCTGTTTAGGATCTCATGCAAGCGGATAATTCATTAACTTCACAGGTGCGTATTACTGCTGCATATATTTATACTAATTGACACAGCGCATTAATTCCTAAATTTTTCTCTTATCTTATAGAATTAATTTTTTTTATTTTTTTACAACACTGAATGGAACAGGCGACGAAACACTACAAGGATATTGCTAGTCGCCGCAAAAGAAACGCGCAATGAGGCACTTTAGAGGCAATCGTTGCCCCGATTTAGGAACAATGGCCCGCACACTTACTTAAAACTGGGTATGTCACGTATTGTGTATTGTATGTATTAAATCGCTTAATTCTACCTTACCCTACCTAAAGAGCTCTCTGGGGGTGGTAAGGGGCGATATAAATGCGTAAATTCAAATTAGGTAAGTATGTGAGCATAGTTCGCGCAAGGGTTAATTTTAGATTTTTTTTTTTATATTTTACAGGCGCAGATGCATCACCGTTGGAGTTTTCCTCACCGTTCGCACTCTAAAGTGAAGCTCGGCGTAAGTGCCTATGTATGTATGAATATATTTTATAAATACAAATTAACCGAATTTAACGATAAAAAAAAATCTACTCCTTTTCAGGGAGTGCAATTAGGAGTCTTCTTCTGACTCTGCCAGGGGCTCGACCGAGGATGGGCAAAACAATGGAACGGACTCACTCGGTGGATGTGGGCGGGGTCTCGCCTGTGGCCGCTTCTTCGTTGTTGGAGCCCGGTCGTTGGTGGCTCGTCTCGTCGCCTTCACGTTTGCGCCGACGCTTGCTGGCGGCGTCGCGGATATGGCTGGTTTGCGCCGCTGCACTGAATCCTGGCCTTGAATATTTCGTGGGCCTCTCTGGTGCGCGAGCTGGTCTCCTTGGTGCCGGAGCCGTTAATTTTTGGCTTATTTGGTTCGTCTCTCGTCGCACTTAAATTTTTAAGTCTCTTTTAATTTTTTTATTATATTTTCTTTGTGATTCGAGCGGTTTGATTTATATAAATTTATTACATGGCAAAGAACACAAAAACAAAACTTTTATTCGTCTGTTAAGCCATTGGTATTATGTGCCGGCTTAATTTTTCAGAAGGGAAAAAATTTTACTCTGTCAAGCAGAAATGCAATGTCCAACTTTTTTGCTCACTTCGAGCTGGCACGCCCGCCGTTAACCGCTGAACAAATCGAACTCCTCCACATTTTTGGCAGCCACACCATCGGTGCCGAATTTCGGCACACGCATACATTTGCGAGGCGGGCACCGTTGCTGCTCATCTGCACAGCTGCATTTTTTTGGGTCAACGGCCCAAATGAAGGCCAAGGGCATATCCAAGGGCATGCGATCCACTCTCCTCGTATTCCCTTTAAGAGCGAAACGGGCGGCCAATAGCAATCGTCGCTTTTGGCGCCGTGGATCGCATGTCTGGCGTTGCCACCCTTCAAAATTTTGGGCTCCGCCGTGGGCCCAGCTTCACCCCGCATACTCCGACCATATGCCAAAAAGATATCGGCGTGGCCGATAATATCGCACGCAACCAACTGAGTAACCCTCGGTGCTGCCGATAACGTCAAATGCAACATCACCACGCAGATTATTGTAACGACATGAAGGACAGTTACAAGGAATCTGCGTACGCATTTCATGGATTGACCCAGCCGGCTAATAACGATGCCCAACGTAGGCCACACCCACGACAAGTAATCTATATTTTTTTTTGCTGACCCAAAAAAAAAGGGGGGACTGGCGCTGCCGCCGCCGTTGCCTGGCAAGGAGGTGAGCAAATTACGATTATGTTCGTATATCTTTTGCATGGAAGACGCCTAGCACGCGTCCCTGGAGATCTTCCAACTCGTAGGCGTTGGTTCCCACGGCTCGGACGACGCGGCTCTTCAAGAACTTCCGGGCGAACTTGGCATTGAAGGCTTTGCCGAAGCTGCTTAGTGCGAAGTTGCGCCTCCACACTTCCTGTCCCGGTTCCAGATGGAGCTGTCGCGCGCGGTGGTCGTACCGTTGGCGACTTCGCTCGTATGCGGTGTGCAGGTGGTCCTTGACTTGGCTTCGGATTACAGCCAGTCTGTCCTTTGCGTCAAGGTCAGAAATACTGTGGTCGGCCAATGATCTCAGCTTCCTGGCCAGTTTGTAACTGGAACCATTCAGGTACATCTGCTGTCCAAAGACCGCGAAGAACGGAGTGACTCCCGTAGCGCTGTGGACCGCATTCCGGATCGCCACTTCCACCTCTGGTAGGTACGCGTCCCATTCCCGATGATCCTGACCCAGGTAGGTTCGGATTGCCGACAGCACTGTGCGGTTCACGCGTTCGGCGGCGTTGCTCTGAGGCGAATACACTGGTGTGCGCAGGTGAGTAATGCCAAACGCCTGGACCATCGCATCGAACGACTTTGACACGAATTGTCGTCCATTATCCGAATGGATCACTTCCGGCACGCCAAATTTGAAGAACACCTCATGCACTAGGAAGTTCACGACATCCGCCGCGGTGGCTTCCCTCATGGCCTTCAGGAAGGTAAACTTCGAGAAGTGGTCTACGACGACGAATATCCACGCATGCCCTCGTTTCGACCGTGGATACTTCCCCAAGAAGTCGATATATAGCTTCTGGAAGGGGCGGTCGGTGCGCACTTCTTCCCCAATTCCGACCTGCATTCGGTAGTTCTGTGCCTTGGTCTCCTTGCATGTATCGCATTTCCGAACATAGTCCCTGACTTGTATGGCCATGTTGGGCCAATAATATTGCCTGCGCAGCGCGTGCAGCGTTTTCCTCATGCCTCCATGAGCTGACGTCTCGTCCGCGTGTGCTTGTTGGATGAGTCCTGCCGTCAGCGACTCCGGCACCCAGAGCTTCCAACTTGTGCCTTCGACCTCATCCTCCAAGCTCTCGTGCACGGTCCTCTTGAACAGAAGTCCGTCCTGCACTCTAAGGTCCGGCAACTTCCCTTGTTGGCTCATCACCTCTCTTCTCAGCTCTCGATATTCGGTGCTCTCGAACTCCGGGGTCTGAAATCCCAACAGATCTTCCGGGGTCAGTTCGACCTCTTCCACGCTTCGGGACAATGTGTCTGCGACGACGTTGTCGGCTCCCTTGCGGTACTGCATGGAGAAAGGGAACGCTTGCAGTTCGAGGGACCACCTGGCTAATCTCCCGCTCAAGTCTTTGAGACTCATAAGCCACTGCAGACTCGCATGATCGGTGATTACCGTGAACGGCATCATCTCCACGTACGGCCGGAATCGATGTATGGCCAGTTTGGCGGCTAGGCATTCCTTCTCGGTCACCGAATAGTTGATCTGGTGCTTGTTGAGTTTGGCCGAGAAGAATGCGATCGGCCTTTCCTGTTGTTCGTCGTCTAGCTGGAACAACACGGCTCCTACTCCGTAGTGAGATGCGTCGCATTGGATGAAGAATGGTCTTCGAAAATCTGCGTGAACTAACACCGGGGCTGTGGTGAGGGCTAACTTTAAGCTCTCTATGGCTTCTATGGCCTCGTCGCTCAACACAAATCTACCCGTTCTCTTCTTAAGGGCATCAGTCAACGGTACCGATATCTCAGCGAAATTCTTTATGAATCGGCGGTACCACCCCGCCGTACCTAAGAAGCTTCGTAGTTCCTTGACCGTCCTCGGATTCGGGATGTTCCGGATCGCTTCTACCCTTCCCGGATCCATGCGCAGCGTCCCGCCGCCTATGATGAAACCCAGGTAGTTTAGGTTGCGGAAGCAGAATTTCGACTTCGCCATGCCTATGGTGAGGTTCGCGTTCCTCAGACACTCGGCCACCAATTCCAAGTATTTTAAGTGCGTTGGAAAATCTGCCGATATTATCAGCAAGTCGTCCAGGTATACGAATACGTTGGACCTCAGATTCGCCGGGATTACCTTGTCCATGAGCCTGCAAAGCTGTTGAGCGGCGTTGCAGAGCCCGAATGGCATGTGGCGGAACTGGTACAGCGGCCTCCCTGGTACAGTAAACGCCGTATACGCCCTGCTCTTCTCCTCCATCTCTATTTGCCAGAACGCGAACTTAAGGTCGACGCTAGAGATAAAATGAGTCTCGTCGATTCGCGATAGGATGCCCTCGATGCATGGAAGCGGGTACGCGTCTTTTACCGTTACACTGTTTAATTTCCTGGCGTCTAAGCAAAACCTGTTCTTCCCAGGCCTCATCACCACCGTCGTCCGGTTGCTCCAGGGGCTGTCACTCTCCTCGATGATGCCCAACTTTAGCATCTTATCCACCTCGGCCCACACGATCTCCTGTTTGGCCGGGGACAGCGGATAATGTCTGTCTTTCACGGGTTCTGCTCCCTCGATCAGCTGAATTCGGTGCTGCAGCAGGTGAGTTTTCCCTAGGCCATCCTTCTCAAATTGGAGAAATCTGCGCTTCACGCTTTCCAACTGACTCCTCTGATCGTTGTCCAGGTCCCACATTTCCGGATCCGTTACGCAGTCGTCGTCGTCCCGGTAATAAGCCACCTCTGGGTTCGCTACCGTTACCTCAGATGCCTCTGGTGGTGTTTCGGACTTTCTGGCCGGACCGAGCAGCTCTGGTGCGATCTCAAAGGCTCGCCAGAAGTCGATTCCCAGGTATAGTTCCTGTCGCAGGTCCGGGCACATGTAAAATACGATATCTTCCGTTCTATTCCCGTATTTCACAGGCAGAACAACGCGACCTAAAATTGGGCGATTGGCACCCGCCGCTGTCCTCACCATCGATTCGTATGGCCGCGCTTCCCATCCCAGTTTCTCCACTAACTCCCGGCATCCTTGTCCCAACAGACTGACTGAGGCCCCCGTGTCCAGCAACCCTTTCATTTTGGCTCCAGCGACCTCCACTTCGGCGAATACTCGTGGGTCTATACTCTCCTCCCGTCTCACCGCTTCGACGACCTGGCGCCTGGTAATCCTGCGTCTGCGGAAGCGCGCACGTGCCTTCACCATTCTCCGGGTGGCTAGCGTCATCCCCTCCAGCTGTCGCTCACCAAAAATTCTATTTCGGGCCGACATGTATGCCCGAACACGTTCTTCGTATGGTAAGCCCCTAAGTGTTCCTCCTTTGCTTATACTATTATTATAATTAGCCTTATCCTGATCCTTATTCCAAATCTCCGTCTCCTTTCCAATGATTATTGGCTCTGGTAGGTGCCCCTCTCCTGCTTTCCCGCGGTCGCCGTCCCGGAACGCGTCTGTCCCGCCATCACCGCGCTCCCTCTGGGGTTTCCCGGACAGTTTTCACACTGCGAGCAGAAAGTGTCCGGCTTTCCACACCTATAGCAGAATATTTTCCGCTCCTTGGACAGGCAGTCTCTAAAGACGTGGTCGAACTGTCTGCAGTTCCAGCATACAATTCGGGATGAGTTCCTGCTTCGCACGAATGCCTCCTCCAGTTCTCCCGGTGGCGTTTCTGTAAGATGCGGTGGAACTTCAACCTCGTGGACTACGGGCCTCGTTCCTTGTGGACAACGCGACGGCTGAAGGTACCCAGTCCGGCTTCTGCGACCCATGTGCCTCTCCACTTCTAGGCACTCTTGGCGCAGCTCATCCACGGTGAGTACGTCCATGGCATAAATATATTTCGCCAGACTTTCTTTTAAACCACGCTTTATAATCCTCACCAGCTCTCGGTCTCTCAGCGGCTTCTGGAATCGCGCGGCGAGTTGACGCAGGTGGTGGATATAATCATCCACTCCTTCGCTGGCCTGTTGCTCTCGTTGTAGAAGCTCCTGCATTACCTCGTGTTCCGTCTGGTAGCCCCGGAACCTGTCCAAGAGGGCAGGCCGCAGTTGCATCCAGCTGTCGACCCTAGAATGCCGCACGTGCATCCAGTACCACTCGCGGGCGCGGCCGGTCAGGAGCAGGTGGAAACCGCGCAGGACCTCCTTCCACGGGCACTGATACTGCCTCTGCAGGAACTCTAGGCGGAACACGAAGTCCTCGACCGAATTCATCGCGTCCTCGCCGTCAAACTTGACGTTCCACCGCTCGAGCTTCATGTACGCAGTTTCTCGCACGTTGGCGTACGCCTCCTCCGGTTGAAAATCATCCGCTCTCCGGTCCTCTACTCGGAAATGGCGGTTATTCGGGTTACGCCAGTTCCTCGACTGAGCATCTGCCACGTAAACTGGGCTGCTGGACGAATACTCCGCCCCTCGTGCGCCTTGCCTACGTGGCTTCGGTGGCACCGGTGGTGGAAATGCCTCGCGCTGGAACACTTCCCGTTCTTTCGGGATGGCGCCTGTTCGCGGTCCCGGCTCGACATGTCTTGGCGGCTTCGGCGCAGTGTTAGTCTCGGCGGTTTGGCTCCCTGGCGGCCTAAGCACATCAATGATGCCCTTCATCATTTCCATGAAGCCAGCTCGCATCTCCTCGCGGATGGACTCGCTGATGCCAGATGGCAGAGCATGCAGATATGTTTGGTGGGCCTGAGCGATCGCCGCGTTTGCCGCCGATTTGAGCACTGAGTCTTTCGGGGCTTTTGGGAACTCCAGGTTCCGTGGAGGTCTATCCTGTTGCGCCAATTCTTTCTCCAAGTCTACCAGGTGACCCTCTTTCGGGATCTGTCTCTCTGGAAATCCCCGGAAATTCATTGGCGTTCGCACCAGCCCTCCAGCTGGGCGCGGCGGTGGCAGAGCCGACGCCCCATCAGCGTCAGAAGCCCAATCAGACACCTGTTCCTCAGCCATACTTATCCCTTCTGAGAACAGTACCCCTCTCTTCTACAAGGCTTACAACCCTTATAAAAACTTTACTAATATTTCTAATAAATTAATAAATAAATAAACACCCACTAACAAATCTTACTAATAAAGAATAATAAATTAATACACATCGACCACAAAAACACTCACAAAATTAAATTTTTTTTTCTTTCTAATTAATTTCAAATACTTGGGGGAGAGAAGACAAATCCTAACACAGGCTAAATAATCTACGCATAATCTGGACAGTGGACAACACTTAAGCATTCGTCCCATGCTCAGTTCGTCAGTTTGACTGACGGACGGCATGCAAGGAACGCTACCTTGAAGGCTATTTGGTTTCTGTCGCACTTCTGTGCACCCTTAGAGTATGCTGTGTGACAGGTGCGGCGCAGGATCGGCTCTATATCGTCCTGGGTCACCTGCCTCCGAAGCTCATTTAACTACGGCCAGCACACACCAAACGTTAACACAGAGTGGGACAAAACAAATAGAAAACATTAAACAAACTCTAGTCAGACCTACCCTAATATCACATTTCGTCACAGGTTATTTTGTCATGGCGGCTACCACCAGGCTACGATTGACGGTCGCGAACGTTCACCAACTAGCAAACGTGACTTACCGTCATCAACCGCGACAAGAAAACACCCCATGTCAATGGACACCATGGCAAGATCCGTCTCCGTCGCTCTTCTGGCCATTCTTGGGATATGCTGTGTGACAGATGCGGCGCAGGCTCGGCTCTATATCGTCCTGGGTCACCGGTCTCCGAAGCTCGTATAACTACGGCCAGCATACATCCAACATTGACACAAAATGAGACAAAAACAACTAATTGAATAAATAACATCTGACTAAACTACCCTAATATCACATTTTTTTTACCATGAGATGCCTTTGTCGTTGCGGCTACCACCAGGCGAACGATGGATAGTCGCAAATGTTTCGCCAACATGCGAACGGCCATCAACCACTACAAAAAAAAACCCCTCATGCTTATGGATGGATATTCAGATAACCTCTACTTCCGTCGTGCTTCTCGGATTCCACTACACGCTGCGCGATTATGAGCTACCTACTCGTGCCACATAAGACTTCAGCGGTGTGGGTCCTGAAGCCAAGGGAGTCCTTTCCTCTGTACCTTCATTTTTATCGTATTTATTTTTCTTTGATTACACACCGACTTCAAAGAAGCCGAGTGCTTCTTCAAATTGGGCGCCATATTGTTAGGGAACTGCTTGTTTCTCAGTGGGCCGCGCCGGCTGGCTCATCGGATTCTCTGGGTGTGGTCCCATCCCTGGCCCGCAGTCCGCACAATCGATAACAACAAAGCTACACGTCTGTAGCAAAACAGACTCACACAACACTACTCAAAATGAACCGCATAATCGATAACAAATATTCGGAACTACTAACTCATGAACAAAATACACAGCTGTAACAACTATGAAAATGTAAACAACAAAGGTAAGACACTCAATATAAATTAACAAAAAAAACACTATTTATCCACCTTACTCTTCCAGATCGGGCCCCGGTTCCGGACCCAGCGTACCCGCCCTACCATGAGACGATCACCTCCACTCGTCTCCCTCATTTTGGCCACCAAATGGCCTATATTAGCCCGTGTCGGCCATAATGCCCACTCTCCCCAGCAATATTATTTTAGCCGGACATGATTTCTTTCAATAGGTGCGTATAATTGGTTGCGTTTTCTTAAAATGTATAACAATCATAATCATTGCTTATGGCATTTATCTTGCAGCTGTTTAGGATCTCATGCAAGCGGATAATTCATTAACTTCACAGGTGCGTATTACTGCTGCATATATTTATACTAATTGACACAGCGCATTAATTCCTAAATTTTTCTCTTATCTTATAGAATTAATTTTTTTTATTTTTTTAAAACACTGAATGGAACAGGCGACGAAACACTACAAGGATATTGCTAGTCGCCGCAAAAGAAACGCGCAATGAGGCACTTTAGAGGCAATCGTTGCCCCGATTTAGGAACAATGGCCCGCACACTTACTTAAAACTGGGTATGTCACGTATTGTGTATTGTATGTATTAAATCGCTTAATTCTACCTTACCCTACCTAAAGAGCTCTCTGGGGGTGGTAAGGGGCGATATAAATGCGTAAATTCAAATTAGGTAAGTATGTGAGCATAGTTCGCGCAAGGGTTAATTTTAGATTTTTTTTTTTATATTTTACAGGCGCAGATGCATCACCGTTGGAGTTTTCCTCACCGTTCGCACTCTAAAGTGAAGCTCGGCGTAAGTGCCTATGTATGTATGAATATATTTTATAAATACAAATTAACCGAATTTAACGATAAAAAAAAATCTACTCCTTTCCAGGGATGGGACCACACCCAGAGAATCCGATGAGCCAGCCGGCGCGGCCCACTGAGAAACAAGCAGTTCCGTAACACAGTTTTCGATGTGACTCAATATTTTTCTTTTCACGTTCGGGAACCAGTAAGTTTTAACAATCGCGTTTAACGTCTTGTCCCTAACAATATGCCCAAGTTCGTCGTGGTTTTTAATTAATATTTTCTGGCACATAGAAATGTAATCTTTTGTCATTCGTCCTTTTATATATTACTCCATTTCTCATTTCAAAGAATTTAAGCTCACCTACCTCCAACAATTTCCTAATATCCATTGTTTTCTCGTTTCTTGTTTGACATATTACTAAATTGGTTTCCAAGTTATTTGCTTCCGTTATCATAATCGTGTTATGACATCTCGACAATGCATGAACGTGTGGCATTTGCTTACCTGCTCTATGCATCTCATAATCGAATTCTTGTAGCTCTAACGCCCATCTTGCAATTTTGGGATTAAGGTCAATCTTGTTCAAGGTCAGTGTCAGTGAATTGCAATCAGATATGAATGTGAACCGTTTCCCTTGCGCGTATATCCAGCATCTTCGTAATGCATATATAATGGCTAAGGTCTCCAGCTCAACGCTGTGATGTTTCGCTTTCGTGAAATAAAATATCGGATGCAATCTAACATCTTGTTTGCATCAATACTGCTCCAAATCCTAAGGCACCAGCATCACAATGTAACTCAATTTCATCTCTGTGATCATAAATTTATAGTACTGGTGCTTTTAACAATCTCTGCTTAAGATACACAAAACATCTTAGCTCGTTTTCCCCAAACTGTACTATTTTGCCTTTTCTCAATAAATCATGTTAAGGTTTTGCGATTGTTGAGAAATCCTTAATAAATCTCCCAAAGTACACGCAAAGTCCCAAAAAACGTTGAACTGCTTAAATTTTATCTGGTATCGGAAAATTGTTTATCGCCTCCGAACCTTTTGCATCGGCTTTCCTGCCGTCTTCGTAGACTTCGAACCTTAAATATTTTATATGGTCTTGTATAAAATTACATTTATCCAGCCTCAACTCTAACTCATTGTCTACTAAACGCTTAAACACTACCTTTAGGGTTTCTAAGTACTCGTGAGTATTCCTGCCGGCAATCATAATAACATCCATGTATACAATTATATTATCCCTTATCATGTCCGAAAAGATGTTATTAATAAATTTTTGAAATTCTTGAGAGGCCGTTTTCAATCCCATGGGCATTCTTCAAAATTCAAATTGTCCTAAAAGGGTCACGAAAGATGTGTTTAATTGATTCCTTCTCAGTAAAAACGTGAAAATAGCCGTTTTTCATATCAAGTTTAGTAAATATGGTTTTACCTGCAAGCCTATCTAACACGTCGATTAAAGGCAACGGATAATTGTCTTTAATCGTGATCTTTTTTAGACTTCTGAAGGCAATAAACATTCTCAAATCATCGGTGTACTTCTTAACTAAAACGATTGCAGAAGCATAATATTAGCTACTGGGTTGGATGTTCCATTTCTAAGGTATTCGTCTAACATTATTTGTAATTTCTCTTTTCTGTGTACGATAATCGCCTTGGCAAG
Organism: Drosophila virilis; assembly: GCF_030788295.1. Classification (NCBI taxonomy): domain Eukaryota; kingdom Metazoa; phylum Arthropoda; class Insecta; order Diptera; family Drosophilidae; genus Drosophila; species Drosophila virilis. The sequence continues at coordinate 458,453 of NW_027212848.1, forward strand.
CAACTAAGTGGCTTCGCTTTCTCGACTGTAATCTATATTTCGTATCTATCTAGTCTCTTTGCCTTTGTGTATGTAGCATCTAGCATCTGTATAAATTTGTTTCTTAATGCATACTCTACCTGCTTATCAATGTTATAAACCTTTTCACTAACTTCTGTATCTATATCATTTTAATTAAAAATCCTATTCTAAAATTTTAAAATCCTCTCTATTAATTGTGTCCACCTCTGTTCCTTTCTCCTTTTTCTCCTTTTCTAACGATTTATCTAACAGTTTTTTATCTAACGATCTACGACCACACAGTTCTCTGTTATTAATTCGTAACCTAACAATTTGTCGTTGACTGCTAGCAATTTATCTTCTAACAACATGTTTCTTAACAATTTATCGTCTAACAATTTATATTCCAACAATTTATTTTTCGTTAATTTTTCTGCTAAGTCTTGGGCATGACGGACATTACCGTTGTGTCTGTAGTTGTTGTTATTATTATTATTATTATTTGAGGCGTTGTTTCCATTATTGTAATCTCCGTTTAGGCGGTTGTTACCTCTATAGTTTCCACGTCCTCTATTCTTGTAATTATTGTTGTTATTATTTTTATAATTGTTATTATAACCACGAGAGTTTTCTCTGCCTCGGTAATTACCACGATAGTTATGTAGGAGCCGTTACAATACAAAAGTTTTTAGCTTCAGCAAGTCCAAAACACGTCTACTTTACTCGCTTCTCTGCTAAGGTCTGACTCCAAGATCTTTTACAATTGTCTAACACTCTTCTTCTTCTTATTTCTTATTCTTAGTTATCGAACAATACCTAACAGCTACCTATGGATAGGACGTGCAGCTTCACTGTTGTGTTGCTAGCAGCCTGCTACAGTTATTACAATACAAGAATACAATACCGAGCATGCATTGCCTGTCATAACTATACTGTATTGGATATATTTTGTGCATCGTTTTGAATGTGCCTGCGTAAAGTATTGCTTTTAGTTTGTCATGCTCACAATTTTGATCATGACTGAAATGGCTTCTTTGGTACAGAACGTATCAGCATGTTCTGCCTTTCGTCCTTCATCGATATAAGAAGATTCCAAATTATCGATTTAGTTTGCGAGTTGTGTGGCTAATTTACATTTTTGGTAGAAATAAGCCGTTTTTGCCTCTACTACATCGGAAAATCGCCGAAAATCATAGTCTGCAATTTAGATAGCATCGCGTTTATTGTGATTTCATCTTGTATTTTATAAAGAGTTGAACCAACTATTTTGGATTTTATTACTTCAATTACAATTTCTTCGTATGGACCTTATGTTAGGTTTATTAATTGTATTGCAGCAATAAATTTGTAGATGGATTTTATTCCATCGATTTCCAGTGTGGCCTGTACAATTTCTTTTATGGAAGCCCTTGAGGCGGCAGAAGTGTCTTCCATCGTAATAGGTTTTAATTCTATTACACTGGTGTTTGCTTCAGAATCAGAACACTCTGACAATTCAGGTAATGCAATTATCGCTGAAGTTGTAAGATTATGTGTGTCTTTAACTTCTAGTTCCATGTCAGTGACTGTATCAGATTCACTTTCTTTCTTTTCTTTATCTTCAGGCTGTTTAGCTGTTTCGATTGTTAAAGCTGTGTTCAGTATAGTTGGAATCGATTTATCCAAATTATTCTTTACTCTTATCGCAACTTAATTTATTCGAAATTTGGTTAAGACCTTTGAGGCTTGTGACAAATGTTGATTGGTTATCTTTCTCTATGGTCGAATATAATGTTCATGCTTCATTTAAAAACCTTACTAATATATTTGCGTGTTTGTTTTTTGTACTTTGCTGTGTTTCTTTGTATTGCGTTAGACATTTATATGGTTTGTCAAATTTTGATCTTATTTCTTTGATTTGCGGACAATTTTGTGTGTTATTATTTGATTTGGACACTATCATTTCATTCATGGCTCTAATGAATGTTATCAATTAAAACATTAATGTAACGTCTCGTATCTTTTTATACCCTGAACCCATTAAAAATGGATATAGGGCTATATTGTATATGTGCAAAATCCAAATGTATGTAACAGGCAGAAGGAAGCATCTCCGACCCCATAAAATACATATATTCTTGATCAGCATCAAGAGGCGAGTCGATCTAGCCATGAACGCCTGTCTATCCGTCCGTCTGTCTGTCCGTCCGTCCGTATGTATGAACGCAAGTAACTCAGAACCTATAAGAATTAGAGACTTGAAATGTAGGTGCACCTAGTGCCTGCGCAGATCGAGTTTGTTTCCGATAATCGATAAGTTTTTCCGTTTCGATATCCTGTTTGTTGGGCAATTTTGGTAAAAAATAAGAGCTAGAGTCACCAAACTTGACATATAGCTTCTAAAATAGAATATATATATGAATTTGATGTTGGAAGAAGAGGGTTCAGGGTATCCCCTAGTCGGGAGCTCCCGACTAGAACCTCTTACCTGTTTTTCTTTTAATAATTTTATTTTATTTTACACACATAGTGAGGAAAAATTGAGCTTGTAATATAAATGTTAAAATCCACAGAGCTTGAATGTTCTCTGTGTGATCAACTTTTTTTACTTTATTGACCACAAAGGCTGTATTATCTTTTGTTTGACTATCATCTGAGCCACACGAACCCATTTTCAAATTTATTATATTCTTAGAACTGGTTACAAATATATATTCTCTTTAATTGTGTCTTGCATTAATTTTTGTTAAAGCAATTTTTTTTCACAATCTGGATGTTTCTATATAACATTTGCCTACCTATGTTTTGGTATAGCTTAACGGGCTACATTTCTAATCGGGCAGAATTGATTTCGCTCAATTTTACAAAATTTATTTATATGTTTGGTGTATGTAAGTTATAAAAGTTTAGCTTAATCTGCTGCTCAACATCTACATTAGCACTGCGTCGCCGGATGTGGCACGCTGATGCTCCCTCAATTATTATTATTATTTTTATTATTATTATTATTCATATTATTATTATTATTATTATTATTATCCATATTATTATTAATATTATTATTATTATTATTACTATTATTATTATTTTTCATATTATTATTATTATTATTTGAGACGTTGTTTCCATTTTTGTAATCTCCGTTTTGGCAGTTGTGAGACGGCCACTAAGGTAGCCACCCCACAGTTCATAATTATAATAAAAGGATATAAGCATTGTATAGTATATAAGCATTGTATTAGTAATAAGAACAGTTAAGGCAAGGTGCTAATGTATTGAAGCTACTTAAGGTCATGGAGCCTAGTTTGAATTGAGTTTGAACTTAACCGCCGGCCGTCGCAGAAACCTTGCGTTGCTGATTTGTTGCTCAACACCGCGTTCGAGAGCACAACTACAATTCAGTGGCGAAGGGCAAGGTGTAGTTGCGAAAGCTTGCGGGGAACTCGAGCGGCCGAGGCAAGCGCCCTGCTCGCTAGCGAGCGTGCTGGCACTTTTAGAAAGACTATCAGGATGAGTAGACCTGCAGCGAAGAGCAGTGTGAGCGACGAAGTGCAAAGAGTGCAGCGGAGCGCTGGGAGCGGCCCCCCACGCGATTTTGTCTAATATCTTCTAAGTTTCGCTCGTCTGCTGCGTCTAATATTTTGGTTTCCTCTAACTTTTTACTTAGTTCGTCAATAATTATTCCTTTTTGTGGTAACCCAAATAACATTGTGCTAAGAAAAAACCTGGTGCTACTATACTGAGTGTTCAAAGTGTATGAGTATTCAAAGTGTATTCTACTTTTTAGATGATAATATCCCATGGCTGTCCCTTTTCAGGTTCGGTTAGTTTCGCAATAATTGGTCCTAAACTTCTTTTAATTCGCTCTTCTTGTCCATTGGCTTGCGCCGAGCCTGTCCCTATATTAATATGTTTCACGTTTAATTTTTTTACAAATTGTTCAAATTCGGCCGATGTGAAACAGCTTCCTCGATCAGATATTATGCATTTGGCCTACTGTAGGCTCAAAAGTAATCGTTCAATGCGCCGATAACTTCATTGCTGTTTCATGTCTTTGTTGTATATAATCTAACAAATTTTGTGAACCCATCTACATCTACAAATATATATTTCTTTGCTCTGCTGTTGTCTACTGGTCCGTAATGATCTACATGAACTAAGTCAAAAGATTTGTTGCCCTTTGGTATGCTGTGCAATAGCCCATCTTCTTTTCCTGTCTTAGGTGAAAATGATATGCACCATAAACAGTTTTCGATGTGACTCAATATTTTTCTTTTCACGTTCGGGAACCAGTAAGTTTTAACTATCGCGTTTAACGTCTTGTCCCTAACAATATGCCCAAGTTCGTCATGGTTTTTATATAATATTTTCTGGCACATAGAAATGTAATCTTTTGTCATTCGTCTTTTTATATATTACTCCATTTCTCATTTCAAAGAATTTAAGCTCACCTACCTCCAACAATTTCCTAATATACATTGTTTTCTCGTTTCTTGTTTGACATATTACTAAATTGGTTTCCAAGTTATTTGCTTCCGTTATCATAATCGTGTTATGACATCTCGACAATGCATGAACGTGTGGCATTTGCTTACCTGCTCTATGCACTATCTCATAATCGAATTCTTGTAGCTCTAACGCCCATCTTGCAATTTTGGGATTAAGGTCAATCTTGTTCAAGGTCAGTGTCAGTGAATTGCAATCAGATATGAATGTGAACCGTTTCCCTTGCGCGTATATCCAGAATCTTCGTAATGCATATATAATGGCTAAGGTCTCCAGCTCAACGCTGTGGTGTTTCGCTTTCGTGAAATAAAATATCGGATGCAATCTAACATCTTGTTTGCATCAATACTGCTCCAAATCCTAAGGCACCAGCATCACAATGTAACTCAATTTCATCTCTGTGATCATAAATTTATAGTACCGGTGCTTTTAACAATCTCTGCTTAAGATACACAAAACATCTTAGCTCGTTTTCCCCAAACTGTACTATTTTGCCTTTTCTCAATAAATCATGTTAAGGTTTTGCGATTGTTGAGAAATCCTTAATAAATCTCCCAAAGTACACGCAAAGTCCCAAAAAACGTTGAACTGCTTAAATTTTATCTGGTATCGGAAAATTGTTTATCGCCTCCGAACCTTTTGCATCGGCTTTCCTGCCGTCTTCGTAGACTTCGAACCTTAAATATTTTATATGGTCTTGCATAAAATTACATTTATCCAGCCTCAACTCTAACTTATTGTCTACTAAACGCTTAAACACTACCTTTAGGGTTTCTAAGTGCTCGTGAGTATTCCTGCCGGCAATCATAATAACATCCATGTATACAATTATATTATCCCTTATCATGTCCGAAAAGATGTTATTAATAAATTTTTGAAATTCTTGAGAGGCCGTTTTCAATCCCATGGGCATTCTTCAAAATTCAAATTGTCCTAAAAGGGTCACGAAAGATGTGTTTAATTGATTCCTTCTCAGTAAAAACGTGAAAATAGCCGTTTTTCATATCAAGTTTAGTAAATATGGTTTTACCTGCAAGCCTATCTAACACGTCGATTAAAGGCAACGGATAATTGTCTTTAATCGTGATCTTTTTTAGACTTCTGAAGGCAATAAACATTCTCAAATCATCGGTGTACTTCTTAACTAAAACGATTGCAGAAGCATATTATTAGCTACTGGGTTGGATGTTCCATCTCTAAGGTATTCGTCTAACATTATTTGTAATTTCTCTTATCTGTGTACGATAATCGCCTTGGCAAGCAACTAAGTGGCTTCGCTTTCTCGACTGTAATCTATATTTCGTATCTAATTTTAGGGCTATCTAGTCTATTTGCCTTTGTGTATGTAGCATCTAGCATCTGTATAAATTTGTTTCTTAATGCATACTCTACCTGCTTATCAATGTTATAAACCTTTTCACTAACTTCTGTATCTATATCATTTTAATTAAAAATCCTATTCTAAAATTTTAAAATCCTCTCTATTAATTGTGTCCTCCTCTGTTCCTTTCTCCCTTTTCTGCTTTTCTAACGATTTATCTAACTTTTTTTTAATCTAACAATCTATGTCCACACAGTTCTCTGTTATTAATTCGTAGCCTAACAATTTGTCGTTGACTGCTAGCAATTTATCTTCTAACAATTTGCCTCTTAACAAATTATCTTCTAACAATTTACTCTCTAACAATTTATCTTCTAACAATTTATATTCTAAAAATTTATTTTCTAACAATTTACTTTTCGTTCATTTTTCTGCTAAGTCTTGGACATGACGGACATTACCGTTGTGTATGTAGTTGTTGTTATTATTATTATTATTATTTGAGACGTTGTTTCCATTATTGTAATCTCCGTTTAGGCGGTTGTTACCTTTATAGTTTCCACGTCCTCTATTCTTGTAATTATTGTTGTTTTTATTGTTATAACGAGAGTTTTCTCTGCCTCGGTAATTACCACGATAGTTATGTAGGAGCCGTTACAATACAAAAGTTTTTAGCTTCAGCAAGTCCAAAACACGTCTACTTTACTCGCTTCTCTGCTAAGGTCTGACTCCAAGATCTTTTACAATTGTCTAACACTCTTCTTCTTCTTATTTCTTATTCTTAGTTATCGAACAATACCTAACAGCTACCTATGGATAGGACGTGCAGCTTCACTGTTGTGTTGCTAGCAGCCTGCTACAGTTATTACAATACAAGAATACAATACCGAGCATGCATTGCCTGTCATAACTATACTGTATTGGATATATTTTGTGCATCGTTTTGAAAGTGCCTGCGTAAAGTATTGCTTTTAGTTTGTCATGCTCACAATTTTTGATCATGACTGAAATGGCTTCTTTGGTACAGAACGTATCAGCATGTTCTGCCTTTCGTCCTTCATCGATATAAGAAGATTCCAAATTATCGATTTAGTTTGCGAGTTGTGTGGCTAATTTACATTTTTGGTAGAAATAAGCCGTTTTTGCCACTACTACATCGGAAAATCGCCGAAAATCATAGTCTGCAATTTAGATAGCATCGCGTTTATTGTGATTTCATCTTGTATTTTATAAAGAGTTGAACCAACTATTTTGGATTTTATTACTTCAATTACAATTTCTTCGTATGGACCTTTTGTTAGGTTTATGCATTATATTCCAGTAATAAATCTTTGTAGATGGATTTTATTCCATCGATTTCTGGTGTGGCCTGTACAATTTCTTTTATGTAAGCCCTTGAGGCTGCAGAAATGTCTTCCATCGTAATAGGTTTTAATTCTATTACACTGGTGTTTGCTTCAGAATCAGAACACTCTGACAATTCAGGTAATGCAATTATCGCTGAAGTTGTAAGATTATGTATGTCTTTAACTTCTAGTTCCATGTCAGTGACTGTATCAGATTCACTTTCTTTCTTTTCTTTATCTTCAGGCTGTTTAGCTGTTTCGATTGTTAAAGCTGTATTCAGTATAGTTGGAATCGATTTATCCAAATTATTCTTTACTCTTATCGCAACTTAATTTATTCGAAATTTGGTTAAGACCTTTGAGGCTTGTGACCAATGTTGATTGGTTATCTTTCTCTATGGTCGAATATAATGTTCGTGCTTCATTTAAAAACTTTACTAATATATTTGCGTGTTTGTTTATTGTACTTTGCTGTGTTTCTTTGTATTGCGTTAGACATTTATATGGCTTGTCAAATTTTGATCTTATTTCTTTGATTTGCGGACAATTTTGTGTGTTATTATTTGATTTGGACACTATCATTTCATTCATGGCTCCAATGAATGTTATCAATTGATACATTAATGTAACGTCTCGCATCTTTTTATACCCTGAACCCATTAAAAATGGATATAGGGCTATATTGTATATGTTCAAAATCCAAATGTATGTAACAGGCAGAAGGAAGCATCTCCGACCCCATAAAATACATATATTCTTGATCAGCATCAAGAGGCGAGTCGATCTAGCCATGATCGCCTGTCCATCCGTCCCTTCGTCTGTCCGTCCGACCGTACGTATGAACGCAAGTATCTCAGAACCTATAAGAATTAGAGACTTGAAATGTAGGTGCTCCTAGTGCCTGCGCAGATCGAGTTTGTTTCCGATAATCGATAAGTTTCTCCGTTTCTAAGCAATCGATATCGATATCCTGTTTGTTGGGCAATTTTGGTAAAAAATAAGAGCTAGAGTCACCAAACTTGACATATAGCTTCTAAAATAGAATATATATATGAATTTGATGTTGGAAGAAGAGGGTTCAGGGTATCCCCTAGTCGGGAGCTCCCGACTAGAACCTCTTACCTCTTTTTCTTTTAATAATTTTATTTTATTTTACACACATAGTGAGGAAAAATTGAGCTTGTAATATAAATGTTAAAATCCACAGAGCTTGAATGTCCTCTGTGTGATCAACTATTTTTACTTTATTGACCACAAAGGCTGTATTATCTTTTGTTTGACTATCATCTGAGCCACACGAACCCATTTTCAAATTTATTATATTCTTAGAACTGGTTACAAATATATATTCTCTTTAATTGTGTCTTGCATTAATTTTTGTTAAAGCAATTTTTTTTTCACAATCTGGATGTTTCTATTTAACATTTGCCTACCTATGTTTTGGTATAGCTTAACGGGCTACATTTCTAATCGGGCAGAATTGATTTCGCTCAATTTTACAAAATTTATTTATATGTTTAGTGTATGTAAGTTATAAAAGTTTTGCTTAATCTGCTGCTCAACATCTACATTAGCTCTGCGTCGCCGGATGTGGCACGCTGATGGTCCCTCAATTATTATTATTATTTTTATTATTATTATTATTCATATTATTATTATTATTATTATCAATATTATTATTATTATTATTATTATTATTATTATTACTATTATTATTATTTTTCATATTATTATTATTATTATTTGAGACGTTGTTTCCATTTTTGTAATCTCCGTTTTGGCAGTTGTGAGACGGCCACTAAGGTAGCCACCCCACAGTTCATAATTATAATAAAAGGATATAAGCATTGTATAGTATATAAGCATTGTATTAGTAATAAGAACAGTTAAGGCAAGGTGCTAATGTATTGAAGCTACTTAAGGTCATGGAGCCTAGTTTGAATTGAGTTTGAACTTAACCGCCGGCCGTCGCAGAAACCTTGCGTTGCTGATTTGTTGCTCAACACCGCGTTCGAGAGCACAACTACAATTCAGTGGCGAAGGGCAAGGTGTAGTTGCGAAAGCTTGCGGGGAACTCGAGCGGCCGAGGCAAGCACCCTGCTCGCTAGCGAGCGTGCTGGCACTTTTAGAAAGACTATCAGGATGAGTAGACCTGCAGCGAAGAGCAGTGTGAGCGACGAAGTGCAAAGAGTGCAGCGGAGCGCTAGGAGCGGCCCCCCACGCGATTTTGTCTAATATCTTCTAAGTTTCGCTCGTCTGCTGCGTCTAATATTTTGGTTTCCTCTAACTTTTTACTTAGTTCGTCAATAATTATTCCTTTTTGTGGTAACCCAAATAACATTGTGCTAAGAAAAAACCTGGCGCTACTATACTGAGTGTTCAAAGTGTATGAGTATTCAAAGTGTATTCTACTTTTTAGATGATAATATCCCATGGCTGTCCCTTTTCAGGTTCGGTTAGTTTCGCAATAATTGGTCCTAAACTTCTTTTAATTCGCTCTTCTTGTCCATTGGCTTGCGCCGAGCCTGTCCCTATATTAATATGTTTCACGTTTAATTTTTTTACAAATTCTTCAAATTCGATGTGAAACAGCTTCCTCGATCAGATATTATGCATTTGGCCTACTGTAGGCTCAAAAGTAATCGTTCAATGCGCCGATAACTTCATTGCTGTTTCATGTCTTTGTTGTATATAATCTAACAAATTTTGTGAACCCATCTACATCTACAAATATATATTTCTTTGCTCTGCTGTTGTCTACTGGTCCGTAATGATCTACATGAACTAAGTCAAAAGATTTGTTGCCCTTTGGTATGCTGTGCAATAGCCCATCTTCTTTTCCTGTCTTAGGTGAAAATGATATGCACCATAAACAGTTTTCGATGTGACTCAATATTTTTCTTTTCATGTTCGGGAACCAGTAAGTTTAAACTATCGCGTTTAACGTCTTGTCCCTAACAATATGCCCAAGTTCGTCATGGTTTTTATATAATATTTTCTGGCACATAGAAATGTAATCTTTTGTCATTCGTCTTTCTATATATTACTCCATTTCTCATTTCAAAGAATTTAAGCTCACCTACCTCCAACAATTTCCTAATATCCATTGTTTTCTCGTTTCTTGTTTGACATATTACTAAATTGGTTTCCAAGTTATTTGCTTCCGTTATCATAATCGTGTTATAACATCTCGACAATGCATGAACGTGTGGCATTTGCTTACCTGCTCTATGCATCTCATAATCGAATTCTTGTAGCTCTAACGCCCATCGTGCAATTCTGGGATTAAGGTCAATCTTGTTCAACGTCAGTGTCAGCGAATTGCAATCAGATATGAATGTGAACCGCTTCCCTTGCGCGTATATCCAGAATCTTCGTAATGCATATATAATGGCTAAGGTCTCCAGCTCAACGCTGTGGTGTTTCGCTTTCGTGAAATAAAATATCGGATGCAATCTAACATCTTGTTTGCATCAATACTGCTCCAAATCCTAAGGCACCAGCATCACAATGCAACTCAATTTCATCTCTGTGATCATAAATTTATAGTACCGGTGCTTTTAACAATCTCTGCTTAAGATACACAAAACATCTTAGCTCGTTTTCCCCAAACTGTACTATTTTGCCTTTTCTCAATAAATCATGTTAAGGTTTTGCGATTGTTGAGAAATCCTTAATAAATCTCCTAAAGTACACGCAAAGTCCCAAAAAACGTTGAACTGCTTAAATTTTATCTGGTATCGGAAAATTGTTTATCGCCTCCGAACCTTTTGCATCGGCTTTCCTGCCGTCTTCGTAGACTTCGAACCTTAAATATTTTATATGGTCTTGCATAAAATTACATTTATCCAGCCTCAACTCTAACTTATTGTCTACTAAACGCTTAAACACTACCTTTAGGGTTTCTAAGTGCTCGTGAGTATTCCTGCCGGCAATCATAATAACATCCATGTATACAATTATATTATCCCTTATCATGTCCGAAAAGATGTTATTAATAAATTTTTGAAATTCTTGAGAGGCCGTTTTCAATCCCATGGGCATTCTTCAAAATTCAAATTGTCCTAAAAGGGTCACGAAAGATGTGTTTAATTGATTCCTTCTCAGTAAAAACGTGAAAATAGCCGTTTTTCATATCAAGTTTAGTAAATATGGTTTTACCTGCAAGCCTATCTAACACGTCGATTAAAGGCAACGGATAATTGTCTTTAATCGTGATCTTTTTTAGACTTCTGAAGGCAATAAACATTCTCAAATCATCGGTGTACTTCTTAACTAAAACGATTGCAGAAGCATATTATTAGCTACTGGGTTGGATGTTCCATTTCTAAGGTATTCGTCTAACATTATTTGTAATTTCTCTTTTCTGTGTACGATAATCGCCTTGGCAAGCAACTAAGTGGCTTCGCTTTCTCGACTGTAATCTATATTTCGTATCTAATTTTAGGGCTATCTAGTCTCTTTGCCTTTGTGTATGTAGCATCTAGCATCTGTATAAATTTGTTTCTTAATGCATACTCTACCTGCTTATCAATGTTATAAACGTTTTCACTAACTTCTGTATCTATATCATTTTAATTAAAAATCCTATTCTACAATTTTAAAATCCTCTCTATTAATTGTGTCCTCCTCTGTTCCTTTCTCCCTTTTCTGCTTTTCTAACGATTTATCTAACTTTTTTTTTATCTAACAATCTACGTCCACACAGTTCTCTGTTATTAATTCGTAACCTATCAATTTGTCGTTGACTGCTAGCAATTTATCTTCTAACAATTTGCTTCTTAACAAATTATCTTCTAACAATTTACTCTCTAACAATTTATCTTCTAACAATTTATATTCTAAAAATTTATTTTCTAACAATTTACTTTTCGTTCATTTTTCTGCTAAGTCTTGGACATGACGGACATTACCGTTGTGTATGTAGTTGTTGTTATTATTATTATTATTATTTGAGGCGTTGTTTCCATTATTGTAATCTCCGTTTAGGCGGTTGTTACCTCTATAGTTTCCACGTCCTCTATTCTTGTAATAATTGTTGTTATTATTGTTATAATTGTTATTATAACCACGAGAGTTTTCTCTGCCTCGGTAATTACCACGATAGTTATGTAGGAGCCGTTACAATACAAAAGTTTTTAGCTTCAGCAAGTCCAAAACACGTCTACTTTACTCGCTGCTAAGGTCTGACTCCAAGATCTTTTACAATTGTCTAACACTCTTCTTCTTCTTATTTCTTATTCTTAGTTATCGAACAATACCTAACAGCTACCTATGGATAGGACGTGCAGCTTCACTGTTGTGTTGCTAGCAGACTGCTACAGTTATTACAATACAAGAATACAATACCGAGCATGCATTGCCTGTCATAACTATACTGTATTGGATATATTTTGTGCATCGTTTTGAATGTGCCTGCGTAAAGTATTGCTTTTAGTTTGTCATGCTCACAATTTTGATCATGACTGAAATGGCTTCTTTGGTACAGAACGTATCAGCATGTTCTGCCTTTCGTCCTTCATCGATATAAGAAGATTCCAAATTATCGATTTAGTTTGCGAGTTGTGTGGCTAATTTACATTTTTGGTAGAAATAAGCCGTTTTTGCCTCTACTACATCGGAAAATCGCCGAAAATCATAGTCTGCAATTTAGATAGCATCGCGTTGATTGTGATTTCATCTTGTATTTTATAAAGAGTTGAACCAACTATTTTGGATTTTATTACTTCAATTACAATTTCTTCGTATGGACCTTTTGTTAGGTTTATTCATTATATTGCAGTAATAAATCTTTGTAGATGGATTTTATTCCATCGATTTCTGGTGTGGCCTGTACAATTTCTTTTATGTAAGCCCTTGAGGCTGCAGAAATGTCTTCCATCGTAATAGGTTTTAATTCTATTACACTGGTGTTTGCTTCAGAATCAGAACACTCTGACAATTCAGGTAATGCAATTATCGCTGAAGTTGTAAGATTATGTATGTCTTTAACTTCTAGTTCCATGTCAGTGACTGTATCAGATTCACTTTCTTTCTTTTCTTTATCTTCAGGCTGTTTAGCTGTTTCGATTGTTAAAGCTGTATTCAGTATAGTTGGAATCGATTTATCCAAATTATTCTTTACTCTTATCGCAACTTAATTTATTCGAAATTTGGTTAAGACCTTTGAGGCTTGTGACCATTGTTGATTGGTTATCTTTCTCTATGGTCGAATATAATGTTCGTGCTTCATTTAAAAACTTTACTAATATATTTGCGTGTTTGTTTATTGTACTTTGCTGTGTTTCTTTGTATTGCGTTAGACATTTATATGGCTTGTCAAATTTTGATCTTATTTCTTTGATTTGCGGACAATTTTGTGTGTTATTATTTGATTTGGACACTATCATTTCATTCATGGCTCCAATGAATGTTATCAATTGATACATTAATGTAACGTCTCGCATCTTTTTATACCCTGAACCCATTAAAAATGGATATAGGGCTATATTGTATATGTGCAAAATCCAAATGTATGTAACAGGCAGAAGGAAGCATCTCCGATCCCATAAAATACATATATTCTTGATGAGCATCAAGAGGCGAGTCGATCTAGCCATGATCGCCTGTCCATCCGTCCCTTCGTCTGTCCGTCCGACCGTATGTATGAACGCAAGTATCTCAGAACCTATAAGAATTAGAGACTTGAAATGTAGGTGCTCCTAGTGCCTGCGCAGATCGAGTTTGTTTCCGATAATCGATAAGTTTCTCCGTTTCCAAGCAATCGATATCGATATCCTGTTTGTTGGGCAATTTTGGTAAAAAATAAGAGCTAGAGTCACCAAACTTGACATATAGCTTCTAAAATAGAATATATATATGAATTTGATGTTGGAAGAAGAGGGTTCAGGGTATCCCCTAGTCGGGAGCTCCCGACTAGAACCTCTTACCTCTTTTTCTTTTAATAATTTTATTTTATTTTACACACATAGTGAGGAAAAATTGAGGTTGTAATATAAATGTTAAAATCCACAGAGCTTGAATGTCCTCTGTGTGATCAACTATTTTTACTTTATTGACCACAAAGGCTGTATTATCTTTTGTTTGACTATCATCTGAGCCACACGAACCCATTTTCAAATTTATTATATTCTTAGAACTGGTTACAAATATATATTCTCTTTAATTGTGTCTTGCATTAATTTTTGTTAAAGCAATTTTTTTTTTCACAATCTGGATGTTTCTATTTAACATTTGCCTACCTATGTTTTGGTATAGCTTAACGGGCTACATTTCTAATCGGGCAGAATTGATTTCGCTCAATTTTACAAAATTTATTTATATGTTTAGTGTATGTAAGTTATAAAAGTTTTGCTTAATCTGCTGCTCAACATCTACATTAGCTCTGCGTCGCCGGATGTGGCACGCTGATGGTCCCTCAATTATTATTATTATTTTTATTATTATTATTATTCATATTATTATTATTATAATTATCAATATTATTATTATTATTATTATTATTATTATTATTACTATTATTATTATTTTTCATATTATTATTATTATTATTTGAGACGTTGTTTCCATTTTTGTAATCTCCGTTTTGGCAGTTGTGAGACGGCCACTAAGGTAGCCACCCCACAGTTCATAATTATAATAAAAGGATATAAGCATTGTATAGTATATAAGCATTGTATTAGTAATAAGAACAGTTAAGGCAAGGTGCTAATGTATTGAAGCTACTTAAGGTCATGGAGCCTAGTTTGAATTGAGTTTGAACTTAACCGCCGGCCGTCGCAGAAACCTTGCGTTGCTGATTTGTTGCTCAACACCGCGTTCGAGAGCACAACTACAATTCAGTGGCGAAGGGCAAGGTGTAGTTGCGAAAGCTTGCGGGGAACTCGAGCGGCCGAGGCAAGCACCCTGCTCGCTAGCGAGCGTGCTGGCACTTTTAGAAAGACTATCAGGATGAGTAGACCTGCAGCGAAGAGCAGTGTGAGCGACGAAGTGCAAAGAGTGCAGCGGAGCGCTAGGAGCGGCCCCCCACGCGATTTTGTCTAATATCTTCTAAGTTTCGCTCGTCTGCTGCGTCTAATATTTTGGTTTCCTCTAACTTTTTACTTAGTTCGTCAATAATTATTCCTTTTTGTGGTAACCCAAATAACATTGTGCTAAGAAAAAACCTGGCGCTACTATACTGAGTGTTCAAAGTGTATGAGTATTCAAAGTGTATTCTACTTTTTAGATGATAATATCCCATGGCTGTCCCTTTTCAGGTTCGGTTAGTTTCGCAATAATTGGTCCTAAACTTCTTTTAATTCGCTCTTCTTGTCCATTGGCTTGCGCCGAGCCTGTCCCTATATTAATATGTTTCACGTTTAATTTTTTTACAAATTCTTCAAATTCGATGTGAAACAGCTTCCTCGATCAGATATTATGCATTTGGCCTACTGTAGGCTCAAAAGTAATCGTTCAATGCGCCGATAACTTCATTGCTGTTTCATGTCTTTGTTGTATATAATCTAACAAATTTTGTGAACCCATCTACATCTACAAATATATATTTCTTTGCTCTTGTCTACTGGTCCGTAATGATCTACATGAACTAAGTCAAAAGATTTGTTGCCCTTTGGTATGCTGTGCAATAGCCCATCTTCTTTTCCTGTCTTAGGTGAAAATGATATGCACCATAAACAGTTTTCGATGTGACTCAATATTTTTCTTTTCATGTTCGGGAACCAGTAAGTTTAAACTATCGCGTTTAACGTCTTGTCCCTAACAATATGCCCAAGTTCGTCATGGTTTTTATATAATATTTTCTGGCACATAGAAATGTAATCTTTTGTCATTCGTCTTTCTATATATTACTCCATTTCTCATTTCAAAGAATTTAAGCTCACCTACCTCCAACAATTTCCTAATATCCATTGTTTTCTCGTTTCTTGTTTGACATATTACTAAATTGGTTTCCAAGTTATTTGCTTCCGTTATCATAATCGTGTTATAACATCTCGACAATGCATGAACGTGTGGCGTTTGCTTACCTGCTCTATGCATCTCATAATCGAATTCTTGTAGCTCTAACGCCCATCGTGCAATTCTGGGATTAAGGTCAATCTTGTTCAACGCCAGTGTCAGCGAATTGCAATCAGATATGAATGTGAACCGCTTCCCTTGCGCGCATATCCAGAATCTTCGTAATGCATATATAATGGCTAAGGTCTCCAGCTCAACGCTGTGGTGTTTCGCTTTCGTGAAATAAAATATCGGATGCAATCTAACATCTTGTTTGCATCAATACTGCTCCAAATCCTAAGGCACCAGCATCACAATGTAACTCAATTTCATCTCTGTGATCATAAATTTATAGTACCGGTGCTTTTAACAATCTCTGCTTAAGATACACAAAACATCTTAGCTCGTTTTCCCCAAACTGTACTATTTTGCCTTTTCTCAATAAATCATGTTAAGGTTTTGCGATTGTTGAGAAATCCTTAATAAATCTCCTAAAGTACACGCAAAGTCCCAAAAAACGTTGAACTGCTTAAATTTTATCCGGTATCGGAAAATTGTTTATCGCCTCCAAACCTTTTGCATCGGCTTTTCTGCCGTCTTCGTAGACTTCGAACCCTAAATATTTTATATGGTCTTGCATAAAATTACATTTATCCAGCCTCAACTCTAACTTATTGTCTACTAAACGCTTAAACACTACCTTTAGGGTTTCTAAGTGCTCGTGAGTATTCCTGCCGGCAATCATAATAACATCCATGTATACAATTATATTATCCCTTATCATGTCCGAAAAGATGTTATTAATAAAGTTTTGAAATTCTTGAGAGGCCGTTTTCAATCCCATGGGCATTCTTAAAAATTTAAATTGTCCTAAAAGGGTCACGAAAGATGTGTTTAATAGATTCCTTCTCAGTAAAAACGTGAAAATAGCCGTTTTTCATATCAAGTTTAGTAAATATGGTTTTACCTGCAAGCCTATCTAACACGTCGATTAAGGGCAACGGATAATTGTCTTTAATCGTGATCTTTTTTAGACTTCTGAAGGCAATAAACATTCTCAAATCATCGGTGTACTTCTTAACTAAAACGATTGCAGAAGCATATTATTAGCTACTGGGTTGGATGTTCCATCTCTAAGGTATTCGTCTAACATTATTTGTAATTTCTCTTTTCTGTGTACGATAATCGCCTTGGCAAGCAACTAAGTGGCTTCGCTTTATCGACTGTAATCTATATTTCGTATCTAATTTTAGGGCTATCTAGTCTCTTTGCCTTTGTGTATGTAGCATCTAGCATCTGTATAAATTTGTTTCTTAATGCATACTCTACCTGCTTATCAATGTTATAAACCTTTTCACTAACTTCTGTATCTATATCATTTTAATTAAAAATCCTATTCTAAAATTTTAAAATCCTCTCTATTAATTGTGTCCACCTCTGTTCCTTTCTCCTTTTTCTCCTTTTCTAACGATTTATCTAACAGTTTTTTATCTAACGATCTACGACCACACAGTTCTCTGTTATTAATTCGTAACCTAACAATTTGTCGTTGACTGCTAGCAATTTATCTTCTAACAACATGTTTCTTAACAATTTATCGTCTAACAATTTATATTCCAACAATTTATTTTTCGTTAATTTTTCTGCTGTCTTGGGCATGACGGACATTACCGTTGTGTCTGTAGTTGTTGTTATTATTATTATTATTATTTGAGGCGTTGTTTCCATTATTGTAATCTCCGTTTAGGCGGTTGTTACCTCTATAGTTTCCACGTCCTCTATTCTTGTAATTATTGTTGTTATTATTTTTATAATTGTTATTATAACCACGAGAGTTTTCTCTGCCTCGGTAATTACCACGATAGTTATGTAGGAGCCGTTACAATACAAAAGTTTTTAGCTTCAGCAAGTCCAAAACACGTCTACTTTACTCGCTTCTCTGCTTAGGTCTGACTCCAAGATCTTTTACAATTGTCTAACACTCTTCTTCTTCTTATTTCTTATTCTTAGTTATCGAACAATACCTAACAGCTACCTATGGATAGGACGTGCAGCTTCACTGTTGTGTTGCTAGCAGCCTGCTACAGTTATTACAATACAAGAATACAATACCGAGCATGCATTGCCTGTCATAACTATACTGTATTGGATATATTTTGTGCATCGTTTTGAATGTGTCTGCGTAAAGTATTGCTTTTAGTTTGTCATGCTCACAATTTTTGATCATGACTGAAATGGCTTCTTTGGTACAGAACGTATCAGCATGTTCTGCCTTTCGTCCTTCATCAATATAAGAAGATTCCAATAGTTTTCGTAAATTATCGATTTAGTTTGCGAATTGTGTGGCTAATTTCCATTTTTGGTAGACATTAGCCATTTTTGCCTTTACTACATCGAATGCTTCGCCGAAAATCGTAGTCTGCAATTTAGACAGCATCGCGTTTATTGTGGTTTCATCTTGTATTTTATAAAGAGTTGAACCAACTATTTTGGATTTTATTACTTCGATTACAATTGCTTCATATGGACCTTTTGTTAGGTTTATTAATTGTATTGTAGTAATAAATCTTTGTAGATGAATTTTATTCCATCGATTTCTGGTGTGGCCAGTACAATTTCTTTTATGTAAGCCCTTGAGGCTGCAGAAGTGTCTTCCATCGTAATAGGTTTTAATTCTATTACACTGGTGTTTGCTTCAGAATCAGAACACTCTGACAATTCAGGTAATGCAATTATCGCTGAAGTTGTAAGATTATGTATATCTTTAGCTTCTAGTTCCATGTCAGTGACTGTATCAGATTCACTTTCTTTCTTTTCTTTATCTTCAAACTGTTTAGCTGTTTCGATTGTTAAAGCTGTGTTCAGTATAGTTGGAATCGATTTATCCAAATTATTCTTTACTCTTATCGCAACTTAATTTATTCGAAATTTGGTTAAGACCTTTGAGGCCTGTGACCAATGTTGATTGGTAATCTTTCTCTTTGGTCGAATATAATGTTCGTACTTCATTTAAAAACTTTACTAATATATTTGCGTGTTTGTTTATTGTACTTTGCTGTGTTTCTTTGTATTGTGTTACACATTTATATGGTTTGTCAAATTTTGATCTTATTTCTTTTATTTGCGGACAATTTTGTGTGTTATTATTTGACTTGGACAATATCATTTCATTCATGGCTCCAATGAATGTTATCAATTGATACATTATGTACCCTGAACCCATCAAAAATGGGTATAGGGTTATATTGTATGTGTGCAAAATCCAAATGTATGTAACAGGCAGAAGGAAGCATCTTCGACCCCATAAAGTATATACTTATATTCTTGATCAGCATCAAGAGGCGAGTCGATGTAGCCATGTCCGTCTGTCTATGCGTCCGTCCGTCCGTCCGTCCGTCCGTCCGTATGTATGAACGCAAGTATCTCAGAAACTATAAGGATTAGAGACTTGAAATGTAGGTGCTCCTAGTGCCTGCGCAGATCGAGTTTGTTTCCGATAATCAATAAGTTACTCCGTTTCCAAGCAATCGATAAAATCGATATCGTTATCCTGTTTTTTTTGGGCAATTTTGGTAAATAATAAGAGCTAGAGTCACCGAACTTGACATATAGCTTCTAAAATAGAATATATATATGCATTTGATGTTGGAAGAAGACGGTTCAGGGTATCCCCTAGTCGGGAGCTCCCGACTCTTACTTGTTTTTATTCAATTTTATCTCAACTTCATCAAAAACTTACTGTAAGCTCTGGTTGAAGATCAATTCATAAGCATTTATATAAAAGCATTTATATAAAAACATAAAATTAGCTCATAAAAAAAATGCAACATCAATTAACTGTTGCCTAAGCAGCTTATAAAGTCACATATGCTATATACAAATCGCACTGAGCACATTCAAAATATTACACATTCGGATACTGAGTGTATCCGAGAGTCGGATTGAGAAAAAAGAGTCATTAGGACGACTGAGCACGGAATGTCCGAGTTCGAAGCCCAGGCTAAAGTATAGATGTGGTTTAGCCCTAAGAATCCTATGCTATTTAAAAAATATTTTGATAGTTTGTACTATACTAACTATACTATCTCTAATTATAAAACTGTTTGAGACTGACTGACGCACAGCCCAAACCGTAAGAGCTAAGAAGCTGAAATTAGCCTATGTGATGAAGGTGCACGTTAAGACGGGGTTCCGGGATATTCCACCCACAAGTATGAAAATTTTGCGAAATGAAACCTTTTTTGTTTACCATCCGATCGGCCCCAAACTCAATATCGAAGTAATTTGTTCAAATTCATTTAAGGGGTGTTTCACACTTTTCCAAAAATGTATTTCTCCTTGGTGGAAAAATATTTGCCAAAGATTTGGTGGACAATATTATGCGCTTAAGTTATTTCGAAGGATCTATATAAAAAGATCTATATTTAAGACGTGTTTCGATTTTTTTTGCATAATCCAAACTCCTTCGGTGGAAAGTTCATTTTAAGGATATATTTTGTTATTTTAAGTTGTGTCCGATTTGCATCAAACCTATTTTCAAATATAATTAATATGTGTTTTAGCGATTTGGGAAATTCCACTCGCAACAGTGGTAAAATGGCGAAAAACGTTCGTATAAGAGTAGTTTATTTTCCACCCGCTCAGTTTCAATCGATATTCTGTTTCGATCGATATTCTGTTCGATCGATATTCTGTTTTTTTTTTGACAATTTTGGTAAATAATAAGAGCTAGAGTCACAAAACTTGATAAACATAAACTAAAACAGAATACATATATGCATTTGATGTTGGAAAAAGAGGGTTCAGGGTATCGCCTAGTCGGGAGCTCCCGGCAAGAACCTCTTACTTGTTTTATTTTATTTTACACATATAGTGAGGAAAAATTGAGCTTGTAATATAATTGTTTAAATCCACAGAGGTTGAATGTCCTCTGTGTGATTAACTATTTTTACGTTATTGACCACAATGGCCGCATTATCTTTTAGTTGACTATCATCGGAGCCACACGAACCCATTTTCAAATTTATTATATTCTTAGAACTGGTCACAAATATATATTCTCTTTAATTGTGTCTTGCATTAATTTTTGTAAAAGCAATTTTTTTCTAATCGGGCAGAATTGATTTCGCTCAACTTTACAAAATTCATTTATATGTATAGTGTATGTAAGTTATAAAAGTTTACCTTAGTCTGCTGCTCATCATCTACATTAGCTCTGCGTCGCCGGATGTGGCACGCTGATCCTCTCTCAATGATCCAAGTGGTGGTGTGCCCGTCGAGCTCAGGCGGAGCCAGTGCCGGTCATCGCACAGACATTTATTGGTTGTGGATTTTGGCACTGGATGTGCAATGTCTGTACGTGTTTTTGCAGAAGTGGCTTACCGGCGGCTTTCCGCAATCAAGCGGACAAGTTCTCCAAGGTTTCGGCAGCCTGACTGGGGTGATTGGTTCAGCTTTATGAGTTAATTTGTTTGTTATTATTTTAATATTCGCTGAGGGAGTAGCGGTGCTTTGTTTAGTCTGCTTAATCAAGTTTTGCAGGTAGTCGAGCTCAGTTTGTAGCTTCTGAACTGTCGACCATGCGGGCGTTCATGTGAATAGCAACCATCTAAAGTGAAAATTTTTTTTTTATTTTGACCATTTTTACCATGACACTCACTGTCTAATCATTCACCCCGATTCCCATCTAATAGCTAGGGACGTAGCTTGCCATAGAAAAATTTACGGTTTCCATGGTTCGCCATCTCTGCTTCAGAAACGTAGCCATATGCTCCTACGATAGTATTAAGTTGACGAACGACGAATTCTTTAGCCTTTCTTCTTACTAAGCTGGTGATGTTGGGTAGAATAATATACACAATGGCACAAGGCAAGGCCGCAGCTTTTCTGCTAATCAGAACACTTTGAAGTGTTTGCTAACTTTTACAAATTGGAAAGAAAATTCACCAAGTTTGCAGAGGGCTCTGCACTAGAGACGTTATTTGCTGTTGCCATAACAAGCGTTGACCGAAAGTGTGTGCGTTCATAAAAATGGTGATTACTAGTACATGTTAACTCACGGATAGGCCTGGTTTCGAAGTGCGCCATTTGGAGAGCTGCTGAAGAAGCGTTAAATATTCTTCACGTCAGTGGGACCAAAACAGTTGTTGGGATATATTGAGCGCTTCCAGCCATCCAGACGATTGAATTAAAGGTGCGTCACATCAGGCTCAATGATCTAGCTTTGGAACTGTCGTTGTTTTCAGAGGAGCTACACATGATTTGGAACACTATGGCTGACGGTTGTAAGCCGTCGAGAAATGAAGTAGACACAGGCGCCATACGTCTCGATGCTGGCGTCGCAAAAACCGTGAACTTATTACTATACTGCAGGTATTGATACGAAAAGAGGAAATTTAAGAAACTTTGCGTTCTCAAAACTGCAGAAAAGATCATGACAAGCTGTTGCTAATGATTATGCACATTCTCGTCATAATCAAGCTTCTCCTTCCATATCTGCTGCAAGAAGATTTAAGCCCTAGCGATTACCGGCCTATAAGTCCCAGCGGGTCATACAAGCGAACTTTAGTCGAGAGCATTGATCCTTAAGGTGGCCTGGATCTCTGCTGAATGGACGAGAAAGAGAGCTCTCTCGGCTTCCCATTCAATCTTTTGAACTAAATTTCTGAGAATGTGTGTGATACCACCCAAAAAGTTCTTTTCAATTCGTTTTCTTATCGTACTATAGAGACTTCCGGTGCTCCTCAAGGTAGTCATCCCGACCCGCTATTCTGTACACGTATCATCAATGACCTTTTCTCGATACTGTCTCACTCTCGAGTATTAATGGTGATGATGTAAAATTATACCATGCAAATATATCTCATCATGTTATCTCTTACAAGTTGACATTGATGCGTTTCAGGCTTGGCTGTGTAGTCATCCTCTTAAACTTAAACTGCTCTAAATGTAAGGTAATCACCTTCTATAGAAGCCCTCCTCAATTGGTTTCTTACATCCTTGATAGCTTACCGCTCTAGCGTATCAATAGTATTTTTGATGAAGTAAATGATCTAGGTGTCATCCTGGATCATAAACTTAAATTCAACTCTTATGATAAGACCGTGGTCAATAAGGCCAGAATAGTTATGGGTTTCATCAAGGGATGGTCAAAGAAATTTGACGATCAGTACACGACAAAAACACTTCATATATCTTTTTTACGAACTATTCTTGAGTATGCCTCATGTGTCTGGTCACCACCAAATGCTATCCATCAAGACATAATTAAGTCCGTTCAGAAACAATTCTTGTGATAGTGTAGTTTCTAATCCCCCAAAATCGTTGCACTAATTTATCAGTACGTTCTTCAAAAATTGACTCAAGCGTGCATAGAGTATGCTTTTGCAATCAACGTGGACTCACCCAAACGAAGTCCGCCTCCAAAACTACCCAACCAGGTCATGTTTTCTGAAGAGATGGTAGCCCGCTGAGAAGCTCATAATACAGACTACCTCAAAGCAGAAAAACAACGCATTTTGGTTTAAGGAAATACGGATTTGCAAGTCGTATGTTAGCGGGAATGTTCCAATTTGTAATGTTGATAGTGAAACCTCGGTTGACTATCAGTAATTATACGCGCTATCAGAGCTGTGAGGCATGTTGAGTATTTGAGACTTGAGACTGTCGTAATAGTGATCGTTTTTCCACTTGCGGCGAAATGAAAATCTCCTTGACCAGAGACAACGGCTAACGACTTGTGCGGCTTTAACTTAAGCTTGCTAGCAAGACGAGGCGGTTTGAGGTGAAGTTGAAAACCAGAATCCAAGAGGCCACGACTTCGTATCAAACTGCCGGAGCGATTTTTAGCCAACACCATAACAGTATCCAAGGGGACAGCATCACTGCTAAAATACTAGGCAACAAGAGAGGTAGAGGTAGATGGCGACGACTTAGCGTAAGAGGCATGAGCGACGATGAATCAACATGCGCAGTCAGGTGGCCAGACGGAAAAGCAGAGTTATTTAAGTGCCCGTTTTTTAGACAGTTCAAGCATAAGTCTTATTGCTTCCATTATCCGCAATGCACGGGTCAAGCCTCCGAACCGGGAACAATTATATATCCCTTTAACAGGGCTGTCACAAAACCTGCGGACAGGGAAGTCATGGTTAGTGGCGTGTTTATTGCACAGGTTTTTCTCACCTAATAGGTAGGGATATAGCTTGCCATAGAAAAATGTATGTTTCCATGGTTCGGCATCTCTGCCCCAAAAAAAAAGCCATATGCTCCATAAGTTGACGAACGACGAATTCCTAAGCCTTTCTTCCCACTTGTCTTGCGATTTTGGGTAGAATAATATACATAATGAGGCATCCAGCGAACTGTTCGGTGTTTCCCATGCTCTTAATAGCGCACATGTTTGGATTGGTCAGGCAACTCCCTTAGCGCCACGACCGATCGACATGCCTATTGAGCACCAATAACTCAAGTATATGTGACTCAAAAACCAAACGTCTATTATTAAATCTTTTTTCCAATAAATTAAGTGCTATGGCATTATTATCGTTTGTTATTTCCAATGATCGAATTGCGTCTTGCGCTGGCACGATCAAAGATGCTGCAGCTTTTCAATATCTGCTAAATCAGAATAATCTTCTTAGACAGTTGTAAACATAGAGGCAACTTTAACGAGGGTAATGCTGGCGGTGCCTTTGCTCTAGCTGCTTGCGCGGGCATAACAGTTTGGTCGCGAAATGTTATTGCCGCTTCGCGATTTCGCTTCCAACCGACATTTTTATAAAAAACTGCTAACGTCGAAGTCCTCACGCAATTGGCTACCAATTTCATCAAAGTCTTGTTCTTTTAGGCCGGTACGAGTAATTTCAAATGAGGCCATATGCCGCTCTAAGAGTCGAATTAGTTAGAGCATTTTGAAGTGTTTGCAAGCTTTCATAAATTCAAAAGGCTTTACGATTCAGAAAAGTCACCAAGTTTGCAGAGGGCAAGCGTTGACAGAAAATGTGTGCGTACTTAAAAATGGTGATGTAATTCGATCAAAAACAATAACTGTTAGAGCTCCGGCAAACGCAAGCGGCAAGCTACTTATGTAACGAGGCAACGGTAAAAGCTTGTAAATAAGTTACGCACGAAATACTTAAAAACTGTGAAT
Source organism: Drosophila virilis (assembly GCF_030788295.1). Classification (NCBI taxonomy): domain Eukaryota; kingdom Metazoa; phylum Arthropoda; class Insecta; order Diptera; family Drosophilidae; genus Drosophila; species Drosophila virilis. Next base: position 483,750 of record NW_027212848.1, read on the forward strand.
ATATTTATGTAACGCGGTCTTCGAGTTTATTGCTTAAATGTAAATCAATAATGTAGCTTCCATAAATAGCAATAATTAAACTCATTTTATTTGTTGTGTTTCAATATGTTTATGTATTTGTATTCGTTATAAGCGTTGAAAATTAGGCAGACACGAATTGGTCTGTGTTAATTATTCATTTTAAAAGCTTACAAAGATACCCGAATTGGTACGTGCCGATTGCAGCGAAGCGACAATCGATTAATTATAATTTTGAATAATGTAAGCCGACGATGTGTACCAAATGCACGAAGCGAACGAATTTAACTAACTCGAGGCGCAGGATCGAGGCCTTCGCTTAACTAAGTGCTAGGGCAATAAAATGAATGAAAATAATCTTAAGAGGGAAATCTGATTTCAGAGTGCGCTATTTGGATAACTGCTGAAGGAGCGTTACATATTCTTCACGCCAGTGGGACCAAAGCAGTTGTTGCAGATATATTACGCGCTGCCAGCCATCCAGACGATTGAATAATATGTGCGTCACATCAGGCCCAACGAACGATGAGCTGAGTCCACCAATCCAGAAGATAGCTGGAGTGAGCACATCTAGATTTGCTGGGTCTTCTGAAAAAGGAAACAATGACTTGGAGTTTATTATTGATGATATGTGGCAGACTAGGGTGCGAAGTTCTTCGAAGTTGAGAACACACGAGCAAACAGCGCGATAAAAATTATGCTTTGCTATCTTCACTGCTGCTGAACGAGGAGAAATATTTCCATTTAATGGATTGCAACCGATGAATAGACGCTTGAGGTTCAGAGGCTCGTTCTTGGCGCTAACAAAGTTGTCCGACAATATCTGAGATGGCCTGCCTTGAGGGCATTTAAGAATAAAGCAGATCTTTGACCAGCTCTAGGTGAAATGCTTTAGTCGCTTTAGTAGCAGACGAATACAGCCATGTAGCATTTAATCGGAGCTTTATTTCGTACTTCTGGCCTATAGACGAATGGTATGCAGAAGCCAACGCCCGAAACTTCAAAGGCTTGACAAGCAGTCAAACGTTCCTTGGGAAGATCAGTCCATATATGCTCTACCAATCGAGGCTTGTGATGAGTGAATCTGTAATGGGACGGTGCTGCGTAAGAATAATTGGATGGCGAGCTTCAAAATCCAACGACGTGTTTTTGGGTTACCATCTTCCATTTTTTCTAAGAAGGCCGAACTAATCTAAAAAGGGCTATGTGGTGGGATACAGTTGGATGGTTAAAGAACTCTTCTCGATTGCCGTAATTTAAACTCTTCCCACAAGTGTGCTCTCTGAACGAGCCGCTGTAAGAGTTAGGTCCCATGTCGTATATCACACACTGCTAGTTCAGGTTGCCTGATTCTGAGATAACGTATTTATAAGTGGCAGATATATCAACGCAGGAAGATGACTCAGCAAGGACCTTTTTTTCTTAATTTGAGTTCTGGCCTCTCTGGCATGCAAGAAACAGGCCGCATATAAATGTTGAGCCGTTGAACCAGTGATCTTGCTGTAAATCCTCTTGTGTCTATATCTGCCGGAATAAGTGAAGTGGGAACGTGGCGCCATTTCATGCCATTAGCCCTTGAACTGCTGTAGCACGATGAGCTACAAACACATTGAGCTTGCAGGGCTCGGTCTTTATTCAGGAAAGACATACAAGAAATCCGACCAGCAGATAAATTGTCCATAAATAAGTTCCATTCATTCATTCGTATGAGATTAGATAATAAGACGATGCGGCGCCACTTAGCTCTGGCTTCGGATCTGTCAGTGTTTTCAGGAGAGCGATTTGCAACAACACAGCTGACTACTGGTTGTAGGCCGTCGAGAAATGACGTAGACACAGCCGCCATACGTCTCGATGCTGGCGTCGTCAATCAAGCTTCTCCTTCCAGATCTGCTGCAGGAAGATTTTAGCCCTAGCGATTGCTGGCTGGTAAGTTCAAGCGGGTCATACAATCGAGATATAGTCGAGAGCATTGATCTATTAGATGGTTGGGTCTCTGCTGAATGGGTGAAAAAAAAGATTAACCGATCCGACGCTGAGTTCCAAGCGAGTCAACGAGTTTTGGTGGTGTCACTTCCATTCTCAAACTTTAAAGAAGATTCTTAATGTCTTCTTTGGGTATCCCTTCCAGTACAGCAGCATTATTTGAGCACCTCTTCCGCACCTTGAGGCTCCCACTTGCCAGGATACCATCCGTTTGATTAAGATTGCTTTTACTTCTCAAATCGAGTCACCCCCTGAAATGAGGAATCCGAGACCCAAAGTTAATTTACTCATTAATAAAAAGTGGATAATTAGCACGGACAGAGAGACATGAGGCTTGCTTTGTTCCATATGTTACTGTATCCAGCTTAAAAACCTTGACATCCTGTTCTGGGGAGTCTCACCACAGAATGCATTTGAGCAAATCTTTCGATGCTGCAACGCGTACGCAGTGATACATTTTTCTATTATCTCCTGTTAGGGCGACCAGGAAATTGCGAAAAAAATAATGTGAAACAACAAGGTCTCTGGAGCGACAGGCGACATATGACCCAGATCGAAATATTTCTTTATACAAATTTATAATTATCTTCACAATTAGTTTCTTCCATTGAAGTGCTAAGGGTAGTTTCCAATTCTCGAAAACGTTGCACCAATTTATCAGTACGTTCTTTAGAAATCGAGTCAACCGTATCTAGAGTTGATCCATGCCCAATCGACGATGAATCAGCAGGCACAGTCAGCTGGCCAAACGGAAAAACAAAGTTATTTAAATGCAGCAGGGATTGCTCGCAGGCGGACAGCATCCAGAGCTAGATAACAATTTTTTGGACAGTTCAAATATAATGCAAATCTTCTTGCTCTTCTTAGCCGTAATGCAGGGGTTAAGTTTCCGAAGCGATTACAATTAAACATCCCATGACCAGGGCCGTTGCAAAACCCACAGACAGGGGTGTGGTGGTTAGTGGCGATAGATGACGATCTACTGTAAGGGTGAATTTTTATACCCGGAACCTATTTATAATAGGTATGACGGGTATAATGCTTTTTTACATTTTGCAAATGCATGTAACAGCATAAGGAAGCATCTCCGACCCCATAAAGAATTTATAAGCATGATCAGCATCAATAGCTCAGTAGATCTAGCTATCTCCGCCTGTCTGTACGTCCGTCCTTCCGTATTTACGAACGCTATATATCAAAGCCTATAAGAGCTACAGAATTGAAATTTAAGTTCTTCCAGTGGCTTGCAGATCGAGTTTGTTTGTGATAATCGATAACTTGCTTCGTCACCAAGCAATCGATAAAAATCGAGCCAATTGAGCCAATTGGGTAAATATTAAAAGCTAGAGTCACCAAACATGATATGTTGCTTCTAGAATATTATTTATATATATCAAGTATCTTTAATTTTATACCTATCGCCAGCTCCCCGCTACAACCACATACAGCATCTGTGGAAAGTTTCATATGCGAATATTGGTAAATAACACGATTACGTATGCTCAATTATGGGAAGCAAACCAAATTACTCCGCACAGCGCCCCACTCGATCTAGTACAGAAGAAGACTGGCGAGTTGCGCATGTGCATGTGCATTCCGGATGCTTATCCCGTCCCCCGGATCAATTAATATATAGCGCTATCCGCATCATGGGGAACTGAGTAATTTTAAATTACATCGTATTTCTTGTCATGTGGCAAGATTCCTTTATTTGTGCATTTGTGTCCCAAAAATGTGACTTTATGCATAAAAATTAACATTTCTCAGGTTGTAGTTTCAGCTAGTATTTCCTGCATTTGTTAAAAACATCAATTAACCATATGCTTTTCAGAACTATCAATCACTGTTAGGTCATCCATATAAGGGAATGCTTGCGAAGTCCAGAGAATTCTATAGTCATCATTCTCTGAAAACAATTCGGCGCTATTTTTTGACTAAATGGTAATTGCGTTAAGCTATAGGAGCCGTTGCTCCTTCACAAGGATTTTATATCTCTTGAACTTTTTTGCCCTAAACTCATTGAAAATGGGTAGAAAGGGTATTATGTATTTGTGCAAACGTATGTAACAAGCAGAAGGAAGCATCTCCGACCGCGTGAAGTATATATATTTTTGATCAGCAGCAACAGCCGAGTCGATCTAGCCATGTCCGTCTGTCTGTCCGTCTTTCCGACCGTCCGTCCATCCGTATGTATGAACGCAAGGATCTTAGAACCTGTAAGAGCTAGAGGCTGAAATTTTAGATGTAGGTTTTCCTAGTGCCTGCGCAGATCGAGTTTGTTTCCGATAAGCGATAACTTACTCCGTTTCCAAGCAATCGATTAGAATCGATGTCGATATCCTGTTTTTGGGAAATTTTGGTGAATAATAAGAGCTAGAGTCACCAAACTTAACACATAGCTTCTCAAATAGAATATATATATGCATTTGTTGTTGGAAGAAGGGTATCCCCTAGTCGGGAGCTCCCGGCTGGAACCTGTTACTTGTTTTTAAATAGATTAGTGCATACCTGCGGGCAATGCCGCCCCGCCACTTCAAGGGGAATCTTGAAGTTTGTAGGATAACGTACTATGCTCCACAACACGGATAGGTAATAGCCTCGGTCCACTGAACACATTTCTGAAAATGTCATATTTTTGCAAAATGTGTGAAATGCGCCCTGTGCGTTTCCCCATTAGAAAACACATTTCCCACAACTTTCAAAAAATACACTTTTTTGAAAAATGTGTAAATTTGCCCCGAACATTTCGTGTTTTTTGCGATGATTAATCGAGATTTCTATCGATATTTTGAAAAATGGTAAAGTATCGTAAACATGAGCAACTGATATATCAACGAAGGCAAGCGGTAACTTTAAATAAGAAATTTAAAATTAAAATAATCCCTCAGTTTTTAGAATTTAAACGTGTCGAAATCTCGAAAAGAGTACCTAAAATGGAGCCCTTACTTCGAGAGCCCAACTTTTGAGTTTTGGTAGAAAAACTTTACGTCGTTTATGTAAATTAAAGAAACTCGATCAGCTGTTTATTTTAAAAAGAGGTACTTTCGCCACTCACATGTTACCGCAAGCGGTGGAAGGGCAATGTGTGAAATTGAAAAATGTGAAATTTCTTAAACCAGTGGACACAGTCTGTAAGTCAACCCACGCGTTTAATGAGTGGTAAAGCTTATTTGACAGGGATCAAGCTGCGGGGTAAGTATGAATTGGATCGGCAGTGTCGTGCAGGATTTGATGCTCCTCAGTCATTAGATCACATCCTGCAACGTTGCTATAGAACACATGGTAGTCGAGTGTCAAGACACAACGGTGTAGTTTCCTATCTCAAGGGGTGACTTGAGAAAAGGGGCTACACCGTCCATGCCGAACCAAGCCTTCACGCGAAAATCGAGTCTACAAATCCCATTTAATTGCATTCCAACATGATCGCAAAATAGTGCTCGACGCGTAGCTGGTGACAGACGGGCTCGATTTAGACAGAGCTCATCAGAGCAAAATTGAGATCTACAACAGACAGGACTTACTGACGACATTGCGAAAGGACTATCTCCCGCATGGGAATATCAAAGTCATCTCCGTTACACTAAACTGGCGGGGTATTTGTAGCTATCAATCCGTTACACGTTTGAAAACTCTAGGTATCCTGAATGACAGCAATGTCATCAGCTCCAGGGTAGTGTATGGTGGAGTATTCTGCTATAAGACATTCATGTTCTATGCCGGATATCATCGTGGCGTGCTTTCAAATCTACTTACGATTCTAATTATTTGCTTGCTACCTAAACACCACATCCTAAAAAGGCACAAAGAAACCGGACCGGTCCGGACGCATTCTGTCGTCTTTACCTAACTGCTGGAAAGACCAGACATTTGCGACAGCCGGCAAAAATAACCAAATGCCTCGTCATCTTATTAGTGACGCGCATGAATGGGTTAACGAGAACAGCTGACCAAATTGGTAATTTGAGACCACGGGTAACCAGGAGCCCACGGAACTCGTTCCGTCCTGGTTAGTTGGTGCGGCCCCTTGGGGAGTAACGTGGTAGCTGTGTGCCTGATACCCTAATGCGGGGAGAGTTTTCACTCGGCGTAAAGTTGCGTGTCAACCGGGTGCTGTACCCATAGACCAGCGGAGGTATAGATAGACCTCACTTCCCACCAAAGGGGAATGTCATGTTCGACAAGCATGCATTCAATTTGGTACCGAAGGGGCACTGCACATGCAGTGTCTTGGCGCTAATCCGACGCTTTGTTTCGGCTCGCTGTATTTCGAATACCGTGAGATTAAGCCAACACTGCAGGTGCTCACGTAAAACACACTGACTTTTTTATCCCTATCTACATATTTCGTTTCAGACGGTCTTTGGGAACAGACATGCTAATTTCTAAAGATGACGGTGCTTTCAAGTAACGGTATCTCATTTACATTTTGTGCGCTTATCGGCAATAAAATTTTATTGCTTTGTTTACGTCGTTGCTGCGTGAGCAACAGGCGTTCGTGTGTGTGTGTGAAACCGCCAGCTTCTACGTGTGCGTGTGTGTGTGCTATTTATATATTAAAAAGATAAGCGCACACCTGCGGGCGTTGCCGCCACGCAAAAGATGCCCGCTGAGAAGGGGACTTTCGAAGTTTGTAGGATGATGTCGGATGATGAGGTGACCTTGTCGGAGTCGTCATCGAACAGCGAGGTAAGGCGGAGGAGCAAGTAGCGCCTGAGGAAGGCAACTTCCGAAAGCGCTGTTAGCTCAGTTGGTGCGCTTGAGGGGAGCGCTGTTCCCGCGGGAGCCGCAGATAGCTCGCCCGGAGCAGAGGGTGTTAGTGTGGAGAAGCGGGTTTTTGCCGTTCCTCATGCCGCGAGCGCTGTGAATATGTCTGTACCTGCCGTGGAGCGGCCGTCGACAAGTGCGGCGGCTTTGAGGAAGCGGCAAGGAACAGCTGTCGAGCAGATGAAGGGGATAACTGGGGATTTATTGCAGATTGCACTTAAGGAAAGAGCCACGGGATCGCTCATTTACAAAATAGTTGATGCATGTTCTATGCTTTGCATGTTCCATCCGGCCAAGTGCGGGCTTCGTCGGTGAACGCCGCCAGAGGGGGTATCAGGTCGGCAGCGCCGTCTACCCCGGAGATGCCTCGGCCAGTCGAGACTTAGTCCTTAGTTGTGCGCAGCAAGGCTGCTGGCAAAACCGCTAAGGACGTGGTTGAGCAGTTGGTGAAGGAGGTAGGTTCCTCTCTTGACGTGCGGATACATGAGGTGAGGGATGGAGTTGCGTTAATTCGGACTCCATCGATCGCCGAGCGTGAGAAAATTGTGGAGAGTACAAAGTTCAACGAGGTGTGTGTGAATGATAAATTAGGGTAGAGTTCATGGGTGACCTTTACGAGATGAACTTAAAGGACAAAATGTCACTTGAAGCCTTTAAGAAAGGTGGGAGGTAATGTAGTTAATATCGTCCTCGAGGGTGCTGTGGCGGCCATGCAGTCCCTTTTAGAAATCGGACGCTGCTACATAAAATGGTTTTGTTTAGAGCGAGAAGTTTTGATCTGGTACCGGGATGCTACCACTGCCTTGGCTTCGACCATAAGGTGGCGGAGTGCAGAGCCAAAGAGGACGTTTGCCGTCGCTGCGGCCAGATGGGTCACCACGTGGCTCAGTGCAGCAATGCTCTGAATTGCCGCAATTGCTCTTTTAAGGGGAAGCCGTCAGGACATCTGATGTTGTCTCTAGTGTCCCATTTATGGGGCGATTGTTGCGCGGGCGAATGCTAGACATTAAAATGTCTAGCAGCTTTCTTCAGCTGAATTGTCAAAGGTTATATGCAGCTATGTACGATGTAGGGGCTATGATGCGTGAAAGAGCAGCGTCGTTGCCCTGCTGCAGGAACCCTACGCGACCGGTGGTTGCGTAAGGGGATTGCCCTCATGTATGCGAGTATTTCCTGACAGCAGGGCCAACTCCGCTGTCATTGTGAATGATGTCAGTATTGAATGCACTTTGGTGAGTTCAACTACTGGCTAGTAGCGTACCAGTCATCCTTGGTCTTGATGCGAATGCATCATCCCCCATGTGGTTCAGTAAGGTATCCAGACATTCGTCTGGGTATTCGAACCACACACGGGGTGAGATGCTAGCCGAGTGGGCCGTGTCCAGGATGTTTGTGAGTGGTACACGTTTGCGGGTCCGGTGGGTCAGAGTGACATTGATGTTACTGTAGTGAATGCGGTAGCAATGAGCATGTATGCTTTTCCTTGGTGTGCACTAGGTGGGCTTGGTGTGAGTGACCACAATCTGATTGAGATTGTTGTAACACACTATTACAAGGAATGAAAGTGTTTGGGGGTAATCGCTGGCGCACTTGTAGTGTGAATTGGTCCCTTCATGGGCTCATTGTGCAGAAGGCGGCAACGCAAGTTCCGCTTAATGCATTTAATTATTTGAATGTGGATGAGCAGGTCGTATGTGTGAATAGGTGGATAAATGGTGCGAAAGATCGCATATTTGAGAGGCACCGTAAGGTCAACCTCAAGCATGTAAAGTGGTGGACGAATCAGTTGAGCACCAAGCGGCGGTTGGTCCGGTCTCTGCGGAAGTGATTCCAAAGGGCCAGAGCTACCAAAGCGGATAGTGTAGCCCAACTCAGGATTGAATATAGTCGGTGTATGAATGAGTACAAGCAAATGCTTGTAAAGGTGAACGAAGATGAGTCGCGCTCTTTCCTGAAGCGCAATAAGAATGACCCTTGGGGTCGTGGTTAAAAAATAGTTCGAGGAAGAGGCAGGAAAACGGATGTAAGTAGCCTCCGTGCTGGCAACGTTCAGTTAACAGCATGGAGGGATTGTTTGAATGTCTTGTTGAATGAATTCTTCCCCAGAGCGGATCATCAGGACTCACCATCTAGTGTGGTCAGACCTGTTTATCCGCTTCTGGATAGTGAGTTGGAGGTGGGTTTTTCGAGGTTAAAGTCGAGGAAGTGCCCTGGTATGGATAGATTCACTGGAGAAATGTGTAAAAGTGTCTGAAAGTCAATTCCCGAATATATGATAGTGATGTATGCAAAGTGTCTGAATGAGGGTTATTTCCCCAGTGAATAGAAGTGTGCGAGAGTTATAGTGCTCCTGAAATCGCCTGACAGGATCAGGAGCAATCCTAGATCTTTTCGGGGCATCAATCTTCTTCCTGTTCTTGGAAGAGTTCTGGAAAGGATTATGGTAGAAAGGCTTCAGGAGAGAATGAGTGACCAAATGTCTGACAGGCAATTTAGTTTTAGGCAGGGCAGATGTGTGCGTGGAGGTATGTTAGTGGCTCTGTTGAGGCTAACAGTTCCACGTATGTGATGGGCATCTTTGTTGATTTTAAAGGTGTTTTCGACTACCTGAGTTGGGCGAGTGTTTTGAGAAGGTTGGATGAATGCGGGTGCCGAGAATTAGCTCTCTGGAAGAGCTATTTCTCTGGCAGACGTGCGTGTGCTGTAGGGCGGTGTGAATGTGTGAGCGTAGATGTGGTTCGTGGCTGTCCGCATGGAACTATCTGTAGCCCATTCATTTGGACCCTCATGATGGACCCCTTGCTGGTGCAGCTCGAGCAGATGTGTAAGTGTTGTGCCTATGCGGACGATCTGCTCGTCTTGATTGAGGGTCGGTCGCGTCTTGAGATCGAGACGAATGCGGGTATGTGCTTGCGCGCTGTGTATGAGTGGGGTGAAAGTGTTGGGGTCAGTCTTGCAATGGACAGGACAGTGTCAATGCTGCTCAAGGGCAGATTGGCAACAATGAAGTGAATGTGAGGTATGCGTATGAGGATGTGTTTCACTGCTCATATCGCTGGTCTCAAGGCCCGGCTACTTGGTTTGGTGAGGCAAGTGCGTCGTATTTTGAGGTCTGACTGGGGGCTAGGCAGACGTACTGTTCGCTCCATCTATGAGGGTCTGTTTGCTGCATGTGCAGCATATGGATCGTCAGTATGGTGCAAGGCGTTCACGATTGTGGTTTGCAGAAAGAAAGTGCTGGCTTGCCAGAAAGTGCTTCTGTTTGGTTGTTTGCCTGTGTTTTCCTGCATTTGTTAAAAACATCATTGACCCATATGCATTTCGAAACTATCAATCACTGTTAGGTCATCCATATAAGGGAATGCTTGCGAAGTCCAGAGAATTCTATAGTCATCATTCTCTGAAAACAATTGGGCGCTATTTTTTGACTAAATGGTAATTGCGTTAAGCTATAGGAGCCCTTGCTCCTTCACAATGATTTTATATCTCTTGAACTTGTTATGCCCTTAGGTCATTGAAAGTGGGTAGAAAGGGTATTATGTATTTGAGCAAATGTATGTAACAAGCAGAAGGAAGCATCTCCGACCGCGTGAAGTATATGTATTCTTGATCAGCAGCAACAGCCGAGTCGATTTAGGTATGTCCGCCTGCTGTCCGTCCGTCTGACCGTACGTCCATCCGTATGTATGAATGCAAGGATCTTAGAACCTATAAGAGCAAGGGACTTGAAATCTTAGATGTAGGTGCTCCTAGTGCCTGCGCAGATCGAGTTTGTTTCCGATAAACGATAACTTACTCCGTTTCCAAGCAATAGATAAAAAGCGATATCAATATCCTGTTTTTGGGATATTTTGGTGTATAATAAGAGCTAGAGTCACCAAACTTAACACATAGCTTCTCAAATAGAATATATATATATATGCATTTGATGTTGGAAGAAGAGGGTTCAGGGTATCCCCTAGTCGGGAGCTTCCGACTGGAACCTCTTACTTGTTTTTAAATAGATTAGTGCATACCTGCGGGCAATGCCGCCACGCAAAAGTAAGCCCGCTGAGAAGGGACTCTTGAAGTTTGTAGGATGACGCAACACGGATAGGTAATAGCCTCTGTCCACTGAACACATATCTGAAAATGTCATATTTTTGGAAAATGTGTGAAGTGCGCCCTGTGCGTTTCCCCATTAGAAAACACATTTCCCACAACTTTCAAAAAATACACTTATTTGAAAAATGTATAAATTTGCCACGAACATTTCGTGTTTTTTGCGATGATTAATCGAGATTTTTATCGATATTTTGAAAAATGGTTTAGTAACGTAAACATAAACAACTGATATATCAACGAAGGCAAGCGGTAACTTTAAATAAGAAATTTAAAATTAAAATAATCCCTCAGTTTTTAGAATTTAAACGTGTCGAAATCTCGAAAAGAGTACCTAAAACGGAGCCCTTACTTCGAGAGCCCAATTTTTGAGTTTTGGAAGAAAAATTTTACGGCGTTTATGTAAATTAAAGAAACTCGATCAGCTGTTTATTTTAAAAATAGGTGCTTTCGCCACTCACATGTTTCCGCAAGCGGTTGAACGGCAATGTGTAAAATTAAAAAATGTGAAATTTCTTAAACCAGTGGACAGAGGCTGTAAGTTAACCCACGCGTTTAATAAGTGGTATAGCTTATTTGTCAGGGATCAAATTGTAGGGAAGGTATGAATTGGATCGGCAGTGTCGTGCAGGATGTGATTCTCCTCAGTCATTAGATCACATCCTGCAACGTTGCTATAGAACACATGGTAGTCGAGTGTCAAGACACAACGGTGTAGTTTCCTATCTCAAGGGGGGACTTGAGAAAAGGGGCTACACCGTCCATGCCGAACCAAGCCTTCACGGCGAAAATCGAGTCTACAAATCCCATTTAATTGCATTCCAACATGATCGCATGCTCGACGCGCAGGTTGTGACAGACGGACTCGATTTAGACAGAGCTTATCACAGCAAAATTAAGATCTACAACAGACAGGACTTACTGACGACTTTGCGAGAGGACTATCGCCCGCATGGGAATAGCAAAGCCATCTCTGAGTCACTTAACTGGCGAGGTATTTGTAGCTATCATTCCGTTACACGTTTGAAAACTCTATGTATCCTGAATGACAGCAATGTCATCAGCTCCAGGGTAGTGTCTGGTGGAGTATTCTGCTATAAGACATTCATGTTCTATGCCGGATATCATCGTGGCGTGCTTTCAAATCTATTTACGATTCCAATTATTTGCTTGCTACCTAAATACAACATCCTAAAAAAGCACAAAGAAAACCGAACCGGTCCGCACGCATTCTGTCGTCTTTACCTAACAGAAATATCCTGCTAGGTGGGGCGTAGGTGCTGGAAAGACCAGACATTTGCGTCAGCCGGGAAAAATAACCAAATGCCTCGTCATCTTATTAGTGACGCGCATGAATGGGTTAACGAGAACAGCTGACCAAATTGGTTATTTGGGACCACGGGTAACCAGGAGCCCACGGAACTCGTTCCGTCCTGGTTATTTGGTGCGGCCCCTTGGGGAGTAACGTGGTAGCTGTGTGCCTGATACCCTAATGCGGGGAGAGTTTTCACTCGGCGTAAAGTTGCGTGTCAACCGGGTGCTGTACCCATAGACCAGCGGAGGTATAGATAGACCTCACTTCCCACCAAAGGGGAATGTCATGTTCGACAAGCATGCATTCAATTTGGTACCGAAGGGGCACTGCACATGCAGTGTCTTGGCGCTAATCCGACGCTTTGTTTCGGCTCGCTGTATTTCGAATACCGTGAGATTAAGCCAACACTGCAGGTGCTCACGTAAAACACACTGACTTTTTTGTCCCTATCTACATATTTCGTTTCAGACGGTCGTTGGGAACAGACATGCTAATTTCTAAAGATAACGGTGCTTTCAAGTAACGGTATCTCGTTTACATTTTGTGCGCTTATCGGCAATAAAATTTTATTGCTTTGTTTACGTCGTTGCTGCGTGAGCAACAGGCGTTCGTGTGTGTGTGTGAAACCGCCAGGTGGTGAAGGAGGTAGGTCCCTCTCTTGGCGTGCGGATACATGAGGTGAGGGATGGAGGTGCGTTAATTCGGACTCCATCGGTCGCCGAGCGTGAGAAAATTGTGGAGAACACAAAGTTCAACGAGGTGAGTGTGAATAATAAATTAGGGTCGAAAGTTGTGGTTCAGAAAGTTTAAGAAAGGTGGGAGGTAATGTAGTTAATATCGTCCTCGAGGGTGCTGTGGTGGCCATGCAGTCCCTTTAAGAAATCGGACGCTGCTACATAAAATGGTTTTCGTTTAGAGCGAGAAGTTTTGATCTGGTACCGGGATGCTACCGCTGCCTTGGCTTCGACTATAAGGTGGCGGAGTGCAGAGCCAAAGAGGACGTTTGCCGTCGCTGCGGCTAGATGGGTCACCGCGTGGCTCAGTGCAGCAATGCACTGAATTGCCGCAATTGCTCCTTTAAGGGGAAGCCGTCGGGACATCTGATGTTGTCTCTAGTGTCCCATATATGGGGCGATTGTTGCGCGGGCGATTGCTAGACATTAAAATGTCTAGCAGCTTTCTTCAGCTGAATTGTCAAAGGTTATATGCAGCTATGTACGATGTAGGGGCTATGATGCGTGAAAGGGGCAGCGTCGTTGCCCTGCTGCAGGAACCCTACGCGACCGGTGGTTGCGTAAGGGGATTGCCCTCATGTATGCGAGTATTTCCTGACAGCAGGGCCAACTCCGCTGTCATTGTGAATGATGTCAGTATTGAATGCACTTTGGTGAGTTCAACTGGGTGTGTGTGTGAGCCTTAGCGGCAGTTTTAGCATGATTTTTATAGTGAGCATGTATTGTAAGTTCGGGGATCCCCTCAAACCATACAGTGCTTACTTGGATGAGGTGCTGCTACTGGTTAGACGCGTACCAGTCATCCTTGGTCTTGATGCGAGTGCATCATCCCCCATGTGGTTCAGTAAGGTATCCAGACATTCGTCTGGGTATTCGAACCACACACGGGGTGAGATGCTAGCCGAGTGGGCCGTGTCCCAGGATGTTTGGGTCGTTAACGAACCCAGTGAGTGGTACACGTTTGCGGGTCCGGTGGGTCAGAGTGACATTGATGTTACTCTAGTGAATGCGGTAGCAATGAGTATGTATGCTTTTTATTGGTGTGCACTAGGTGGGCTTGGTGTGAGAGAGAGAGAGTTCTCAGTTGAGAGTGATTGACGTGTTTTACTTGTGCTCCAAGATTTTTATATATTTTTGCGCTTTTATCCTGCTTTATATTTCAAAATTTTGCATTTTTCGGTGCTTTATTTAAAAAGCTTTTATAAACTGTGCAAAGTGTCATCTGTTGTGCAGCGTGTCTGTTAATTATTACATTTTATAAAACGCGGCGTCAGTTCCGTGTTTGTTGTTATTGGCTGTTTTAAGTCTTTTGCCTTTGTGCTCCCCTGTGCATACACTTGTTTGTGCGTGTGTTCGCTGCATACTTTCAGCTGGTGCATCGCGCTCTCACAAATTTCTTTCTATTGCTTTTCGCACCAAACAATTTGTTTGTGTACGAATAATTGTTTTTTGAGTGTTTACTTGTGCGCCGTTTTCGTTTCGTTTTGCTCTGCGCTCTCGCAAGTTGCTTGTGCATTTAATAATTATGTTGTGCTGTAAGAAACCGTGCACGTTCAAGCAGGCTGACGATTCTGCACTGCCGCAATTTGTTAATTGCTGGCTGTGTGAGAATATGATGCATGCTAAATGTGCAGGTCTCACTGGGCGTGATTGCGACAAGATCGCTGCTATTGCCAAGAAGGTCTGCGGTGGCTTGCGTTGGTTGTGCCCAGAATGCATCGACAAGCAAATTGATTTCTCCAGAATGTATAATTCTGTGAGAAGTCAATTCTTAAAATTAAATAATGTGGCTAAGCAGCTCTCGAGTAATTTTGACTCGAGTTTCGAGTTGCTAGGCAAATATAAATTTGAGTCCCCAACCAATCGCCGGTTGGAGCCTCAACTTTTGCAATTGCCCTCTACGTCTGTTCAGACACCTACGACTTTCTTGTCTCTTCCGAGCAACTTGGAGGTATCTCCAATGTTGTCTTTATCGCCTTCTCCAAGCGACTGTCCAATTACCCCGGCTTCAAGCCCTGTACTAGACCCAGTAGAGCCCGTACCTGATTCCGTCCCAATTAATCAAACTGCCTCAGCCCCGTCAGCTCCTGGGCGCAAAGGTAGACCTGCGCGCAATCTTGCGCAGATTGTTAAAAGCAATCATTGTGCCTCGTTAGCTCCTCCAACTCCTGTATTACCTACAGCCCCATCAGCGCCTACTTTAACGGTAGTTACCCCTCGTAGGCAAGTTTTTGTGTCTCGACTTTCGTCGGACACCACTTCTGAGTCATTGGCAGCCTATATTGCTAGCAAATCTTCTGCTAGCGTGTCAATAACTAAATTTAATTTCTCCACCCCTCGTGAAATATCATCATTCAAAATAAATGTTTCACATGATATGTTCCCAATCATTTGTGATCCCAAATTTTGGCCACCACACATGATTGTTCATGAGTTCAAGCCTAAAAAGCGTAACCAGCCTGTCACCCTTCCAGTCACTTCAATACAGGGTACCATTTCTGCCCCAAAAAACTAGCTTCATCTTCTGACCAAATCTTTATTCATTATCAGAATGTCAGAGGTCTCACTTCAAAGCTAAAAAATCTTTTTATTGCCAGCACTTCCTTCGATTCGGACATAATAGCATTTTCAGAAACATGGTTAAACTCAACCATATCTGATTTTGAGATATTACCGAATAACTTTATTTTGCTTAGAAATGATCGGCCGACTCGAGGTGGTGGGGTGTTAATTGCCGTTAAAGCCACTCTCCAGTCTGAACTTTTCTGTTTTAGTACGCCTACTGACGCTGAGATTGTCTCAGTTAAGGTGTCTTTTCCTACACGCAATATCTATGTAACATGCTCTTATGTCCCACCTTCTTCTGATATTCAAGTTTATATGAATAATATTACTTGTATTAAAGAAGTTTCTTCACACGTGCGGGATAATGACCTATTATTGGTGTTGGGTGATTTTAATTTGCCGATCATCTCTTGGTCATTATTCACTGCTGAAAATTATCTTGTGCCCTCAGCACAGCACGATTTTTTGGACTGCATGCTTGATCTTTCGTTGTTTCAAATCAATTCAATTTCTAATCATATGAATAGAACACTTGACCTTGTATTTGTTAACGACTACCTTATTTCTAATGTGTCTAGGTCACCTCCTTTATCTCTTCCTGAGGATGTCTATCATCCAACTTTAGAGATTGCAATGCTAAATTGTAATCCCTCCATTTCGTGCTCATCAGCCAATAAGCCCCGCTATTGCTTTCGCAAAGGAAATTATTCCTTGCTGAATCAGCTTATTTATTCAACCGATTGGTCTTTCTTATATGACTCAGTTGATATGAATACAGCCATTAATTCTTTTTATATCACCCTAAACTCCCTCTTAGATGTGTGTATTCCTAAGTCAATTCCTTCGACTACTTTTTCAAAACCACCCTGGTTTACTCGCAGATTATCACATCTAAAAAATGTAAAATCCAAATATTTTAAAAAGTTTAAAAAGTCTGGTTCGTGTACAGACTTGGCTAAATATTCCATAGCCAAGTCGAACTTCTTTCTTCTTAATTCTCAATGCTATGAGAATTATCTAATTCGTTGTAAAAGGCAATTCGCCTGAAATCCGAGACAGTTTTATAATTTTGTAAACTTGAAGCGTAAGTCTTCAAGTTTGCCATCTTCTTTTTTGCTTGGGATGGATAAAGCTAGCAATGACACTGATTCTGCTAACCTCTTTGCTAATTTTTTCCAATCAACTTACTCTTCAGTCTGTCCTAATACTAATTCTTACCCTTATACTATTTCTTCCGCTAGTTCTATACCTCCCCCCATTATTTCACACTCCTCTCTCCTATTAGCTATAAACTCTCTAAAATCTTCTTATTCTCCTGGGCCGGATAATATTCCTAGTTGTCTACTCAAGGAGTGTGGTTCTTCCCTTTTCTATCCATTGCTAAAGCTTTTTAATCTATCCCTTGAAACTTCTGTCTTTCCATCTCTTTGGAAAGAATCTTATATCATTCCTCTTCACAAGAAAGGTGGGAAGTCTGATATACAAAATTACAGGGGCATTGCAAAACTGTCTGCTATTCCTAAATTATTTGAAAAAATAATCACTTCGAATTTGCAGCATTTCTGCAAATCAGTTGTTTCCCCTGTTCAACATGGATTCGTAAAGAATCGGTCAACTAGGACCAATCTGCTTGAGTTTACTTCCTTGGTAAATGATGCTTTCCTTTCGAAAATGGAAACTGATGTCATTTACACTGACTTCAGTAAGGCGTTTGACTCTGTACACCATGACATTTTACTTTTTAAACTTGACCGAATAGGTTTCCCTCTGTCCCTTTTACCTTGGATTAATTCTTATTTAAAAGGTAGGACCCAAAGAGTAATACTGAGGTTGACTACCTCTAAAAGGGTTCACGTTACTTCTGGTGTTCCTCAAGGTAGTCATCTTGGACCTTTACTCTTTACACTTTTTATAAATGATCTTCCCTCTGTTATATCACATGCCCGTGTACTCATATATGCGGACGATGTCAAACTTTTTCTATCATACACTAATCCCCTACATCATTCTCGTCTACAAGACGATTTGAACGCTATGCAACTTTGGTGTTCGGCCAATCAATTGCATCTAAATTGTTCAAAGTGTATGTTTATGACTTTTAATCGTACTACACCTTATCTTGTCAGTTATACAATCGACAATATCCCTTTGCAACGTATACTAACAGTTAAGGATCTAGGCATAATTTTTGATTCTAAACTCTGTTTCAATCTTCATATAGATACCATTGTTAATGAGGCAAAAGGTGTACTTGGATTCATTAAACGATGGTCTAAAGAGTTTAACGATCCTTTTATAACAAAACTTCTGTACATCTCTCTTGTTCGCCCTATCCTTGAATACTGCTCTTGCATCTGGTCTCCACAGTATATCAACAGCCAGGATCGTATTGAATCTGTTCAGAAGCAATTTCTGCTTTTTGCCTTACGAGGTTTGAATTGGGACCCTAATCTTTGGTTGCCGTCCTACTCCAGCAGACTGCTTCTTCTCAACCTTCCGTCGTTAATCAACCGTAGGACAATTCTCTGTGTTGTCCTTCTACATAAGTTGATTATTGGCGACATTGATTCTCCTTGTCTGCTAGGGCGTCTTCAATTCTCTGTTCCGGCTAGACCAATCAGAAATTATCGCCCCTTATTACTATCTACGTGCACAACTGATTACGCTATGCACAATTCTTTTCGCGTGCTATGTAAAAATTATAATAGTTTGCATCACGTTTTCTCTACCGAACTGTCTCTACCCCTAATAAAATCGTTGCTTTCAGGATACCTTCGGGAAGTCGCTGACCATTCCCAGCTATGAGCAGGGGCATAGCTAGCCGGACAGGCTGAAAAAATTTCCCCCACCGTGTCGGTGATTTCCCATTACTTTTCTCTTTGTCCTATCCACTTAACACTCTTTATCTAACTTACATTGCTTTACTTTATTAACAATTTTCTTACTTTCTTTTTTCCTATTTATTGTATTTTCTTTATTAATATAGCAAGCAAAGATTATTTTTAATTTCACTTGAGATCACTTTTTTCCTACTTACAACCTTCTGCTTAGATGTAGGCTCTAATAGCGTCACTGACAAAATTAGCTGTGAAAAGGGGCACAGCTGGCCGGACTGGCTAATAAAACACCTCCATCGGTCGGTGATGCTATTTAGAAAATTGTATCCTTTAACTAGGCTTTTAGCATATAATTATATTGTACAATCTTTTGAATAATGAGGAAGACACTCGTTTTGTCGACCATTAATAAATAAATAAATAAGGATCCGTACGAGTGACCACAATCCGATTGAGATTGTTGTTACACACACTATTACGAGGAATGAAAGTGTTTGGGGTAATCGCTGGCGCACTTGTAGTGTGAATTGGTCCCTTTATGGGCTCATTGTGCAGGAGGTGGCAACGCAAGTTCCGCTTAATGCATTTAATTATTTGGATGTGGATGAGCAGGTCGTATGTGTGAATAGGTGGATAACTGGTGCGAATGATCGCATGTTTGAGAGGCACCGTAAGGTCAACCTCAAGCAAGTAAAGTGGTGGACGAATCAGTTGAGCACCAAGCGGCGGTTGGTCCGGTCTCTGCGAAAGCGATTCCAAAGGGCCAGAGCTACCAAAGCGGATAGTGTAGCCCAACTCAGGATTGAATATAGTCGGTGTATGAATGAGTACAAGCAAATGCTTGTAAAGGTGAACGAAGATGAGTCGCGCTCTTTCCTGGAGCGCAATAAGAATGACCCTTGGGGTCGAGCTTAAAAAATAGTTCGAGGAAGAGACAGGGAAACGTATGTAAGTAGCCTCCGTGTTGGCAACGTTCAGTTAACAGCATGGAGGGATTGTTTGAATGTCTTGTTGAATGAATTCTTCCCCAGAGCGGATCATTAGGACTCACCACCTAGTGTGGTTAGTCCTGTTGATCCGCTTCTGGATAGTGTTTCGGAGGTTGGCTTTCTCGAGGTTAAAGTCGAGTAAGTCCCCTGGTATGGATGGATTCACTGGAGAAATGTGTAAAAGTGTCTGAAAGTCAATTCCAGATATGATAGCGATGTATGCAAAGTGTCTAAATGAGGGTTATTTCCCCAGTGAGAGTTATAGTGCTCCTGAAATCGCCTGACAGGATCAGGAGTAATCCTAGATCTTTTCGGGGCATCAATCTTCTTCCTGTTCTTGGAAGAGTTCTGGAAAGGATTATGGTAGAAAGGCTTCAGGAGAGAATGAGTGACCAAATGTCTGACAGGCAATTTAGTTTTAGGCAGGGCAGATGTGTGCGTGGAGGTATGTTAGTGGCTCTGTTGAGGCTAACAGTTCCACGTATGTGATGGGCATCTTTGTTGATTTTAAAGGTGCTTTCGACTACCTGTGTTGGGCGAGTGTTTTGAGAAGGTTGGATGAATGCGGGTGCCGAGAATTAGCTCTCTGGAAGAGCTATTTCTCTGGCAGACGGGCGTGTGCTGTAGGGCGGTGTGAATGTGTGAGCGTAGATGTGGTTCGTGGCTGTCCACAGGGATCTATCTGTGGCCCATTCATTTGGAGCCTCATGATGGACCCCTTGCTGGTGCAGCTCGAGCAGATGTGTAAGTGTTGTGCCTATGCGGACGATCTGCTCGTCTTGATTGAGGGTCGGTCGCGTCTTGAGATCGAGACGAATGCGGGTATGTGCTTGCGCACTGTGTATGAGTGGGGTGAAAGTGTTGGGGTCAGTCTTGCAATGGACAAGACAGTGTCAACCCTGCTCAAGGCCAGATTGGCAACTAGTCGGCCACCCATTGTCAGACTGAATGAGGTGAATGTGAGGTATGCGTCTGAGGTGAAATACCTCGGCAAAAATTTCGGCGAGAGGATGTGTTTCACTGCTCATATCGCTGGTCTCAAGGCCCGGCTACTTGGTTTGGTGAGGCAAGTGCGTCGTATTTTGAGGTCTGTTTGCTGCATGTGCAGCATATGGATCGTCTGTATAGTGCAAGGCGTTCACGATTGTGGTTTGCAGAAAGAAAGTGCTGGCTTGCCAGAAAGTGCTTCTGTTAGGTTGTTTGCCTGTGTTTTCCTGCATTTGTTAAAAACATCATTGACCCATATGCATTTCGAAACTATCAATCACTGTTAGGTCATCCATATAAGGGAATGCTTGCGAAGTCCAGAGAATTCTATAGTCATCATTCTCTGAAAACAATTGGGCGCTATTTTTTGACTAAATGGTAATTGCGTTAAGCTATAGGAGCCCTTGCTCCTTCACAATGATTTTATATCTCTTGAACTTGTTATGCCCTTAGGTCATTGAAAGTGGGTAGAAAGGGTATTATGTATTTGAGCAAATGTATGTAACAAGCAGAAGGAAGCATCTCCGACCGCGTGAAGTATATGTATTCTTGATCAGCTGCAACAGCCGAGTTGATTTAGCTATGTCCGGGACATCTGATGATATCTCTAGCCTGTCCCATATATGGGGCGATTGTTGCGCGGACGAATGCTAGACATTAAAATGTCTAGCAGCTTTCTTCAGCTGAATTGTCAAAGGTTATATGCAGCTATGTACGATGTAGGGGCTATGATGCGTGAAAGGGGCAGCGTCGTTGCCCTGCTGCAGGAACCCTACGCGACCGGTGGTTGCGTAAGGGGATTGCCCTCATGTATGCGAGTATTTCCTGACAGCAGGGCCAACTCCGCTGTCATTGTGAATGATGTCAGTATTGAATGAACTTTGGTGAGTTCAAGTGACTGGGTGTGTGTGTGAGCCTTAACGGCAGTTTTAGCATGATTTTTATAGTGAGCATGTATTGTAAGTTCGGGGATCCCCTCGAACCATACAGTGCTTACTTGGATGAGGTGCTAATACTGGTTAGTAGCGTACCAGTCATCCTTGGTCTTGATGCGAGTGCATCATCCCCCATGTGGTTCAGTAAGGTATCCAGACATTCGTCTGGGTATTCGAACCACACACGGGGTGCTAGCCGAGTGGGCCGTGCCCCAGGATGTTCGTGAGTGGTACACGTTTGCGGGTCCGGTGGGTCAGAGTGACATTGATGTTACTCTAGTGAATGCGGTAGCAATGAGTATGTATGCTTTTCATTGGTGTGTACTAGGTGGGCTTGGTGTGAGTGACCACAATTCGATTGAGATTGTTGTAACACACTATTACAAGGAATGAAAGTGTTTGGGGTAATCGCTGGCGCCCTTGTAGTGTGAATTGGTCCCTTTATGGGCTCATTGTGCAGGAGGTGGCAACGCAAGTTCCGCTTAATGCATTTAATTATTTGAATGTGGATGAGCAGGTCGTATGTGTGAATAGGTGGATAACTGGTGCGAATGATCGCATGTTTGAGAGGCACCGTAAGGTCAACCTCAAGCAAGTAAAGTGGTGGACGAATCAGTTGAGCACCAAGCGGCGGTTGGTCCGGTCTCTGCGAAAGCGATTCCAAAGGGCCAGAGCTACCAAAGCGGATAGTGTAGCCCAACTCAGGATTGAATATAGTCGGTGTATGAATGAGTACAAGCAAATGCTTGTAAAGGTGAACGAAGATGAGTGCCGCTCTTTCCTGGAGCGCAATAAGGATGACCCTTGGGGTCGTGCTTATAAAATAGTTCGAGGTAGAGGCAGGGAAACGGATGCCCGTGTGTTGGCAACGTTCAGTTAACAGCATGGAGGGATTGTTTGAATGTCTTGTTGAATGAATTCTTCCCCAGAGTGGATCATCAGGACTCACCACCTAGTGTGGTCAGACCTGTTTATCCGCTTCTGGATAGTGAGTTGGAGGTGGGTTTTTCGAGGTTAAAGTCGAGGAAGTGCCCTGGTATGGATAGATTCACTGGAGAAATGTGTAAAAGTGTCTGAAAGTCAATTCCAGAATATACGAAAGCGATGTATGCAAAGTGTCTGAATGAGGGTTATTTCCCCAGTGAACCTCATGATGGACTCCTTGCTGGTGCAGCTCGAGCAGATGTGTAAGTGTTGTGCCTATGCGGATGATCTGCTCGTCTTGATTGAGGGTCGGTCGCGACTTGAGATCGAGATGAATGCGGGTATGTGCTTGCGCGCTGTGTATGAGTGGGGTGAAAGTGTTGGGGTCAGTCTTGCAATGGACAAGACAGTGTCAATGCTGCTCAAGGGCAAATTGGCAACTAGTCGGCCACCCATTGTCAGACTGAACGAGGTGAATGTGAGGTATGCGTCTGAGGTGAAATACCTCGGCATAACCTTCGGCGAGAGGATGTGTTTCACTGCTCATATCGCTGGTCTCAAGGCCCGGCTACTTGGTTTGGTGGGGCAAGTGCGTCGTATTTTGAGGTCTGACTGGGGGCTAAGTAGACGTACTGTTCGTACCATCTATGAGGGTCTGTTTGCTGCATGTGCAGCATATGGATCGTATGTATGGTGCAAGGCGTTCACGATTGTGGTTTGCAGAAAGAAAGTGCTGGCTTGCCAGAGAGTGCTTCTCTTAGGTTGTTTGCCTGTGTGCCGCACTGTCTCTACGGAGGCAAGTAGTAGGAGTAGTCCCTCTTGACTTGGAAATCAGGCGTCTAGCTTTGATGTACAAGATCAAGAGGCAGCTGCCATTGCTGCAGAATGATTGGCTAGCTGGTGGGGATGTGGAGAGTTTAGGGCTTAGTGAGTGCAAGAGATTGGTGAAAGAGTGTGTTCTGTCTGACTGGCAAGTCAGATGGGACACAAGCGTGAATGGGCGTGTCACTCATCGGTTTATACAGGAGGTTACATTTGCCGGCACCCGACCAGACTTTGGGTTCGGCTTGTGTCTTGGATTCCTGTTGACTGGTCACGGTTCCCTCTATGCATTTTTTCATTAGAGGAACCTTTATGACAGTCCAGAATCCCGTTGTGACTCGGCTGCTGAGACATGGGAGCATGTTCTCTGTGAGTGCACAACATATGCAGATCTCCGAGATCTGAGGGGGATGGGTACAAGTGAGGTTAGTGGTGGGTTTGACGTAAGTCATTCACTCTCCACTAGTGGTAGGGTAAGAAGAATGAGTGAGTTTGCTAGAGCTGCATTTTCCAGGCCACGCTTGCATTTGCACGAAGGAATTGTATGAATGATGATGGATGGTAGATGTGCGAATGTGGGGGTACGAACGTGGGGGTGTGTCTGAATGGGAATTTTTGTTGAACATTGTGTTGTCCGGGGGTTCCACACACCAGCATCATGGAGCTAAAACTGGAAATGTCCTTTTAGGATACGAGTTCTGACCAGAGGATTGATCTGGGTCCACGGGTGTTAGGGAACACAGAGGTGGTCTCGGCTCTCTGCTCCCTCCGCCGTAGTCTTTTGGGACTTGTTGGGGACACTAGCTGGCTGCCTAGCGGTTTGATCTATGATCAACAAAATTCCGTTGTTTGCGGAGGAGGCAGGAATAAGCCTCCCTCCCCACAGTGAGAAGGCCATGCCATGAACATGGTGTATACTGTTCCACCTGTCAATTGCTGTTTTACATCAATTGCGTTATATTCCCTGCAGCAGTGTTTTATCGTTTCTGGGGCCACTAACCCTTAACTGTTTTTGAGTTTACTTTGGAAGAACCCTTCTGGTATGAGGCCTGACCAGAGGCTTTTAATCTGGTATCACGGATAGCCCGGAGCCCACGGAACTTGTTCCGTCTTGGTTAGTTGGTGCGGCCCTTCGGGGAGTATCGTGGTGGTTGTGGTTTAACACCCAAATGCGGGTAGAGCATCGTTCGACGTGGAGTTGCGTCATACAACCGGCTTCCGTGATCCAGATAACGGAAGAGGCTTAGGTAGTCCTCGTGCCAAACCAAGGTAGAAGTCACAACCAAACAGTCGTGTCTTTAATTGGTACCTGCGGAATTGATGTTCCAAGGGGGCGGTGATTGACGCTTGAATTAATCCTCTACTAGGAACCGTGAGATTAAGCCATCGTGGCAGGTACTCACGTTGAGCCCACTGACTTTCATGTCTGTGCGTCTGTCGATCTGTCCGAGCTAGGGGTATAAAAAAAACGTTTCATAGACAGGGTTCGGACTCGCAATTAACCGCACTACTTACCGCTCTCTCTACTTAATAGCCACATCTATAATTGAGTGTTACTAAGAAAAAAAGTAAAATAGCAGCACAGAAAACAATACAATCGAATCCGAAACAAATGCGCATGAATGCGTGTGTGTACATGTATACAGAAATTCTCCCAATGTTCGTCGCAAACACGTGCGCAGTGAAAATACCGAAAACAAAAGAAAAACCGATCTTGATGAAATTTTCTACACTATATCTTACTGTTCCATAAAATATTTGTATATTCTCAAAATGTTAATTGCATTAAAATTAGAGCTTAAATTGCTGGGCAATTCAAGTTGATCTATTAACTTGATTTCTAGCAAAGAGGTAGTTGCAGGGAGGTATAAAATGAAAGATACTTGATATGTAAAATAATGAAGTTTCTATCGTCGATTATTGTTGTACCGAAGGTTATTTCAATGAGGAGTAACTAATTATTTTACACAGTGCTGTCGTGCACTAATAAAAGACAAAGAGCTAGTGAGTACCGCAAGGTTTAATATTCAAAAATCAACTAAAGACTAAGAACATAATTTCTTATAACTTAAGTTAGCCCTTTCCTAATATATGCTGACCCTGCGCCTCGTGCCTTATGCCTCGTTGCATATCCGCTATGTTTAGAATGGTGTTTTTGTGTTGTACAGGGTATAAAAGTATCTTCTTACATATCAAGCAAGCTTGGCTTAGGGCTTTAAAAGTTTGTCTATACAAGTGAGGAAATATTTCTTGTCAGTTGCAAACACTTCAACGTCTAATATTTCACCTATATGTAACGCAATAGGTGTCTCTCCAAGTACCTGTTTTTGAGGGTGCAGATTTTTTGCAATTTGCCGAAATTTTGTAATTTGCTACCACTTTGCTTGCGACTTGGGTCATCTTGGGAAAAAAAATAATCTTGATGAATCTGTTTTACGTTTTCCTCAGCGGCCCTATGGACTCTTTTGAGCTCTATGATAGCTATTTCTTTCTGTTCGTTTTTATTTAAGATGTCAGTTACAATAAGTTTTGATTAGCGGAATGTCGTCGAAAGGTTTCTATTAGCTTATGTTGAACGAATGCTAGTATTGGTAGTTCACAGAAAATTGCATTCACTACGTCCTTCTTGACCGCGTCACATACCCTCTGGATGAACGTATCATTATCTGAGAAATGTATAAGCTGACAAGTTTTCTCACAAAACATAATTACTGATCTATCTGAAGCCGATCTACTTTCTTCTATAACTATTTGCTTTCGAAAGCAGTTAACTGGTTCGTCTGTTGATTCAAAAGCGGTCAAAGACTGCGAATGTTAAGGGCTGGTGGTCGGTAGAAGTTTAAAATTTGTACTCCGTACAAGTACCTCCTGAGGTTATTTAGGTTAGGTCGAAAGGCTTCTTATAATCTGGATAGAGTAACATTACATTGTCGGATGCAAGAACCTTTTTAAGTTTCTTGAATGCCTCGCATTGTTTCTGGTCGAGACTTACTTGTATTTTCGTTGGCTTACTAGCGCTTACTTTTCCGCATTCTTCCTTCGTAATATCACTCAAAGGCCGTGCTTTTCATGCAAAGTCTTTAATAAAACATCTGTAGTACTTTGTCAATCCATCTGACATTGAACAGTGTGGTTGGTTATTCATAGTTACGAATAGCTTCTAACTTGTTAGGACATGTAGTTATACCAGCGCTTGACACCACGAAACCTAACAATTCCACCTTGTCTTTAAAAAAAATTCGATTTTTCTCGCGAGACCATCATGTTGGCTTGGTATAATTTGCCTAAGACCCATGCTATGTGTTTTACATGGTCGCCCATGTTCTCTCAGACTTTCTCTCTATGACGTTATCGAAGTAATAGTAGCAATATTTCTCGATCTATTCTCTGAGTACGTCGTCAATGACCCTCTGAAAAATGAATTCTTTAATCCAAAAGGAAGTCTACAAAATTCGTATTTACCCTATCCCACTGAACAAGCTGTTTTTTTTATCTTTTTCCGCGAGTCTGATTGTGCCATCTTTGAGCAAATCTCGCATTCCGGAGTTTACGAAGTCTGCTAAGCCCATGGGGTATGGTTACAATTTAGAATATATAGGATACTCATATTTGGTTCCGATAGTATCGACGGTGTTATAGGGTAAAGCATGATTATGGTCTGCAAATACATCGGTTCTTGGAGTTTTAATGTAATTGGTTGGCGGACTTCGATATTTTCAACTTTTGTGAAATTTATTCTTGCACATTAAAGAAATTGTATTCTTTCTGATTCCGTGCTAATTATCTTTGGTTTTTAAAGTCTAGTTGTATGTTTGTTTGTTTTAATATGTCAACTCAGAATTTTCCGCTAAGTGTCGTAAGCTTGTGTAGTATAAAAAACGTTCTGTTTGTGTTAAAAAGATGCAATACGCATTTGTGGATATCTGTATTAGAACCGTGAATTGATTTCACATGAAAAGTTTCGATTACTGGTACGACTCCCTTTAATTCCTGTAGTGGGCTTATATAATTTTTCAAAGCTTCCGTGTCTATTGAAAGTTTAATGTTTCTCCCTGCAATTGTGCTCTCTATAAACGGTATCAGGGAGTTGTGCCTAAAGAATCAACCTGGTCTCATATTACAAGGTCATCGTTAATATCAACAACCTCCTGATTTGCCTCAGTCTGGTATTCAAAAGTGTCTTGGTCAGGTGGAGAGTCGTCTTGGGTCAAATGATTTATTCTTTGTTTTTTGCGATTCAGTAAACCTTGCAGTGCCACTTTTTGTCTTTTGTCAGCCTGTCCCTGGTTGCTAGTATTACCCTGGTCTTGATTCTGTATGATTTGTCTAAGTTTTAATGAATTGTCTACGTCCATAGGTTGAAGTTTTTATTGCTTCTGAGGAGGTCCGTTAGAAGGTGTCTGTCGTTTACTAAAATGTGCATTTTTCCAATGTGGGGTGTTATCGTTCTCTCCTGCCGGCATCCTGTCTCTGGCTTGTTGTCTATGTTCGTTCTTCTGGGCCCTTTCCTCTATATTCTAGCATAATTACTGGCGAACCTTTAGCGTTCGTAGTTAGATTCGACTACTTGGGCTAGAGCCAAAGTGAAAGGAAGGTATTTCGGTCTTGCCGAGAACAAAACGTTGCTCGATGATTTCTTACTTCGTGAAATGAACACCCGGTAAGCGTCCATTCTATATCCTGAACCCATTGCAAATGGGTTGCAAAAGAGAAGAACGTGTTGTAACAGGCAGAAGGGCGCATCTCCGACCCCATAATATATATATATATATTCTTGATCAGCATCAATAGCCGGTTCGATCTAGCCATGTCCGTTTGTCTGCCTGTCTATCCGTCCGTCTGTCCGTATGTATGAACGCAAGGATCTCAGAACCTATAAGAGCTAGAGTATTGAAATTTTAGATGTAGTGCCTGCACAGATCGAGTTTATTTCTGATAATCGATAACTTACTCCGTTTCGAAGTAATCGATTAAAATCGATATTGACATCCTGTTTTTGAACAAATTGGGTAAATAATAAGAACTACAGCCACCAAACATGATATGTTGCTTCTAGAATATTATATATTTGTAAAGTATCTCTCATTTTATACCTATCGCCACCTCCCCGCTACTACACAACAGATATAAATCTAGTCAATAACCCAACTTTTATTGCCAACTAATTTAAATTTAAAATGCAATTTAATTTTTTCAGTATACACAAATATTCTATGGTACAATAAGATATACTGTAAAAAATTTCATAAGGATCGGTTAATAAAATAAAAAGTTATATGCAACTTGTGAAGCGGCTTCTGAGGTCCGTCGCCCCACAGATCTCTTGGCGAGGAGCCATCGTTCCCATGGTCAAATCAAGGCGATGAGCCGCTGGCGGGACAACCCAACAATGTGTTTATAAGTCTTGATGGTTTTAGTTGTAAAAGAGGCAAGAAGCCGACAATGTTACAAGTAGCAATTGTATTAGTTATATAAGAGGCAAGGAGACGAAAATATTATAAGCCGCAGTGTATTAACTATATTATAATCACCAATTATATTAGTGAGTAGAGGCAAGGAGCCACGAAAGTTATAAGAGCGAATTTGAATTTAACCGCCGGCCGCTGCTGCAACCGTGCGTTGGTTATCGGTTGCTAAATACCGCATTTTAGAGCGCGACTCCAATTCGGCGGCGAAGAGCGAAAGCTCTGAGGAGAAGTTACGAAAGCTCGCGGCGAAATTGAGCGGCCGAGGCAAGCGCATGGCTTGCCGGCGATCGCGCCGGGACCTTGGAACGAACGCTAAGGGTGAGTAGACGTGCACTGTGAGACGAGGAAGGTCATAGAGTGTACAGCGGAGCGCTAGGGCTCCAGAAAACAGTGCGGCAGGGTTTAGCTCGTGAGGTACTATAAAGTAGCAACAAGAGAGGAGTGAATAAAGTTCATATGTTATAATTATCGAGAAAAAACCGGATAATTCTTTGTTTTCTGGTAACCTGGCTTACCTTAACATCGGAATTAACCGGTGTTCGACGTAACCTCGATAAGGAGCATGTGATACGAGATTGTGGCCCCGGCGTAGGGGGTAGTGGAGTTGGCGCGAGGCTCCGGCCCGATAGAGTAGTGGTACGAGGCCACGGCCCGATAGAGAGTTTGGGTAGTGGAGTTGGCGTGAGGCCACGGCCCGCTAGCGTAGTTGGTACGAGGCCACGGCCCAGTAGTGTAGGCGTGCAGAAATAGAGCTAGGCTTGGTCAGGTCAAGATACTCACCCCTCTCCCCATTAAGCCCTCCCACCCAGCGAAATTATAAATATCTTGTAACTCGCTAGACCTGGTAAGACTGAGAGTTATACCCCGGCCGGTAGCATCTTTACAAGTGGCGCCCGAGCAGGGACTAGAGGCGTTTAGGGGTGTGGCATGTCAGCGGATTAAGGCCCGCAAGCATGCCCAAAAAGGATTTTAAAATAATAGTTTTTTTTTTTAAAAAAGGTGTATTTTTAGTCGGGTATACCCTAGAGGGAAAGTACCCTAGCGAAGAACACGAGAATGAGGATATGGTATATGTGTGAAATATAAAACAAGGGGATTAAATAGTCCAGTATACCCCAGCGAACATTTTTATACCCTGTGTTAGGAAGAGGCAGAAAATGAACACGTGCAGAATTTTAGTGACGAAAATGCTTGCAAAAATCAAGCACGCAAAGCAAGGAGACAAAAACATAACGGTCGGTCGTAAAAGTACAGCGCGCGCCAGACGGGCGA
The DNA here is from genome assembly GCF_030788295.1 of Drosophila virilis. Taxonomy (NCBI): domain Eukaryota; kingdom Metazoa; phylum Arthropoda; class Insecta; order Diptera; family Drosophilidae; genus Drosophila; species Drosophila virilis. The sequence continues at coordinate 513,467 of NW_027212848.1, forward strand.
CGTCGAGATCACGCACGCACACGGGTGCACAAACGCGCGGCGCAGTCGACGTCGGCGTCGAAGGGCCGTTAAGGCGTCGTGGCAACGGCTGTACAGTGGGACGAATTCAACTCACGCGCGGTAAAAAGTTGAATTCGTCGGTACAGTTATCGGGGGCAGTGAGGATGGTCGCATTTTAAGATTGAATGCGAACGAAGTGAACAATAAGAACAGAACAAGCGCCAAATGAATCAAACGAACGCGGGTTAAAGTGTCAAGAACGTCGAGAGAATAACTATTTTTATATTTCGTGAGGTTGCTAAAGATAAATAAAAATAAGTGGAAAATATTACAAATTTTTTTAAATAAACTTAATTAAACAAAAATAAATAAAATAAATAAAACAAACAGTTAAGTACACAAGAATAAACCAAGGTACCCAATAAAACGGCCTAAAAGTGAAAAAGTGAAAAGGAAGATTTATTTACCTTTTGTTGAGTTTTTTATAAACAAAAGAAAAAAGAAAATTTTTTTTTAATTTTTTTTGTATTTTTGTTTGGTGGACGATATAAAGGCAAAATAAAGAGAAAACTAAAAGTAACAAAAGTGTCTGAGTAAGATCGGCTTAAAAGTGACAAAGACACCAACTGATCAAAAAGGGCTAGAAATAATAAAGGGACCGACGGAACTCCTAAAACAGAAGAGAGGGCTACCAAGAAGGTATATAATACAGGATGGAGGCAGGTGAGTGCCAAAACCCGGGGGGTAGGCGTCCGTTGGATTCACCAGCGACGCAAAGAGGAGTTAGTGGCGATCGCCCAGGAGTTTGGGCTGGAAAAAGAGGGGCGCGTGGAGGAGCTACGTAAGCGGCTGTCTACCTACGTGCAGGATGGCGGTCATTCGACTGAGATTTGGGCTCGGCTTGCCGAGCTGGAATCTCACTACGCTAAAACTCTTGAGCCGCCATCATGGGGCGTCCCACACGACGTTGGCGGGCGGCCAAGTCAAAAGTCGGAGTCTGACCTCAGGAGCTCCCAACTGTACGGGCGTTTGCAGGCGCCCACCCCGAGCTTGTCCGTCTCGTGCGTGGAGGCGGTTCCTGCTCTCGGGGGGAATGAAGAACGCCGAGCACCTGCGGTCAATGCAGAGGTAGGGCGGTCGCCTGTTGAACCGAGTGGTGATCCCTACCACACTAGACCATACCATCACCTGGAAGCGAGGCCACTTCCAATCTCCCGAAGCAAGTTCGGAGTGGGGTATGAGGTATGATGGCCGCTCCGACCCCCTTGGTTTCTTAGAGGACCTCGAAGAGCGCGCCATCACCTATGGTATTGCCCTCGACCGCATGCCTAGGGCAATAAGCGAAGTGTTCTGCGATAGGGCTGCGCGTTGTTTGCTGAGCAGTGGGCTAAGGGATGTGCCGAGGGCGTGTTTAGGGGGGGGTTTCCTGGAGTTTTTCTTACCCCATCGTTACTTCAAGAGGCTTAAGGACGAGATCCGATTCCGGAGGCAACGCGTAGGCGAAGAGTTCAAAGAATATTTAATAGAGCTGAGGGCTCTGATGCATCACGCTAGATGCGAGCCGGTACAAGAGTTGCACCGGATCTATGAGAACGCCGCTCCGGAATATAGGCTTTATGTGCGACGACAAGACTTCTCTACACTATCCCAGCTAACTCAACTGGCCGTAGAATACGAGACCGACGTGAGGCAGAGGGTGGAGTACTCAGGCAGCCAACCCGTAGCCCCGGGTGTCTCGAGTTCGAATAGTGCAGAATGGGCGAGGACGGCACAGTCCCCGGGGGGACATCTCAACCCGTTCCGGTCTGCTCCCAGCGGATCCGGAACGACCGTTGTGGACAATAGAGTCTCCACCCCACCCGCTGCAACTCACGCAGAGGTGGCCCATCGGATGATGAGCCAAGAGGTCGGGAACGGATATGATCCGCGACGCGCGTGTAGTAGGTGGGCACAGGAGGGGCACTTCGCCACAGAATGTCCCAACGCCCCCGTCTTATTTTGTTGGGTATATGGAAGCCGGTGCCGAAGTAGTCAGAAGTGTTGCCGCCGCGTAGAGGCGGAAAACGGGCAACGGCGTCGCCCGGACCAGGGTCGGGTCTGCGCCGATACACTCGGAACGCATTTGTTGGACACCCGCTGAAGGCGGACGGTGGACGGATCATGGCTACGGTAGAGATCGGCGGACGAACGATGCCTGCCACGATCGATACTGGAGCCACTCGTACATCCGCCTGGCGAATCGATCCACAATAGAGGTGGAGAAAGCGTTGAGAGTAGACGTCAGCTTAGGGGAAAAAACGATCAGCATGACGATGCATCATGTCCTCAATGTTGGACCACGTAATCCTGGGTATGGATTTCTTGGGTGCAATGGGCACTACAATACGCTGCGGTGAGGCAGAACTGGTCCTAGAAGCAGTGACTACACCGGGCGTGGGGCCAGGAACGAGCGAGGAGTCGGAGAAACGCCTCCAAGGTCCTGAAAGGGGAGCACCTGCTCGGCTACAGAGAGAGTCGGAGAAAGGTCTCCCGAGTCACGAAAGGTAAGCACCTGCTCGGCTACAGAGGGAGTCGGAGGAAGGCCTCCCAGGTAATGGAAGGGGAGCACCTGCTCGGCACCCGATTGAAAAGATCAGGAAAAAGGGAAATAAAGTCCGGATCAAATCGAGAGCCTGAAGAACCCAGGAGGCTGCAAAGGCAGACTTAGATAGGCTACGGAAGCGGCACGGCGGGAACGTGCCAGGGAAAGGACGGAGTAGGAGCAATGGCCAGAATCCACACGGACACAGGGGCCCAGGAGCGAAAGTCAGAATCGGTCATGGAGTTCTCTCTGGAGTCGAAGTGGTGCCAGGAGGGGGCGAGAACGGCATCGAAGAGGCGGAGTGGCCAGCGGATCTGGATCGCGAACTGAGAGAGTTCCTGGAGTCAGAGCAGGCTTTCTTCGAGGGGCTGCGGGGAGTCTCACACATTGCAGAGCACAGAATCCGGCTGAAGGATGACAAGCCGTTGAAATAGAGATACTATCCCAAGAATCCGGCCATGCAGAGGGTGATCGACGAGCAAGTGGATGAGCTGATTCGGGCAAATGGGCATGGGAGCAAGATCAGGAGGAGGCATTGCGTCAATTGAAGGGTAACTTGTCGACTGCCCCTGTGTTGGCGTGCCCCGACTTTTCCGCCAAGTTCGTCTTGCAGACTGACGCGAGTGAGTATGGCCTCGGCGCAGTGCTGACTCAGACGATTGCTGGCCAAGAGCGGGTGATAGCGTATGCGAGCCAGAAGTTGCTGAAGGCCAAGGTGAACTATTCCACCACGGAGAAAGAGTGCCTGGCAATAGTGTGGTCGATCCGGAAGTTGCGCTGATACTTAGAAGGGTACCGGTTCGACGTGATATCTGACCATCTAGCACTCAAGTGGCCTAACCCGATCGAGAGTCCGTCCGGAAGAATCGCGCCATGGGCGTTAGAGCTGCAACAGTTTCAATTTGACGTACATTATCGACGAGGGAAGCTCAACGTCGTGACCGATGCGCTATCGAGGCGTCCTCTAGAGACCTGTCAGCAAGCAGTGGTAGCCCGGGCCTCCATGAAATGGATCGCGAGTATGCGTGCCAGAATCGCCGAAGAGCCAGCCAAGTTCCCGGATTACATCGAGGAAAACGGACAGCTTATAGGCATTTGGGTGACCGGATAGACGATGAGCACTACATCCCCTGGAACTATGCGTAGGCAGCGGTGAACGCCAGAGGGTACTGCTGGTACTACTGGCCGGGTATTTTCGCGATGCCGCCGCATGCTGACGAGGCAGGTGGAAGAGCCAATGCCGGTACTTTGCGCGGACTTCGTCGGACCCCTTCCACGGTCGAGACATGGAAACACGATGCTACTGGTGTTCCATGACGCTTTCTCGAAGTGGGTGGAATTGGTCCCTCTCATGAGAGCCACAGCAACACATCTGCAGACTGCGTTTCGAGAGAAGGTTCGGGGCACCTAGAAAGTTTGTGTGCGACAACGGGGTACAGTTTACGAGCCGGAGCTTCAAGTCGTTTTTGGAGTCCCTGGGTGTAGAGATCCAGTATACCGCCCCGTACTGTCCGCAAGAGAATCCCACTGAGAGGACCAACAGGACTGTAAAGACCATCATAGCGCAATTTATTGACGGCCACCAGAGACGAACTCTTGCCCGAGATCTCGCTGGCGGTCAACACGAGCGTGGCAGATTCAACGAGCTTTAGTCCCGCTTTCCTGATGCAGGGCAGGGAACCTCGGTTACCCGCAGCTCTGTACGATCAGGTGACTCCGGGGTCCGGAACTAGTGCGCTCGACCCTAGGACAAAGGCGGATAGGCTAAAAGAAATTTTTGATATCGTCCACAGTAACCTCCAGCGCGCACCAAAGGACCAGAGCCGGTATTACAACTTGCGAAGACGAGAGTGGCGGCCTTCGCTGGATTCGATGGTCCTGTTGAGGCAGCACCAGTTGTCCAACGCAGCCGAAGGTTTCGACGCAAAGTTGGCATCCAAATTTGACGTCAAATTCATATCCCCCAATATTGTACGGCTGGTGAAATCAGGCGAGCATAAGAAGAGGGTGGCCAACATTTCACAGTTGAAACCATTCTACCAAAAGGCGACGGGCGACGAAGAAGACGAAGATCCAGGGCACGTAAATGCCCACGAGTAGGCGAAGGATGAGAGCGACACCCGTCGCCCAATGAAACCAATATACTAAAGTTTTGATAAGACTTACACTAATAACATAATTGAGAATAGGCCTAGTAAAATGTGAGCCGCACTGAGAGGATAGGGCATTAACAAAAAAGTAACGAGTAAGTTAACCAATAAGCTGAATTTACAGAAGGAACCCGACAGCGAGGTCGAGACGGTCGCCCGCAGTGCTGACGTTGAGGTAACGCCGGAGAGCCCCACCAAGGAACCCGACACCGAGGTCGAGACAGTCGCCCGCAGTGCCGACGTTGAGGCCGGAGAGCCCCGCCAAGGAACCCGTGCCCGATTCCACCCCCTCGGGCTGGAAGGTGTTTCCTCACGGAACACCGTTGTCGTCGGGCGTGGTGGAACTGATCCCAAGAGAGGCGCGAATCCGCCGGCTCCGATGCCGACGCACTCGTTTCCACGTATCTGATGGGGAGCGCGACTACAGCGTTACGTTGAACGCGAGAGGCGACGTGCCCGTCACCTGCTCGAAGTTAGGGGGGTGTGAGGCGGCTACTGAGGTCCACCGCCCCACTGTTTTCGTAGCGAGGAGCCATCATTCCCATGGCCAAATCACGACGAGGAGCCACTGGCCGCTGGGATTAGTTATATAAGATGCAAGAAGCCGCTAATGTTACAAGTAGCAATTGTATTAGTTATACAAGAGGCAAGGAGCCGACAAAATAATAAGCCGCATTGATTAATTATATTATAATCATCAATTATATTAGTGAGTAGAGGCAAGGATTTAATTTATTGAATTTAACCGTCTGTCCGTCCGACCGTCTGTCCGTATGTATGAACGCAGGGATGTCAGAACCTATAAGAGCTAGAAACTTAATTTTTGAGATTTAGGTGCTCCTAGTGCCTGTGCAGATCGAGATTGTTTCCGATTATCGATAGCCTACTCCGTTTCCAAGCAATCGATAAAATTCGATATCGATATCCTGATTTTTGGTCAATTTTGGTAAATAATAAGAGCCAGAGTCACCAATTTTGACATATACCTTCTAAAATAGAAAATATATATGAATTTGTTGTTGGAAGAAGAGGGTTCAGGGTATCCCCTAGTCGGGAGCTCCCGACTAGAACCTCTTTGTTTATTAAGCCCTGAACCCATTAAAAATGGGTATAGGAGTAAATTGTATTTGTGCAAAATGCAACTGTATGTAACAGGCAGAAGGAAGCATCTCCGACTCTATAAAGCATATATATTCTTGTCAGCATGTCCGTCTGTCTGTCCGTCCGTCCGTCCGTCCGTATGTATGAACGCAAGGATCTCAGAACCTATAATCGATAACTTACTCCTTTTCCAAGCAATCGATAAAACTCGATATCGTTATCCTGTTTTTCAGGCAATTAAGGTAATTAATAAGAGCTAGAGTCTCCAAACTTGACATATAGCTTCTAAAATAGAATATATATTTGCATTTGCTTCTTGAATATTACATATCTGTCAGGTATCTTTCATTTAATACCTATCGCCACCTCCCCGCTACCAAACAATAGCTATAAATCAAATTCATAACCCAACTTTTATTGCCAACCAATTCAAGTCACAACTTAAATGTAACTGACTTTTTCAGAATGCACAAATAAAAAAATGCAAAATCCAAATGTATGTAACAGGCAGAAGGAAGTATCTCCGACCCCATAAAGTATATATATTCATGATCAGCATCAATAGCCGAGTCGATCATCTGATGTCCGTCTGTCGTCCGTCCGCCCGTCCGTATGTATGAACGCAGGGATCTCAAAAACCTATAAGAGATAGAGACTTGACGGTCATGGAGTTCTCTCTGGAGTCGAAGTGGTGCCAGGAGGGGGCGAGAACGGCATCGAAGAGGCGGAGTGGCCAGCGGATCTGGATCGAGAACTGAGAGAGTTCCTGGAGTCAGAGCAGGCTCTCTTCGAGGGGCTGCGGGGAGTCTCACACATCGCGGAGCACAGAATCCGGCTGAAGGATGACAAGCCGTTGAAATAGAGATACTATCCCAAGAATCCGGCCATGCAGAGGGTGATCGACGAGCAAGTGGATGAGCTGATTCGGGCAAATGGGCATGGGAGCAAGATCAGGAGGAGGCATTGCGTCAATTGAAGGGTAACTTGTCGACTGCCCCTGTGTTGGCGTGCCCCGACTTTTCCGCCAAGTTCGTCTTGCAGACTGACGCGAGTGAGTATGGCCTCGGCGCAGTGCTGACTCAGACGATTGCTGGCCAAGAGCGGGTGATAGCGTATGCGAGCCAGAAGTTGCTGAAGGCCAAGGTGAACTATTCCACCACTGAGAAAGAGTGCCTGGCAATAGTGTGGTCGATCCGGAAGTTGCGCTGATACTTAGAAGGGTACCGGTTCGACGTGATATCTGACCATCTAGCACTCAAGTGGCCTAACCCGATCGAGAGTCCGTCCGGAAGAATCGCGCCATGGGCGTTAGAGCTGCAACAGTTTCAATTTGACGTACATTATCGACGAGGGAAGCTCAACGTCGTGACCGATGCGCTATCGAGGCGTCCTCTAGAGACCTGTCAGCAAGCAGTGGTAGCCGGGGCCTCCATGAAATGGATCGCGAGTATGCGTGCCAGAATCGCCGAAGAGCCAGCCAAGTTCCCGGATTACATCGAGGAAAACGGACAGCTTATAGGCATTTGGGTGACCGGATAGACGATGAGCACTACATCCCCTGGAACTATGCGTAGGCAGCGGTGAACGCCAGAGGGTACTGCTGGTACTACTGGCCGGGTATTTTCGCGATGCCGCCGCATGCTGACGAGGCAGGTGGCAGAGCCAATGCCGGTACTTTGCGCGGACTTCGTCGGACCCCTTCCACGGTCGAGACATGGAAACACGATGCTACTGGTGTTCCATGACGCTTTCTCGAAGTGGGTGGAATTGGTCCCTCTCATGAGAGCCACAGCAGCACATCTGCAGACTGCGTTTCGAGAGAAGGTTCGGGGCACCTAGAAAGTTTGTGTGCGACAACGGGGTACAGTTTACGAGCCGGAGCTTCAAGTCGTTTTTGGGGTCCCTGGGTGTAGAGATCCAGTATACCGCCCCGTACTGTCCGCAAGAGAATCCCACTGAGAGGACCAACAGGACTGTAAAGACCATCATAGCGCAATTTATTGACGGCCACCAGAGACGAACTCTTGCCCGAGATCTCGCTGGCGGTCAACACGAGCGTGGCAGATTCAACGAGCTTTAGTCCCGCTTTCCTGATGCAGGGCAGGGAACCTCGGTTACCCGCAGCTCTGTACGATCAGGTGACTCCGGGGTCCGGAACTAGTGCGCTCGACCCTAGGACAAAGGCGGATAGGCTAAAAGAAATTTTTGATATCGTCCACAGTAACCTCCAGCGCGCACCAAAGGACCAGAGCCGGTATTACAACTTGCGAAGACGAGAGTGGCGGCCTTCGCTGGATTCGATGGTCCTGTTGAGGCAGCACCAGTTGTCCAACGCAGCCGAAGGTTTCGACGCAAAGTTGGCATCCAAATTTGACGTCAAATTCATATCCCCCAATATTGTACGGCTGGTGAAATCAGGCGAGCATAAGAAGAGGGTGGCCAACATTTCACAGTTGAAACCATTCTACCAAAAGGCGACGGGCGACGAAGAAGACGAAGATCCAGGGCACGTAAATGCCCACGAGTAGGCGAAGGATGAGAGCGACACCCGTCGCCCAATGAAACCAATATAATAAAGTTTTGATAAGACTTACACTAATAACATAATTGAGAATAGGCCTAGTAAAATGTGAGCCGCACTGAGAGGATAGGGCATTAACAAAAAAGTAACGAGTAAGTTAACCAATAAGCTGAATTTACAGAAGGAACCCGACAGCGAGGTCGAGACGGTCGCCCGCAGTGCTGACGTTGAGGTAACGCCGGAGAGCCCCACCAAGGAACCCGACACCGAGGTCGAGACAGTCGCCCGCAGTGCCGACGTTGAGGCCGGAGAGCCCCGCCAAGGAACCCGTGCCCGATTCCACCTCCTCGGGCTGGAAGGTGTTTCCTCACGGAACACCGTTGTCGTCGGGCGTGGTGGAACTGATCCCAAGAGAGGCGCGAATCCGCCGGCTCCGATGCCGACGCACTCGTTTCCACTTATCTGATGGGGAGCGCGACTACAGCGTTACGTTGAACGCGAGAGGCGACGTGCCCGTCACCTGCTCACAGCTTATAGGCATTTGGGTGACCGGATAGACGATGAGCACTACATCCCCTGGAACTATGCGTAGGCAGCGGTGAACGCCAGAGGGTACTGCTGGTACTACCGGCCGGGTATTTTCGCGATGCCGCCGCATGCTGCCGAGGCAGGTGGCAGAGCCAATGCCGGTACTTTGCGCGGACTTCGTCGGACCCCTTCCACGGTCGAGACATGGAAACACGATGCTACTGGTGTTCCATGACGCTTTCTCGAAGTGGGTGGAATTGGTCCCTCTCATGAGAGCCACAGCAGCACATCTGCAGACTGCGTTTCGAGAGAAGGTTCGGGGCACCTAGAAAGTTTGTGTGCGACAACGGGGTACAGTTTACGAGCCGGAGCTTCAAGTCGTTTTTGGGGTCCCTGGGTGTAGAGATCCAGTATACCGCCCCGTACTGTCCGCAAGAGAATCCCACTGAGAGGACCAACAGGACTGTAAAGACCATCATAGCGCAATTTATTGACGGCCACCAGAGACGAACTCTTGCCCGAGATCTCGCTGGCGGTCAACACGAGCGTGGCAGATTCAACGAGCTTTAGTCCCGCTTTCCTGATGCAGGGCAGGGAACCTCGGTTACCCGCAGCTCTGTACGATCAGGTGACTCCGGGGTCCGGAACTAGTGCGCTCGACCCTAGGACAAAGGCGGATAGGCTAAAAGAAATTTTTGATATCGTCCACAGTAACCTCCAGCGCGCACCAAAGGACCAGAGCCGGTATTACAACTTGCGAAGACGAGAGTGGCGGCCTTCGCTGGATTCGATGGTCCTGTTGAGGCAGCACCAGTTGTCCAACGCAGCCGAAGGTTTCGACGCAAAGTTGGCATCCAAATTTGACGTCAAATTCATATCCCCAATATTGTACGGCTGGTGAAATCAGGCGAGCATAAGAAGAGGGTGGCCAACATTTCACAGTTGAAACCATTCTACCAAAAGGCGACGGGCGACGAAGAAGACGAAGATCCAGGGCACGTAAATGCCCACGAGTAGGCGAAGGATGAGAGCGACACCCGTCGCCCAATGAAACCAATATAATAAAGTTTTGATAAGACTTACACTAATAACATAATTGAGAATAGGCCTAGTAAAATGTGAGCCGCACTGAGAGGATAGGGCATTACCAAAAATGTAACGAGTAAGTTAACCAATAAGCTGAAATTACAGAAGGAACCCGACAGCGAGGTCGAGACGGTCGCCCGCAGTGCTGACGTTGAGGTAACGCCGGAGAGCCCCACCAAGGAACCCGACACCGAGGTCGAGACAGTCGCCCGCAGTGCCGACGTTGAGGCCGGAGAGCCCCGCCAAGGAACCCGTGCCCGATTCCACCCCCTCGGGCTGGAAGGTGTTTCCTCACGGAACACCGTTGTCGTCGGGCGTGGTGGAACTGATCCCAAGAGAGGCGCGAATCCGCCGGCTCCGATGCCGACGCACTCGTTTCCACGTATCTGATGGGGAGCGCGACTACAGCGTTACGTTGAACGCGAGAGGCGACGTGCCCGTCACCTGCTCGAAGTTAGGGGGGTGTGAGGCGGCTACTGAGGTCCACCGCCCCACTGTTTTCGTAGCGAGGAGCCATCATTCCCATGGCCAAATCACGACGAGGAGCCACTGGCCGCTGGGATTAGTTATATAAGAGGCAAGAAGCCGCTAATGTTACAAGTAGCAATTGTATTAGTTATACAAGAGGCAAGGAGCCGACAAAATAATAAGCCGCATTGATTAATTATATTATAATCATCAATTATATTAGTGAGTAGAGGCAAGGATTTAATTTATTGAATTTAACCGTCTGTCCGTCCGACCGTCTGTCCGTATGTATGAACGCAGGGATGTCAGAACCTATAAGAGCTAGAAACTTAATTTTTGAGATTTAGGTGCTCCTAGTGCCTGTGCAGATCGAGATTGTTTCCGATTATCGATAGCCTACTCCGTTTCCAAGCAATCGATAAAATTCGATATCGATATCCTGATTTTTGGTCAATTTTGGTAAATAATAAGAGCCAGAGTCACCAATTTTGACATATACCTTCTAAAATAGAAAATATATATGAATTTGTTGTTGGAAGAAGAGGGTTCAGGGTATCCCCTAGTCGGGAGCTCCCGACTAGAACCTCTTTGTTTATTAAACCCTGAACCCATTAAAAATGGGTAAAGGAGTAAATTGTATTTGTGCAAAATGCAACTGTATGTAACAGGCAGAAGGAAGCATCTCCGACTCTATAAAGCATATATATTCTTGTCAGCATGTCCGTCTGTCTGTCCGTCCGTCCGTCCGTCCGTATGTATGAACGCAAGGATCTCAGAACCTATAATCGATAACTTACTCCTTTTCCAAGCAATCGATAAAACTCGATATCGTTATCCTGTTTTTCAGGCAATTAAGGTAATTAATAAGAGCTAGTCTCCAAACTTGACATATAGCTTCTAAAATAGAATATATATTTGCATTTGCTTCTTGAATATTACATATCTGTCAGGTATCTTTCATTTAATACCTATCGCCACCTCCCCGCTACCAAACAATAGCTATAAATCAAATTCATAACCCAACTTTTATTGCCAACCAATTCAAGTCAAAAAATGCAAAATCCAAATGTATGTAACAGGCAGAAGGAAGTATCTCCGACCCCATAAAGTATATATATGATGTCCGTCTGTCGTCCGTCCGCCCGTCCGTATGTATGAACGCAGGGATCTCAAAAACCTATAAGAGATAGAGACTTGAAATTTCAAATATATGTGCTCCTAGTGCCTGCTCAGATCGAGTTTGTTTCCGATTAACGATAACTTACTCCATTTCCAAGCGATAACAAAAAATTTCGATAAGAATCGATATCGACATCCTGATTTTTGGGCAATTTTGGTAAATAATAGGAGCCAGAGTCACCAAACTTGACATTCATATAGTTTCTAAAATAGAATAAATATATTCATTTGATATTGGAGGAAGAGGGTTCAGGGTATCCAGTAGTCGGGAGCTCCCGACTAGAACCTCTTACTTGTTTTTGTTTATTATACCCTGAACACATTAAAAATGGGTAGAGGAGTAAATTGTATTTGTGCAAAATGCAACTGTATGTAACAGGCAGAAGGAAGCATCTTCGACCCCATAAAGCATATATATTCTTGATCAGCATGTCCGTCCTCCGTATGTATGACCGCGAGGATCTCAGAATCTATAATCAATACCTTACTCCGTTTCCAAGCAATCGATAATACTCGATTTCGATATCTGTTTTCGGGAAATTTTGATAAATAATAAAAGCTAGAGTCACCAAACTTGACATATAACTTCTAAAATAGAATATATATGCATTTGATGTTGTAAGAAAAGGGTTCAGCATATCTCCTAGTCGGGAGCTCCCGACTAGAACCTCTTAGTTGTTTTTTTTATTCTTGGTTTGTTCTTGATCAGCACCAATAGCCGAGTGTAGCCATGTCCGTCTTTCTGTGTGCCCGTTTGTCCGTCTGCCGGTTGTATGAACGCAAGGATCTCAGAACCCATAAGAGCTAGAGAAACTGAAATTTTAGATGTAGGTGCTCCTAGTGTCTGCGCAGATCGAGTTTGGTTCCGATAATCAATAACTTATATAAATCAGCAATTGAATGGGACAGCAACACACACATTCATGCGCGTGTACTTCGCATTCTAACAGCATGGTAATTGCTTTTTTTTTTTTAATGCTATTTTAGTTCTTATATATATTCTATTTTAGTTTTAACAAGTGGTGCGAGTTCGAGCCCGCGAGTTCGAGCCCTACCGGGGAACGTTTTTTTTTTATACCCTGAACCCATAAGAAATGGGTATAAGGGTATATTGCATTTATGCAAAATCCAAATGTATGTAACAGGCAGAAAGAAGCTTCTCCGACCCCATAAAGTATATATATTCTTGATCAGCATCAATAGCCGTCCGTCCGTCCGTCCGTGCGTATGTATGAACGCAAGGATCTCAGAACCTACAAGAGCTAGAGACTTGAAATTTTAGATGTAGGTGCTCCTAGTGCCTGCGCAGATCGAGTCTATTTCTGATAATCGACTACTTACTCCGTTTCCAATCAATCGATAAAAACTGATATCGATATCCTGTTTCTTGGGCATTTTTGGTAAAAAATAAGAGCTAGAGTCACCAAACTTGACATATAGATTCTGAAATAGAATGTATAAATGTATTTGATGTTGGAAGAAGAGGGTTCAGGGTATCCCCTAGTCGGGAGCTCCCGACTAGAACCTCTTACTTGTTTTATTTTTGCTGGTGTGGCTGTTGAGTGGAGTCGACAGCAATCAATTCGGTCAAATGCGAGTTCGAACCCTGAAAAGGAAACTTTTTTATACCCTTGCAGAGGGTTTTATGATTTTGTCGTGAAATGTGTAACGCATAGAAGGAGACATCTCCAACCCCATAAAGTATATATATTCTTTATCAGCATCAACAGCCGAGTCGAAATAGCCATGTCCGTCTGTCCGTCTGTCTGTTTCTATGCGAACTAGCCTCTTTGCAGAAGTCCCTCTTCCTGTTGCACGCAGCATATATGTCAAAACCAAATGGATCGGACCACATAGAGCTGCAATGGGCACGATCGGTCGAAAACTAAGTTTTTGTGTGAACAAAATTTTGTTCATCAATATATCTTGACCGAACTCGGCATTAACCATTTTCTCTGTGCTTCTTAGATACGGGCAAAGCACTATAAGCATTATGAAAAAGTTGGGTCTGCAAGGGTATTAGACTTTGGCGTGCCGAAGATAGTCTGTCTTTCATGTTATACCCTGAACCCATTAAAACTGGGTATAAGGGTTTATTGTGTTTGAGCGAAATCCAAATGAATGTAATAGGCAGAAGGAAGCATTTCCGACCCCATAAAGTATATATATTCTTGATCAGCATCAATAGCCGAGTCGATCTAGCCATGACCGTCTGTCCGTCCGTCCGTATGTATGAACGCAAGGATCTATAAAAGCTGGAGACTTGAAATTTTAGAGGTAGGTGCTCCTAGTTCCCGCGCAGATCGAGTTTATTTCCGATAATCGATAACTTACTCCGTTTCTAAGCAATCGATAAAAATCGATATCGATATCCCGTTTTATGGGCAATTTTGGTAAATATTGAGAGGTAGAGTCATCAAACTTGACATATAGCTTCTAAAAAAGAATATATATATGCATTTGATATTGGAAGAAGAGGGTTCATCGTATCCCCTAATCGTATCTCCTAGTCGGGAGCTCCCGACTAGAGCCTCTTACTTGTTTTATTTGTGATGGTATGGCTGTTGTGTAGAGTCGACAGCAATTAATGCGGTCAATTGCGAGTTCGAACCCTGAAAAGGAAACTTTTTTATACCTTTGCAGAGGGTTTTATGATTTAGTCGTGAAATGTGTAACGCATAGAAGGAGACATCTCCAACCCCATAAAGTATATACATATATTCTTTATAAGCATCAACAGCCGAGTCGAGATAGCCATGTCCGTCTGTCTGTCTCTATGCGAACTAGTCTCTTTGCAGAAGTCTCTCATTCTGTTGCTCGCAGCACATATGTCAAAACCAAATGGATCGGACCACTATATCATATAGCTGCAATAGGCACGATCGGTCGAAAACTAAGTTTTTGTATGAACAAAATTTTGTTTATCAATATATCTTGACCAAACTTGGCACAAGCTTTTTCTATGTGCTTCTTAGATTCGGGTAAAGCACTACAAGCATTATGAAAAGGTTGGGTCTGCAAGGGTATTAGACTTTCGGCGTGCCGAAGATAGTCTTTCTTTCATGTTATACCCTGAACCCATTAAAACTGGGTATAAGGGTATATTGTGTTTGTGCGAAATCCAAATGTATGTAACAGGCAGAAGGAAGCGTCTCCGACCCCATAAAGTATATACATTCTTGATCAGCATCAATAGCCGAGTCGATCTAGCCATGTCCGTCTGTCCGTCTGTCCGTCCGTCCGTCCGTCCGTATGTATGAACGCAAGGATCTCAGAACCTATAAGAGCTAGAGACTTGAAATTAGAGGTAGGTGCTCCTAGTTCCCGCGCAGATCGAGTTTATTTCCGATAATCGATAACTTATTCCGTTTCCAAGCAATCGATAATAATCGATATCGATATCCTGTTTTTATGGGCAATTTTGGTAAATAATAAGAGCCAGAGTCACCAAACTTGACATATAGCTTCTATAATAGAATATATATGCATTTGATGTTAGATAAAGAGGGTTCAGGGTATTCCCTGGTCGGGTATTTCTCTTACTTATTTCCTCTTACTTGTTTTATTCTACCCCGAACCCGTTAAAAATCCGTATAAGGGTATTTTGTATTTGTGCAAAAACCAAATGTATGTAACAGGCAGAAGGAAGTATCTCCGACCATTTAAAATATATATATTCTTCATCAGCATCAATAGCCGAGTCGATCTAGCCATGTCCGTCTGTCTGTCCGTCCATCCGTACGTCCGTTGAAATTGAAATTGTAGATGTAGGTCCGCCGAGTGCCTGCGCAGATCGATTTTGTTTCCGATAATCGATAACGTGCTCCGTTTCCAAGCAATCGACAATAATCGATATTAACATTATGTTTTTTCAGCAAATTGGGTAACTAATAAGAGCTAAAATCACAAAACATGATATGCTGCTTCTAGAATATAATATATATATATCAAGTATTTTTCATTTTATACCTACCGTCACCTCCCTGCTACCACCATACAGCTATAAATGAAGTTGATAACCGAACTTTTATTGACAACCAATTAAAGCCACAATTAAAATGCAACTGACTTTTTCAGAATACACGAATATTATATGGTACAATAAGATATACTGTAGAAAATTTCAAAAAGATCGGTTAAGAAAAAACCAAAGTTAATTGCAACTCCGCTATTGGATGGGGCAGCAGCTTTAAGAATTTGTGCACATATATACACACACACATTAATGCGCGTCTGCTTCACACTCTATCGCATGCTAGCCGCATGGTAATTATACCCTGAACCCATTAAAAATGGGTATAAGGGTATATTGTATTTGTGCAAAATCCAAATGTATGTAACAGGCAGAAGGAAGCATCTCCGACCACATGTTCGTCTATCTGTCCATCCGTCCGTATGTATGAACGCAAGGATCTCAGAACCTATAAAAGATAGAGACTTGAAATTTAAGTTTAGGTGATCAAAGTGCCTGCGCGATCGAGCTTGTTTCAGATAATCGATAACTTACTCCGTTTCCAAACAATCGATAAAAATCGATATCGATATCCTGATTTTTGTGCAATTTTGGTAAATAATAAAAGCTAGTCATCAAACTTGACATATAGTTTCTAAAATAGAATAAATATATTCATTTGAAGTTGGAAATTGTAGTTGTAGGTCTTCCGAGTGCCTGCGCAGATCGAGTTTGTTTCCGATAATTGATAACTTACTCCGTTTCCAAGCAATCGATAAAAATCGATATCGATATCCTGATTTTTCTGCAATTTTGGTAAATATTAAGGGCTAGTCACCAAAGTTGACATATATTTTCTAAAATAGAATAAATATATCCATTTGATGTTGAAGAAAGAGGGTTCAGGGTATCCCCTAGTCGGGAGCTCCCGACAAGAACCTCTTACTTGTTTTTGTTTATTATACCCATTAAAAATGGGTATAGGGGTATATTTTTTTTGTGCAAATTGCAACTGCATGTAACAGATAGAAGGAAGCATCTCCGACCCCATAAAGTATATATATTCTTGATCAGCATCAATAGCCGCGTCGATCTAGCAATGTCCGTCTGTCCGTATGTATTAACGCAAGGATCTCAGAACCAATAAAAGCTTTAGACTTGAAATTTCAGATGTAGGTGCTCCTAGTGCCTGCGCAGATCGAGTTTGTTTCCGATAATCAATAACTTACTCCGTTTCCAAGCGATCGATAAAAGTCGATATTGATATCCTGAATTTTGGTCAATTTTGGTAAATAATAAGAGCCAGAGTCACCAATTTTGACATATGCCTTCTAAAATAGAAAATATATATGAATTTGTTGTTGGAAGAAGAGGGTTCAGGGTATCCCCTAGTCGGGAGCTCCCGACTAGAACCTCTTTGTTTATAAACCCTGAACCCATTAAAAATGGGTATAGGAGTATACTGTATTTGTGCAAAATGCAACTGTATGTAACAGGCAGACGGAAGCATGTCCGACCCCATAAAGCATACATATTCTTGATCAGCATCAACAGCCGTCCGTCCGTCCGTCCGTGTTTATGTATGAACGCAAGGATCTCAGAACCTACAAGAGCTAGAGATTTGAAATTTTAGATGTAGGTGCTCTAGTGCCTGCGCAGATCGAGTCTATTTCTGATAACCGATAACTTACTCCGTTTCCAATCAATCGATAAAAATTGATATCGATATCCTGTTTCTTGGGCAATTTTGGTAAAAAATAAGAGGTAGAGTCACCAAACTTGACATATAGATTCTGAAATGTAATGTATAAATGTATTTGATGTTGGAAGAAGAGGGTTCAGGGTATCCCCTAGTCGGGAGTTCCTGACTAGAACCTCTTACTTGTTTTATTTTTGCTGGTGTGGCTGTTGAGTAGAGTCGACAGCAATCAATGCGGTCAAATGCGAGTTCGAACCCTAAAAAGGAAACTTTTTATACCCTTGCAGAGGGTTTTATGATTTTGTCGTGAAATGTGTAACGCATAGAAGGAGACATCTCCAACCCCATAAAGTATATATATTCTTTATCAGCATCAACAGCCGAGTCGAAATAGCCATGTCCGTCTGTCCGTCTGTCTGTTTCTATGCGAACTAGTCTCTTTGCAGAAGTCCCTCTTCCTGTTGCACGCAGCACATATGTCAAAACCAAATGAATCGGACCACATATAGCTTCAATGGGCACGATCGGTCGAAAACTAAGTTTTTGTGTGAACAAAATTTTGTTTATCAATATATCTTGACCAAACTCGGCATTAACTATTTTCTCTGTGCTTCTTAGATACGGGTAAAGCACTATAAGCATAATGAAAAGGTTGGGTCTGCAAGGGTATTAGACTTCGGCGTGCCGAAGATAGCCTGTCTTTCATGTTATACCCTGAACCCATTAAAACTGGGTATAAGGGTTTATTGTGTTTGTGCGAAATCCAAATGTATGTAACAGGCAGAAGGAAGCATTTCCGACCCCATAAAGTATATATATTCTTGATCAGCATCAATAGCCGAGTCGATCTAGCCATGTCCGTCTGTCCGTCCGTCCGTCCGTATGTATGAACGCAAGGATCTCACAACATATAAAAGCTGGAGACTTGAAATTTTAGAGGTAGGTGCTCCTAGTTCCCGCGCAGATCGAGTTTATTTCCGATAATCGATAACTTACTCCGTTTCTAAGCAATCGATAAAAATCAATATCGATATCCCGTTTTATGGGCAATTTTGGTAAATATTGAGAGGTAGAGTCATCAAACTTGACATATAGCTTCTAAAATAGAATATATATATGCATTTGATGTTGGAAGAAGAGGGTTCATCGTATCCCCTAGTCGGGAGCTCCCGACTAGAGCCTCTTACTTGTTTTATTTTTGATGGTGTGGCTGTTGTGTAGAGTCGACAGCAATTAATGCGGTCAATTGCGAGTTTGAAACCTGAAAAGGAAACTTTTTTATACCCTTGCAGAGGGTTTTATGATTTTGTCGTGAAATGTGTAACGCATAGAAGGAGACATCTCCAACCCCATAGAGTATTTATATTCTTTATCAGCATCAACAGCTGAGTCGAAATAGCCATGTCCGTCTGTCCGTCTGTCTGTTTCTATGCGAACTAGTCTCTTTGCAGAAGTCCCTCTTCCTGTTGCACGCAGCACATATGTCAAAAACAAATGGATCGGACCACATATAGCTGCAATGGGCACGATCGGTCGAAAACTAAGTTTTTGTGTGAACAAAATTTTGTTTATCAATATATCTTGACCAAACTCGGCATTAACTATTTTCTCTGTGCTTCTTAGATACGGGCAAAGCACTCTAAGCATTATGAAAAGGATGGGTCTGCAAGGGTATTAGACATCGGCGTGCCGAAGATAGTCTTTCTTTCATGTTATACCCTGAACCCATTAAAACTGGGTATAAGGGTTTATTGTGTTTGTGCGAAATCCAAATGTATGTAACAGGCAGAAGGAAGCATCTCCGACCCCATAAAGTATATATATTCTTGATCAGCATCAATAGCCGAGTCGTTCTAGCCATGTCCGTCTGTCCGTCCGTCCGTCCGCATGTATGAACGCAAGGATCTCACAACCTATAAAAGCTGGAGACTTGAAATTTTAGAGGTAGGTGCTCCTAGTTCCCGCGCAGATCGAGTTTATTTCCGATAATCGATAACTTACTCCGTTTCTAAGCAATCGATAAAAATCAATATCGATATCCCGTTTTATGGGCAATTTTAAATAAAATTGAGAGGTAAATATTGAGAGGTAGAGTCATCAAACTTGACATATAGCTTCTAAAAAAGAATATATATATGCATTTGATATTGGAAGAAGAGGGTTCATCGTATCCCCTAATCGTATCTCCTAGTCGGGAGCTCCCGACTAGAGCCTCTTACTTGTTTTATTTGTGATGGTATGGCTGTTGTGTAGAGTCGAGAGCAATTAATGCGGTCAATTGCGAGTTCGAACCCTGAAAAGGAAACTTTTTTATACCCTTGCAGAGGGTTTGATTTTGTGATTTTGATCGTGAAATGTGTAACGCATAGAAGGAGACAACTCCAACCCCATAAAGTATATATATTCTTTATCAGCATCAACAGCCGAGTCGAGATAGCCATGTCCGTCTGTCTGTCTCTATGCGAACTAGTCTCTTTGCAGAAGTCCCTCATTCTGCTGCTCGCAGCACATATGTCAAAACCAAATGGATCGGACCACTATATCATATAGCTGCAATAGGCACGATCGGTCGAAAACTAAGTTTTTGTATGGACAAAATTTTGTTTATCAATATATCTTGACCAAACTTGGCATAAGCTATTTTCTATGTGCTTCTTAGATACGGGTAAAGCACTATAAGCATTATGAAAAGGTTGGGTCTGCAAGGGTATTAGACTTTCAGCGTGCCGAAGATAGTCTTTCTTTCATGTTATACCCTGAACCCATTAAAACTGGGTATAAGGGTATATTGTGTTTGTGCGAAATCCAAATGTATGTAACAGGCAGAAGGAAGCGTCTCCGACCCCATAAAGTATATACATTCTTGATCAGCATCAATAGCCGAGTCGATCTAGCCATGTCCGTCTGTCCGTCTGTCCGTCCGTCCGTCCGTCCGTATGTATGAACGCAAGGATCTCAGAACCTATAAGAGCTAGAGACTTGAAATTAGAGGTAGGTGCTCCTAGTTCCCGCGCAGATCGAGTTTATTTCCGATAATCGATAACTTATTCCGTTTCCAAGCAATCGATAATAATCGATATCGATATCCTGTTTTTATGGGCAATTTTGGTAAATAATAAGAGCCAGAGTCACCAAACTTGACATATAGCTTCTATAATAGAATATATATGCATTTGATGTTAGATAAAGAGGGTTCAGGGTATTCCCTGGTCGGGTATTTCTCTTACTTATTTCCTCTTACTTGTTTTATTCTACCCCGAACCCGTTAAAAATCCGTATAAGGGTATTTTGTATTTGTGCAAAAACCAAATGTATGTAACAGGCAGAAGGAAGTATCTCCGACCATTTAAAATATATATATTCTTCATCAGCATCAATAGCCGAGTCGATCTAGCCATGTCCGTCTGTCTGTCCGTCCATCCGTACGTCCGTTGAAATTGAAATTGTAGATGTAGGTCCGCCGAGTGCCTGCGCAGATCGATTTTGTTTCCGATAATCGATAACGTGCTCCGTTTCCAAGCAATCGACAATAATCGATATTAACATTATGTTTTTTGAGCAAATTGGGTAACTAATAAGAGCTAAAATCACAAAACATGATATGCTGCTTCTAGAATATAATATATATATATCAAGTATTTTTCATTTTATACCTACCGTCACCTCCCTGCAACCACCATACAGCTATAAATGAAGTTGATAACCCAACTTTTATTGACAACCAATTAAAGCCACAATTAAAATGTAACTGACTTTTTCAGAATACACGAATATTATATGGTACAATAAGATATACTGTAGAAAATTTCATAAAGATCGGTTAAGAAAAAACCAAAGTTAATTGCAACTCCGCTATTGGATGGGGCAGCAGCTTTAAGAACTTGTGCACATATATACACACACACATTAATGCGCGTCTGCTTCACACTCTATCGCATGCTAGCCGCATGGTAATTATACCCTGAACACATGAAAAATGGGTATAGGAGTATATTGTATTTGTGCAAAATGAAACTGTATGTTTCAGGCAGAAGGAAGCATCTCCGACCCCATAAAGCATATATGTATATCCTTGATCAGCGTGTCCGTCTGTCTGTCCGTCCGTCGGTCCGTATGTTTGAACGCGAGAATCTCAGAACTTATAATCGATAACTTACTCTGTATCCAAGCAATCGATCAAACTCGATATCGATATCCTATTTTTCAGACAATTTTGGTAAATAATAAGAGCTAGAGTCACCAAACTTGACATATAGCTTCTAAAATAGAATATATAAATGCATTTGATGTTGGAAGAAGAGGGTTCAGGGTATCCCCTAGTCGGGAGCTCCCGACTAGAACCTCTTACTTGTTTTTGTTTATTATACCCTAAACCCATTAAAAATGGGTATAGGGGTATATTTTTTTTGTGCAAAATGCAATTGCATGTAACAGAAGGAAGCATCTTCGACCCCATAAAGTATATATATTCTTGATCAGCATCAATAGCCGCGTCGATCTAGCAATGTCCGTCTGTCCGTATGTATGAACGCAAGGATCTCAGAACCAATAAAAGCTTTAGACTTGAAATTTCAGATGTAGGTGCTCCCAGTGCCTGCGCAGATCGAGTTTGTTTCCGATAATCAATAACTTACTCCGTTTCCAAGCGATCGATAAAAGTCGATATTGATTTCCTGTTTTCCGGGCAATTTTGGTATATAATAAGAGGTAGAGTCATCAAACTTGACATATAGCTTCTAAAGTGGAATATATATATATGAATTTGATTTTGGAAGAAGAGGGTTCAGTGTATCCCCTAGTCGGGAGCTCCCGACTAGAATAAAGAGCTAGTCACCAAACTTGACATATAGCTTCTAAAATAGAATATATATATGCATTTGATGTTGAAAGAAGAGGGTTCAGGGTATCCCCTAGTCGGGAGCTCCCGACTAGAACCTCTTAACTGTTTTGTTCTTGATGGTGTGGCTGTTGAGTAGAGTCGACAGCAATTAGTGAGGTCAGTTGCGAGATCGAACCCTGAAAAGGGAACTTTTTTTATACCCTTGCAGAGGGTTGTATGATTTTGTCGTGAAATGTGTAACGCATAGAAGGAGACATCTCCAACCCCATAAAGTATATATATTCATTATCAGCATCAACAGCCAAGTCGAGATAGCCATGTCCGTCTGTCCGTCTGTCCGTCTGTCTGTTTCTATGCGAATTAGTCTCTTTGCAGAAGTCCCTCTTTCTGTTGCACGCAGTACATATGTCAGAACCAGCTGGATCGGACCACTATATCATATAGCTGCAAAAGGCACGATCGGTCGAAAATTAAGTTTTTGTATGAACAACATTTTGTTTATCAAGATATCTTGACCAAGCTCTGCATTTATAGTTTTACTATGGTCACCATATTTATGCAAATCTCATTAAGATCGGACGGCTATATCATATAGCTGCCATAGGAACGATCGGTCGAAAATTAAGTTTTTGTATGAAAAAACATTTTGCTTATCAGATACCTTGACAAAACTCGGCATTTGGTAGTTTAACTAATCTCCTCATAAATATGCAAAATCCTTTGAAGATCTGACCAATATATCATTAGGCTGCAATATGAAAAAAATTTTGTTTATCAATATATCTTGACCAAACTCTGCATTTATTAGTTATACCATACTCCTCATATATAGGCAAAATCATATTAAGATCGGACGACTATATCATTTAGCTGCCATAGGAACGATCGGTCGAAAATTAAGTTGTTGTATGGAAAACTTTTTTGTCATTCAAGATATTTTAAATAAACACGGCATTTAAAAATTTCACTACGCTCCCTTCATTTTTGTAAACTCTTATTAATCTCGGACCATTATATCATATATCTGCAATAGGAACGATCGGTCGAAAACAAGGTTTTTGATTAAAAACTTTCTTTGTTTATCAAGATATCTTGATCGAACTCGGCATTAACTATTTTTCCTGTGCTTATTAGCTACGGGCAAAGCACTATAAGCATTATGAAATGGTTGCTTCTGTAAGAGTATTAGATCTTTGGCGTGCCAAAGAAAGCCTTTCTTTCTTGTTTTTAAATGTATTTGGTGTTATAATAAGAGGGTTCAGGATATTCCCTGGTCGGAGCTCCCGACTAGAACCTCTTACTTGTTTTTTTATACCCCGAACACATTAAAAATGGGTATAAGAGTATATTCTATTTGTGCAATCCAAATGTATGTAACAGGCAGAAGGAAGTATCGCCGACCCCATAAGATATATATGTTCATGATCAGCATCAATAGCCGAGTCGATCTAGCCATGCCCGTCTGTCTGTCCGTCCGTCCGTCCGTATGTATGAACCCAAGGATTTCAGAGTCTATTAGACATAGAGACTTGAACTTGTATATGTAGGTCCTCCGAGTGCCCGCGCAGATCGAGTATTTTCCGATAATCGATAACTTACTCCGTTTCCAAGCAATCGATAAAAATCGATATCAATATCCTGATTTTTGGTCAATTTTGGTAAATAATAAGAGCCAGAGTCACCAATTTTGACATATACCTTTTTAAATAGAAAATATATATGAATTTGTTGTTGGAAGAAGAGGGTTCAGGGTATCCCCTAGTCGGGAGCTCCCGACTAGAACCTCTTTGTTTTTAAACCCTGAACCCATTAAAAATGGGTATAGGAGTATACTGTATTTGTGCAAAATGCAACTGTATGTAACAGGCAGAAGGAAGCATGTCCGACCCCATAAAGTATATATATTCTTGATCAGCATCAATAGCCGAGTCGATCTAGCTATGTCCGTCAGTCTGTCCGTCCGTCCGTCCGTCCGTTCGTATATATGAACGCAAGGATCTCAGGCCTATTAGAGCTAGAGACTTGAAATTTTAGATGTAGCTGCTCCCAGTGCCTGCGCAGATCGAGTTTGTTTCTGTTTCCGTTTCCAAGCAATCGATAAAAATCGATATCGATATCCCGTTTTATGGGCAATTTTGGTAAATAATAAGAGGTAGAGTCATCAAACTTGATATAAAGCTTCTTAAATATAATCTATATATGCATTTGATGTTGGAAGAAGAGGGTTCAGGGTATCCAGTAGTCGGGAGCTCCCGACTAGAACCTCTTACTTGTTTTTGTTTATTATACCCTGGACCCATTAAAAATGGGTATAGGGGTATATTGTATTTGTGCAAAATGCAACTGCATGTAACAGACAGAAGGAAGCATCTCTGACCCCATAAAGTATATATATTCTTGATCAGCTACAATAGCCGCGTCGATCTAGCAATATCCGTCTGTCTGTCTGACCGTCTGTCCGTCCTTCCGTCTGTCCGTATGTATGAACGCAAGGATTTTAGAACCAATAAGAGATAGAGACTTAAAATTTCAGATGTCGGTGCTCCTAGTGCCTGCGCAGATCGAATTTGTTTTCGAATATCGTTAACTTACCCCATTTCGAAGCAGTCGATAAAATTCGATATCGATATCCTTATATTTGGGCAATTTGGGTAAATAATAGGATCCAGAGTCACCAAACTTGACATATAGTTTCTAAAATATAATATATATATTCATTTTATGTTGGAGGAAGAGGGTTCAGGGTATCCCCCAGTCGGGAACTCTCGACTAGAGCCTCTTACTTGTTTTTGTTGATAATACCCTGAGCACATTAAAAATGGGTATAGGAGTATATTGTATTTGTGCAAAATGAAACTGTATGTTTCAGGCAGAAGGAAGCATCTCCGATCTCTTGATCAGCATGTCCGTCTGTCTGTCCGTCCGTCCGTCCGTATGTTTGAACGCGAGAATCTCAGAACCCATAATCGATAACTTACTCTGTTTCCAAGCAATCGATAAAAATCGATATCGATATCCCGTTTTATGGGAAATTTTGGTAAATAATAAGAGGTAGAGTCATCAAACTTGACATATAGCTTCTAAAATAGAATATATATATGCATTTGATGTTGAAAGAAGAGGGTTCAGGGTATCCCCGAGTCGGGAGCTCCCGACTAGAACCTCTTAACTGTTTTGTTCTTGATGGTGTGGCTGTTGAGTAGAGTCGACAGCAATTAGTGAGGTCAGTTGCGAGATCGAACCCTGAAAAGGGAACTTTTTTTATACCCTTGCAGAGGGTTGTATGATTTTGTCGTGAAATGTGTAACGCATAGAAGGAGACATCTCCAACCCCATAAAGTATATATATTCATTATCAGCATCAACAGCCAAGTCGAGATAGCCATGTCCGTCTGTCTGTTTCTATGCGAACTAGTCTCTTTGCAGAAGTCCCTCTTTCTGTTGCACGCAGTACATATGTCAGAACCAGCTGGATCGGACCACTATATCATATAGCTGCAATAGGCACGATCGGTCGAAAATTAAGTTTTTGTATGAACAACATTTTGTTTATCAAGATATCTTGACCAAGCTCTGCATTTATAGTTTTACAATGGTCACCATATTTATGCAAATCTCATTAAGATCGGACGGCTATATCATATAGCCGCCATAGGAACGATCGGTCGAAAATTAAGTTTTTGTATGAAAAAACATTTTGTTTATCAGATACCTTGACAAAACTCGGCATTTGGTAGTTTAACTAATCTCCTCATAAATATGCAAAATCCTTTGAAGATCTGACCACTATATCATTAGGCTGCAATATGAAAAAAATTTTGTTTATCAATATATCTTGACCAAACTCGGCATTTATTAGTTATACTATACTCCTCATATATAGGCAAAATCATATTAAGATCGGACGACTATATCATTTAGCTGCCATAGGAACGATCGGTCGAAAATTAAGATGTTGTATGAAAAACTTTTTTGTCTTTCAAGATATTTTAAATAAACACGGCATTTTAAAATTTCACTACGCTCCCTTCATTTTTGTAAACTCTTATTAATCTCGGACCATTATATCATATATCTGCAATAGGAACGATCGGTCGAAAACAAGGTTTTTGATTAAAAACTTTCTTTGTTTATCAAGATATCTTGATCGAACTCGGCATTAACTATTTTCCCTGTGCTTATTAGCTACGGGCAAAGCACTATAAGCATTATGAAATGGTTGCTTCTGTAAGGGTATTAGATCTTCGGCGTGCCGAAGAAAGCCTTTCTTTCTTGTTTTTAAATGTATTTGGTGTTATAATAAGAGGGTTCAGGATATTCCCTGGTCGGAGCTCCCGACTAGAACCTCTTACTTGTTTTTTTATACCCCGAACACATTAAAAATGGGTATAAGAGTATATTCTATTTGTGCAAAATCCAAATGTATGTAACAGGCAGAAGGAAGTATCGCCGACCCCATAAGATATATATGCCCATGATCAGCATCAATAGCCGAGTCGATCTAGCCATGCCCGTCTGTCTGTCCGTGCGTCCGTCCGTATGTATGAACGCAAGGATTTCAGAATCTATTAGAGATAGAGACTTGAACTTGTATATGTAGGTCCTCCGAGTGCCCGCGCAGATCGACTTTTTTCCGATAATCGATAACTTACTCCGTTTCCAAGCAATCGATAAAAATCGATATCAATATCCTGATTTTTGGGCAATTTTTGTAAATAATAAGAGCTAGTCACCAATTTTGACATATACCTTTTTAAATAGAAAATATATATGAATTTGTTGTTGGAAGAAGAGGGTTCAGGGTATCCCCTAGTCGGGAGCTCCCGACTAGAACCTCTTTGTTTTTAAACCCTGAACCCATTAAAAATGGGTATAGGAGTATACTGTATTTGTGCAAAATGCAACTGTATGTAACAGGCAGAAGGAAGCATGTCCGACCCCATAAAGTATATATATTCTTGATCAGCATCAATAGCCGAGTCGATCTAGCTATGTCCGTCAGTCTGTCCGTCCGTCCGTCCGTCCGTTCGTATATATGAACGCAAGGATCTCAGGCCTATTAGAGCTAGAGACTTGAAATTTTAGATGTAGCTGCTCCCAGTGCCTGCGCAGATCGAGTTTGTTTCTGTTTCCGTTTCCAAGCAATCGATAAAAATCGATATCGATATCCCGTTTTATGGGCAATTTTGGTAAATAATAAGAGGTAGAGTCATCAAACTTGATATAAAGCTTCTTAAATATAATCTATATATGCATTTGATGTTGGAAGAAGAGGGTTCAGGGTATCCAGTAGTCGGGAGCTCCCGACTAGAACCTCTTACTTGTTTTTGTTTATTATACCCTGGACCCATTAAAAATGGGTATAGGGGTATATTGTATTTGTGCAAAATGCAACTGCATGTAACAGACAGAAGGAAGCATCTCTGACCCCATAAAGTATATATATTCTTGATCAGCTACAATAGCCGCGTCGATCTAGCAATATCCGTCTGTCTGTCTGACCGTCTGTCCGTCCTTCCGTCTGTCCGTATGTATGAACGCAAGGATTTTAGAACCAATAAGAGATAGAGACTTAAAATTTCAGATGTCGGTGCTCCTAGTGCCTGCGCAGATCGAATTTGTTTTCGAATATCGTTAACTTACCCCATTTCGAAGCAGTCGATAAAATTCGATATCGATATCCTTATATTTGGGCAATTTGGGTAAATAATAGGATCCAGAGTCACCAAACTTGACATATAGTTTCTAAAATATAATATATATATTCATTTTATGTTGGAGGAAGAGGGTTCAGGGTATCCCCCAGTCGGGAACTCTCGACTAGAGCCTCTTACTTGTTTTTGTTGATAATACCCTGAGCACATTAAAAATGGGTATAGGAGTATATTGTATTTGTGCAAAATGAAACTGTATGTTTCAGGCAGAAGGAAGCATCTCCGATCTCTTGATCAGCATGTCCGTCTGTCTGTCCGTCCGTCCGTCCGTATGTTTGAACGCGAGAATCTCAGAACCCATAATCGATAACTTACTCTGTTTCCAAGCAATCGATAAAAATCGATATCGATATCCCGTTTTATGGGAAATTTTGGTAAATAATAAGAGGTAGAGTCATCAAACTTGACATATAGCTTCTAAAATAGAATATATATATGCATTTGATGTTGAAAGAAGAGGGTTCAGGGTATCCCCGAGTCGGGAGCTCCCGACTAGAACCTCTTAACTGTTTTGTTCTTGATGGTGTGGCTGTTGAGTAGAGTCGACAGCAATTAGTGAGGTCAGTTGCGAGATCGAACCCTGAAAAGGGAACTTTTTTTATACCCTTGCAGAGGGTTGTATGATTTTGTCGTGAAATGTGTAACGCATAGAAGGAGACATCTCCAACCCCATAAAGTATATATATTCATTATCAGCATCAACAGCCAAGTCGAGATAGCCATGTCCGTCTGTCTGTTTCTATGCGAACTAGTCTCTTTGCAGAAGTCCCTCTTTCTGTTGCACGCAGTACATATGTCAGAACCAGCTGGATCGGACCACTATATCATATAGCTGCAATAGGCACGATCGGTCGAAAATTAAGTTTTTGTATGAACAACATTTTGTTTATCAAGATATCTTGACCAAGCTCTGCATTTATAGTTTTACAATGGTCACCATATTTATGCAAATCTCATTAAGATCGGACGGCTATATCATATAGCCGCCATAGGAACGATCGGTCGAAAATTAAGTTTTTGTATGAAAAAACATTTTGTTTATCAGATACCTTGACAAAACTCGGCATTTGGTAGTTTAACTAATCTCCTCATAAATATGCAAAATCCTTTGAAGATCTGACCACTATATCATTAGGCTGCAATATGAAAAAAATTTTGTTTATCAATATATCTTGACCAAACTCGGCATTTATTAGTTATACTATACTCCTCATATATAGGCAAAATCATATTAAGATCGGACGACTATATCATTTAGCTGCCATAGGAACGATCGGTCGAAAATTAAGATGTTGTATGAAAAACTTTTTTGTCTTTCAAGATATTTTAAATAAACACGGCATTTTAAAATTTCACTACGCTCCCTTCATTTTTGTAAACTCTTATTAATCTCGGACCATTATATCATATATCTGCAATAGGAACGATCGGTCGAAAACAAGGTTTTTGATTAAAAACTTTCTTTGTTTATCAAGATATCTTGATCGAACTCGGCATTAACTATTTTCCCTGTGCTTATTAGCTACGGGCAAAGCACTATAAGCATTATGAAATGGTTGCTTCTGTAAGGGTATTAGATCTTCGGCGTGCCGAAGAAAGCCTTTCTTTCTTGTTTTTAAATGTATTTGGTGTTATAATAAGAGGGTTCAGGATATTCCCTGGTCGGAGCTCCCGACTAGAACCTCTTACTTGTTTTTTTATACCCCGAACACATTAAAAATGGGTATAAGAGTATATTCTATTTGTGCAAAATCCAAATGTATGTAACAGGCAGAAGGAAGTATCGCCGACCCCATAAGATATATATGCCCATGATCAGCATCAATAGCCGAGTCGATCTAGCCATGCCCGTCTGTCTGTCCGTGCGTCCGTCCGTATGTATGAACGCAAGGATTTCAGAATCTATTAGAGATAGAGACTTGAACTTGTATATGTAGGTCCTCCGAGTGCCCGCGCAGATCGACTTTTTTCCGATAATCGATAACTTACTCCGTTTCCAAGCAATCGATAAAAATCGATATCAATATCCTGATTTTTGGGCAATTTTTGTAAATAATAAGAGCTAGTCACCAAACTTGACATATACATACATTGACAGCTTCTAAACTAGAATATTTATATGCATTTGATGTTGGAAGAAGAGGGTTCAGGGTATCCCCTAGTCGGGAGCTGTCGACTAGAACCTCTTACTTGTTTTTGTTTATTATACTCTGAACCCATTAAAAATTGGTATAAAGGTATATTATATTTGTACAAAATCCAAATGTATGTAACATGCAGAAGGAAGTGTCTCCGACCCCATAAAGTATATATATTCTTGATCAGCATCAAAAGCCGAGTCGATCTAGCTATGTCCGTCAGTCTGTCCGTCCGTCCGTTCGTATGTATGAACGCAAGGATCTCAGAGCCTATTAGAGCTAGAGACTTGAAATCTTAGATATAGCTGCTCCCAGTGCCTGCGCAGATCGAGTTTGTTTCTGTTTCCGTTTCCAAGCAATCGATAAAAATCGATATCGATATCCCGTTTTATGGGCAATTTTGGTAAATAATAAAAGGTAGAGTCACCAAACTGGACATATAGCTTCTAAAATAGAATAAATATATGCATTTGATGTTGGAAGAAGAGGGTTCAGGGTATCCCCTAGTCGGGAGCTCCCGACTAGAACCTCTTACTTGTTTTTGTTTATTATACCCTAAACCCATTAAAAATGGGTATAGGAGTATATTGTATTTGTGCAAAATGAACCTGTATGTTTCAGGCAGAAGGAAGCATCTCCGACCCCATAAAGCATATATATTCTTGATCAGCATGTCCGTCTGTCTGTCCGTCTGTCTGTCCGTCCGTCCGTGCGTATGTTTGAACGCGAGAATCTCAGAACCTATAATCGATAACTTACTCTGTTTCCAAGCAATCGATCAAACTCGATATCTATATCCTGATTTTTGGGCAATTTTTGTAAATAATAAGAGCTAGTCACCAAACCTGCATATAGCTTCTAAAATAGAATATGTATATGCATTTGATGTTCGAAGAAGAGGGTTCAGGGTATCCCCTAGTCGGGAGTTCCCGACTAGAACCTCTTACATGTTTTTGTTTATTATACCCTGAACCCATTAAAAATTGGTATAAAGGTATATAATATTTATACAAAATCCAAATGTATGTAACAGGCAGAAGGAAGTAACTCCAACCCCATAGAGTATATATATTCTTGATCAGCATCAAAAGCCGAGTCGATCATCTTATGTCCGTCTGTCGTCCGTCCGCCCGTCCGTATGTATGAACGCAGGGATCTCAAAAACCTATAAGAGATAGAGACTTGAAATTTCAAATGTATGTGCTCCTAGTGCCTGCTCAGATCGAGTTTGTTTCCGATTAACGATAACTTACTCCGTTTCCAAGCGAAAAAAAAAAATTCGATAAGAATCGATATCGACATCCTGATTTTTGGGCAAATTTGGTAAATAATAAGAGCCAGAGTCACCAAACTTGACATTCATATAGTTTCTAAAATAGAATAAATATATTCATTTGATGTTGGAGGAAGAGGGTTCAGGGTATCCAGTAGTCGGGAGCTCCCGACTAGAACCTCTTACTTGTTTTTGTTTATTATACCCTGAACACATTAAAAATGGGTAGAGGAGTAAATTGTATTTGTGCAAAATGCAACTGTATGTAACAGGCAGAAGGAAGCATCTTCGACCCCATAAAGCATATATATTCTTGATCAGCATGTCCGTCCTCCGTATGTATGACCGCGAGGATCTCAGAATCTATAATCAATACCTTACTCCGTTTCCAAGCAATCGATAATAATCGATTTCGATATCTGTTTTCGGGAAATTTTGATAAATAATAAAAGCTAGAGTCACCAAACTTGACATATAACTTCTAAAATAGAATATATATGCATTTGATGTTGTAAGAAAAGGGTTCGGCATATCTCCTAGTCGGGAGCTCCCGACTAGAACCTCTTAGTTGTTTTTTTTATTCTTGGTTTGTTCTTGATCAGCACCAATAGCCGAGTGTAGCCATGTCCGTCTTTCTGTGTGCCCGTTTGTCCGTCTGCCGGTTGTATGAACGCAAGGATCTCAGAACCCATAAGAGCTAGAGAAACTGAAATTTTAGATGTAGGTGCTCCTAGTGCCTGCGCAGATCGAGTTTGGTTCCGATAATCAATAACTTATTTAAATCAGCAATTGAATGGGACAGCAACACACACATTCATGCGCGTGTACTTCGCATTCTAACAGCATGGTAATTGCGATTTTTTTTTTAATGCTATTTTACTTCTTATATATATTCTATTTTAGTTCTAACAAGTGGTGCGGTCTGTCGTGAGTTCAAGCCCTACCGGGGAAAGTTTTTTTTTATACCCTGAACCCATAAGAAATGGGTATTAGGGTATATTGCATTTATGCAAAATCCAAATGTATGTAACAGGCAGAAAGAAGCTTCTCCGACCCCATAAAGTATATATACTCTTGATCAGCATCAATAGCCGAGTCGATCTAGCCATGTCCATCTGACTGTCCATCCGTCCGTCCGTCCGTCCGTCCGTCCGTATGTATGATCGCGAGGATCTCAGAACCTATAATCAATAACATACTCCGTTTCCAAGCAATCGATAAAACTCGATATCGGTATCCTGTTTTTCGGGCAACTTTGGTAAATAATAAAAGCTAGAGTCATCAAACTTGACATATGGCTTCTTAAATAGAATATATATATGTATTTGATGTTGGAAGAAGAGCGTTTAGAGTATCCCCTAGTGGGGAGCTCCCGACTAGAACCTCTTACTTGTTTTTGTTTATTATACCCTGAACACGTTATAAATGGGTATAGGAGTATATGTAATTGTGCAAACTGCAACTGCAAGTAACAGACAGAAGGAAGCATCTCCGACCCCATAAAGTATATATATTCTTGATCAGCATCAATAGCCGTGTCGATCCAGCAATGTCAGTCTGTCTGTCTGACCGTCTGTCGGCCGTCCGTCTGTCCGTATGTATGAATGCAAGGATCTCAGAACCTATAAGAGCTAGAAACTTGAAATTTTAGAAGTAGGTGCTCCGAGTGCCTGCGCAGATCGAGTTTGTTTTCGATTATCGATAACCTACTCCGATTTCAATCAAGTGATAAAATTCGATATCGATATCCTGATTTTTGGGTAATTTTGGTAAATATTAAGAGCCAGAGTCACCAAACTTGACATATATCTTCTAAAATAGAATATTTTTATAAATTTGATGTTGGAAGAAGAGGGTTCAGGGTATCCCCTAGTCGGGAGCTCCCGACTAGAACCTCTTACTTGTTTTATTTTTGATGGTGTAGCTGTTGTGTAGAGTCGACAGCAATTAATGCGGTCAGTTGCGATTTCTAGCCTTGAAAAGGGAACTTTTTTTATACTCTTGCAGAGGGTTTTATTATTTTGTCGTGAAATGTGTAAGGCATAGGAGGAGACATAGAGGTAGGTGCTCCTAGTTCCCGCGCAGATCAAGTTTATTTCCGATGTTCGATAACTTACTCCGTTTCTAAGCAATCGATAAAAATCGATATCGATATCCCGTTTTATGGGCAATTTTAAATAAAATTGAGAGGTAAATATTGAGAGGTAGAGTCATCAAACTTGACATATAGCTTCTAAAAAAGAATATATATATGCATTTGATATTGGAAGAAGAGGGTTCATCGTATCCCCTAATCGTATCTCCTAGTCGGGAGCTCCCGACTAGAGCCTCTTACTTGTTTTATTTCGATATCGATATCCCGTTTTATGGGCAATTTTAAATAAAATTGAGAGGTAAATATTGAGAGGTAGAGTCATCAAACTTGACATA
Organism: Drosophila virilis; assembly: GCF_030788295.1. NCBI lineage: Eukaryota > Metazoa > Arthropoda > Insecta > Diptera > Drosophilidae > Drosophila > Drosophila virilis. Next base: position 547,127 of record NW_027212848.1, read on the forward strand.
TAGCTTCTAAAAAAGAATATATATATGCATTTGATATTGGAAGAAGAGGGTTCATCGTATCCCCTAATCGTATCTCCTAGTCGGGAGCTCCCGACTAGAGCCTCTTACTTGTTTTATTTGTGATGGTATGGCTGTTGTGTAGAGTCGAGAGCAATTAATGCGGTCAATTGCGAGTTCGAACCCTGAAAAGGAAACTTTTTTATACCCTTGCAGAGGGTTTGATTTTGTGATTTTGATCGTGAAATGTGTAACGCATAGAAGGAGACAACTCCAACCCCATAAAGTATATATATTCTTTATCAGCATCAACAGCCGAGTCGAGATAGCCATGTCCGTCTGTCTGTCTCTATGCGAACTAGTCTCTTTGCAGAAGTCCCTCATTCTGTTGCTCGCAGCACATATGTCAAAACCAAATGGATCGGACCACTATATCATATAGCTGCAATAGACACGATCGGTCGAAAACTAAGTTTTTGTATGGACAAAATTTTGTTTATCAATATATCTTGACCAAACTTGGCATAAGCTATTTTCTATGTGCTTCTTAGATACGGGTAAAGCACTATAAGCATTATGAAAAGGTTGGGTCTGCAAGGGTATTAGACTTTCGGCGTGCCGAAGATAGTCTTTCTTTCATGTTATACCTTGAACCCATTAAAACTGGGTATAAGGGTATATTGTGTTTGTGCGAAATCCAAATGTATGTAACAGGCAGAAGGAAGCGTCTCCGACCCCATAAAGTATATACATTCTTGATCAGTATCAATAGCCGAGTCGATCTAGCCATGTCCGTCTGTCCGTCTGTCCGTCCGTCCGTCCGTCCGTATGTATGAACGCAAGGATCTCAGAACCTATAAGAGCTAGAGACTTGAAATTAGAGGTAGGTGCTCCTAGTTCCCGCGCAGATCGAGTTTATTTCCGATAATCGATAACTTATTCCGTTTCCAAGCAATCGATAAAAATCGATATCGATATCCTGTTTTTTTGGGCAATTTTGGTAAATAATAAGAGCCAGAGTCACCAAACTTGACATATAGCTTCTATAATAGAATATATATGCATTTGATGTTAGATAAAGAGGGTTCAGGGTATTCCCTGGTCGGGTATTTCTCTTACTTATTTCCTCTTACTTGTTTTATTCTACCCCGAACCCGTTAAAAATCGGTATAAGGGTATTTTGTATTTGTGCACAAACCAAATGTATGTAACAGGCAGAAGGAAGTATCTCCGACCATTTAAAATATATATATTCTTCTTCAGCATCAATAGCCGAGTCGATCTAGCCATGTCCGTCTGTCTGTCCGTCCATCCGTACGTCCGTTGAAATTGAAATTGTAGATGTAGGTCCGCCGAGTGCCTGCGCAGATCGATTTTGTTTCCGATAATCGATAACGTGCTCCGTTTCCAAGCAATCGACAATAATCGATATTAACATTATGTTTTTTGAGCAAATTGGGTAACTAATAAGAGCTAAAATCACAAAACATGATATGCTGCTTCTAGAATATAATATATATATATCAAGTATTTTTCATTTTATACCTACCGTCACCTCCCTGCAACCACCATACAGCTATAAATGAAGTTGATAACCCAACTTTTATTGACAACCAATTAAAGCCACAATTAAAATGCAACTGACTTTTTCAGAATACACGAATATTATATGGTACAATAAGATATACTGTAGAAAATTTCATAAAGATCGGTTAAGAAAAAACCAAAGTTAATTGCAACTCCGCTTTTGGATGGGGCAGCAGCTTTAAGAACTTGTGCACATATATACACACACACATTAATGCGCGTCTGCTTCACACTCTATCGCATGCTAGCCGCATGGTAATTATACCCTGAACACATGAAAAATGGGTATAGGAGTATATTGTATTTGTGCAAAATGAAACTGTATGTTTCAGGCAGAAGGAAGCATCTCCGACCCCATAAAGCATATATGTATATCCTTGATCAGCGTGTCCGTCTGTCTGTCCGTCCGTCGGTCCGTATGTTTGAACGCGAGAATCTCAGAACTTATAATCGATAACTTACTCTGTATCCACGCAATCGATCAAACTCGATTTCGATATCCTATTTTTCAGACAATTTTGGTAAATAATAAGAGCTAGAGTCACCAAACTTGACATATAGCTTCTAAAATAGAATATATAAATGCATTTGATGTTGGAAGAAGAGGGTTCAGGGTATCCCCTAGTCGGGAGCTCCCGACTAGAACCTCTTACTTGTTTTTGTTTATTATACCCTAAACCCATTAAAAATGGGTATAGGGGTATATTTTTTTTGTGCAAAATGCAACTGCATGTAACAGAAGGAAGCATCTCCGACCCCATAAAGTATATATATTCTTGATCAGCATCAATAGCCGCGTCGATCTAGCAATGTCCGTCTGTCCGTATGTATGAACGCAAGGATCTCAGAACCAATAAAAGCTTAAGACTTGAAATTTCAGATGTAGGTGCTCCTAGTGCCTGCGCAGATCGAGTTTGTTTCCGATAATCAATAACTTACTCCGTTTCCAAGCGATCGATAAAAGTCGATATTGATATCCTGTTTTCCGGGCAATTTTGGTATATAATAAGAGGTAGAGTCATCAAACTTGACATATAGCTTCTAAAGTGGAATATATATATATGAATTTGATTTTGGAAGAAGAGGGTTCAGTGTATCCCCTAGTCGGAAGCTCCCGACTAGAATAAAGAGCTAGTCACCAAACTTGACATATAGCTTCTAAAATAGAATATATATATGCATTTGATGTTGAAAGAAGAGGGTTCAGGGTATCCCCGAGTCGGGAGCTCCCGACTAGAACCTCTTAACTGTTTTGTTCTTGATGGTGTGGCTGTTGAGTAGAGTCGACAGCAATTAGTGAGGTCAGTTGCGAGATCGAACCCTGAAAAGGGAACTTTTTTTATACCCTTGCAGAGGGTTGTATGATTTTGTCGTGAAATGTGTAACGCATAGAAGGAGACATCTCCAACCCCATAAAGTATATATATTCATTATCAGCATCAACAGCCAAGTCGAGATAGCCATGTCCGTCTGTCCGTCTGTTCGAATGTATAAACGCAAGGATCTCAGAACCTATTAGAGCCAGAGACTTGATATTATAGATGTAGGTCCTCCGAGTGCCTGCGCAGATCAAATTTGTTTCCGATAATCGATAACTTACCCTGATTCCAAGTAATCAATAAAAATCGATATCGATATCCCGTTTTATGGGAAATTTTTGTAAATAATAAGAGGTAGAGTCATCAAACTTGATATAAAGCTTCTGAAATAGAATCTATATATGCATTTGATGTTGGAAGAAGAGGGTTCAGAGTATTCCCTAGTCGGGAGCTCCCGACTAGAACCTCTTACTTGTTTTTGTTTATTATACCCTGGACCCATTAAAAATGGGTATAGGGGTATATTGTATTTGTGCAAAATGCAACTGCATGTAATAGACAGAAGGAAGCATCTCTGCCCCATAAAGTATATATATTCTTGATCAGCTACAATAGCCGCGTCGATCTAGCAATATCCGATTGTCTGTCTGACCGTCTGTCCGTCCTTCCGTCTGTCCGTATGTATGAACGCAAGGATTTTAAAACCAATAAGAGATAGAGACTTAAAATTTCAGATGTCGGTGCTCCTAGTGCCTGCGCAGATCGAATTTGTTTTCGAATATCGTTAACTTACCCCATTTCGAAGCAGTCGATAAAATTCGATATCGATATCCTTATATAGTTTCTAAAATATAATATATATATTCATTTTATGTTGGAGGAAGAGGGTTCAGGGTATCCCCCAGTCGGGAACTCTCGACTAGAGCCTCTTACTTGTTTTTGTTGATAATACCCTGAGCACATTAAAAATGGGTATAGGAGTATATTGTATTTGTGCAAAATGAACCTGTATGTTTCAGGCAGAAGGAAGCATCTCCGACCCCATAAAGCATATATATTCTTGATCAGCATGTCCGTCTGTCTGTCCGTCCGTCCGTCCGTATGTTTGAACGCGAGCATCTCAGAACCCATAATCGATAACTTACTCTGTTTCCAAGCAATCGATAAAAATCGATATCGATATCCCGTTTTATGGGCAATTTTGGTAAATAATAAGAGGTAGAGTCATCAAACTTGACATATAGCTTCTAAAATAGAATATATATATGCATTTGATGTTGAAAGAAGAGGGTTCAGGGTATCCCCGAGTCGGGAGCTCCCGACTAGAACCTCTTAACTGTTTTGTTCTTGATGGTGTGGCTGTTGAGTAGAGTCGACAGCAATTAGTGAGGTCAGTTGCGAGATCGAACCCTGAAAAGGGAACTTTTTTTATACCCTTGCAGAGGGTTGTATGATTTTGTCGTGAAATGTGTAACGCATAGAAGGAGACATCTCCAACCCCATAAAGTATATATATTCATTATCAGCATCAACAGCCAAGTCGAGATAGCCATGTCCGTCTGTCTGTTTCTATGCGAACTAGTCTCTTTGCAGAAGTCCCTCTTTCTGTTGCACGCAGTACATATGTCAGAACCAGCTGGATCGGACCACTATATCATATAGCTGCAATAGGCACGATCGGTCGAAAATTAAGTTTTTGTATGAACAACATTTTGTTTATCAAGATATCTTGACCAAGCTCTGCATTTATAGTTTTACAATGGTCACCATATTTATGCAAATCTCATTAAGATCGGACGGCTATATCATATAGCCGCCATAGGAACGATCGGTCGAAAATTAAGTTTTTGTATGAAAAAACATTTTGTTTATCAGATACCTTGACAAAACTCGGCATTTGGTAGTTTAACTAATCTCCTCATAAATATGCAAAATCCTTTGAAGATCTGACCACTATATCATTAGGCTGCAATATGAAAAAAATTTTGTTTATCAGTATATCTTGACCAAACTCGGCATTTATTAGTTATACTATACTCCTCATATATATGCAAAATCATATTAAGATCGAACGACTATATCATTTAGCTGCCATAGGAACGATCGGTCGAAAATTAAGTTGTTGTATGGAAAACTTTTTTGTCATTCAAGATATTTTAAATAAACACGGCATTTAAAAATTTCACTACGCTCCCTTCATTTTTGTAAACTCTTATTAATCTCGGACCATTATATCATATATCTGCAATAGGAACGATCGGTCGAAAACAAGGTTTTTGATTAAAAACTTTCTTTGTTTATCAAGATATCTTGATCGAACTCGGCATTAACTATTTTTCCTGTGCTTATTAGCTACGGGCAAAGCACTATAAGCATTATGAAATGGTTGCTTCTGTAAGGGTATTAGATCTTTGGCGTGCCAAAGAAAGCCTTTCTTTCTTGTTTTTAAATGTATTTGGTGTTATAATAAGAGGGTTCAGGATATTCCCTGGTCGGAGCTCCCGACTAGAACCTCTTACTTGTTTTTTTATACCCCGACCACATTAAAAATGGGTATAAGAGTATATTCTATTTGTGCAATCCAAATGTATGTAACAGGCAGAAGGAAGTATCGCCGACCCCATAAGATATATATGTTCATGATCAGCATCAATAGCCGAGTCGATCTAGCCATGCCCGTCTGTCTGTCCGTCCGTCCGTCCGTATGTATGAACGCAAGGATTTCAGAGTCTATTAGAGATAGAGACTTGAACTTGTATATGTAGGTCCTCCGAGTGCCCGCGCAGATCGAGTATTTTTCGATAATCGATAACTTACTCCGTTTCCAAGCAATCGATAAAAATCGATATCAATATCCTGATTTTTGGTCAATTTTGGTAAATAATAAGAGCCAGAGTCACCAATTTTGACATATACCTTTTAAAATAGAAAATATATATGAATTTGTTGTTGGAAGAAAAGGGTTCAGGGTATCCCCTAGTCGGGAGCTCCCGACTAGAACCTCTTTGTTTTTAAACCCTGAACCCATTAAAAATGGGTATAGGAGTATACTGTATTTGTGCAAAATGCAACTGTATGTAACAGGCAGAAGGAAGCATGTCCGACCCCATAAAGTATATATATTCTTGATCAGCATCAATAGCCGAGTCGATCTAGCTATGTCCGTCAGTCTGTCCGTCCGTCCGTTCGTCCGTTCGTATGTATGAACGCAAGGATCTCAGGCCTATTAGAGCTAGAGACTTGAAATTTTAGATGTAGCTGCTCCCAGTGCCTGCGCAGATCGAGTTTGTTTCTGTTTCCGTTTCCAAGCAATCGATAAAAATCGATATCGATATCCCGTTTTATGGGCAATTTTGTTAAATAATAAGAGGTAGAGTCATCAAACTTGACATATAGCTTCTAAAATAGAATATATATATGCTTTTGATGTTGGAAGAAGACGGTTCACGGTATCCCCTAGTCGGAAGCTCACGACTAGAACCTCTTACTTGTGTTTGTTTATTATACCCTGAACCCATTAAAAATTGGTATAAAGGTATATTATATTTGTATAAAATCCAAATGTATGTAACAGGCAGAAGGAAGTATCTCCGACCCCATAAAGTATATATATTCTTGATCAGCATCAATAGCCGAGTCGATCTAGCTATGTCCGTCAGTCTGTCCGTCCGTCCGTTCGTATATATGAACGCAAGGATCTCAGGCCTATTAGAGCTAGAGACTTGAAATTTTAGATGTAGCTGCTCCCAGTGCCTGCGCAGATCGAGTTTGTTTCTGTTTCCGTTTCCAAGCAATCGATAAAAATCGATATCGATATCCCGTTTTATGGGCAATTTTGTTAAATAATAAGAGGTAGAGTCATCAAACTTGACATATAGCTTCTAAAATAGAATATATATATGCTTTTGATGTTGGAAGAAGACGGTTCAGGGTATCCCCTAGTCGGGAGCTCCCGACTAGAACCTCTTACTTGTTTTTGTTTATTATACCTTAAACCCATTAAAAATGGGTATAGGAGTATATTGTATTTGTGCAAAATGAAACTGTATGTTTCAGGCAGAAGGAAGCATCTCCGACCCCATAAAGCATATATATTCTTGATCAGCATGTCCGTCTGTCTGTCCGTCCGTCCGACCATATGTTTGAACTGCGAGAATCTCAGAACGTATAATCGATAGCTTACTCCGTTTCCAAGCAATCGAGTATTTTCCGATAATCGATACTTACTCCGTTTCCAAGCAATCGATAAAAATCGATATCTATATCCTGATTTTTGGGCAATTTTTGTAAATAATAAGAGCTAGTCACCAAACTTGACATATAGCTTCTAAAATAGAATATATATATATGCATTTGATGTTGGAAGAAGAGGGTTCAGGGTATCCTCTAGTCGGAAGCTCCCGACTAGAACCTCTTACATGTTTTTGTTTATTATACCCTGAACCCATTAAAAATTGGTATAAAGGTATATTATATTTGTACAAAATCCAAATGTATGTAACAGGCAGAAGGAAGTATCTCCGACCGTATAAAGTATATATATTCTTGATCAGCATCAATAGCCGGGACGATTTAGCCATGTTCGTCTGTCTGTCCGTCCGTTCGAATGTATAAACGCAAGGATCTCAGAACCTATTAGAGCCAGAGACTTGATATTATAGATGTAGGTCCTCCGAGTGCCTGCGCAGATCAAATTTGTTTCCGATAATCGATAACTTACCCTGATTCCAAGTAATCAATAAAAATCGATATCGATATCCCGTTTTATGGGAAATTTTTGTAAATAATAAGAGGTAGAGTCATCAAACTTGATATAAAGCTTCTGAAATAGAATCTATATGTGCATTTGATGTTGGAAGAAGAGGGTTCAGAGTATTCCCTAGTCGGGAGCTCCCGACTAGAACCTCTTACTTGTTTTTGTTTATTATACCCTGGACCCATTAAAAATGGGTATAGGGGTATATTGTATTTGTGCAAAATGCAACTGCATGTAATAGACAGAAGGAAGCATCTCTGCCCCATAAAGTATATATATTCTTGATCAGCTACAATAGCCGCGTCGATCTAGCAATATCCGATTGTCTGTCTGCAAGGATTTTAAAACCAATAAGAGATAGAGACTTAAAATTTCAGATGTCGGTGCTCCTAGTGCCTGCGCAGATCGAATTTGTTTTCGAATATCGTTAACTTACCCCATTTCGAAGCAGTCGATAAAATTCGATATCGATATCCTTATATAGTTTCTAAAATATAATATATATATTCATTTTATGTTGGAGGAAGAGGGTTCAGGGTATCCCCCAGTCGGGAACTCTCGACTAGAGCCTCTTACTTGTTTTTGTTGATAATACCCTGATCACATTAAAAATGGGTATAGGAGTATATTGTATTTGTGCAAAATGAACCTGTATGTTTCAGGCAGAAGGAAGCATCTCCGACCCCATAAAGCATATATATTCTTGATCAGCATGTCCGTCTGTCTGTCCGTCCGTCCGTCCGTATGTTTGAACGCGAGCATCTCAGAACCCATAATCGATAACTTACTCTGTTTCCAAGCAATCGATAAAAATCGATATCGATATCCCGTTTTATGGGCAATTTTGGTAAATAATAAGAGGTAGAGTCATCAAACTTGACATATAGCTTCTAAAATAGAATATATATATGCATTTGATGTTGAAAGAAGAGGGTTCAGGGTATCCCCGAGTCGGGAGCTCCCGACTAGAACCTCTTAACTGTTTTGTTCTTGATGGTGTGGCTGTTGAGTAGAGTCGACAGCAATTAGTGAGGTCAGTTGCGAGATCGAACCCTGAAAAGGGAACTTTTTTTATACCCTTGCAGAGGGTTGTATGATTTTGTCGTGAAATGTGTAACGCATAGAAGGAGACATCTCCAACCCCATAAAGTATATATATTCATTATCAGCATCAACAGCCAAGTCGAGATAGCCATGTCCGTCTGTCCGTCTGTCTGTTTCTATGCGAACTAGTCTCTTTGCAGAAGTCCCTCTTTCTGTTGCACGCAGTACATATGTCAGAACCAGCTGGATCGGACCACTATATCATATAGCTGCAATAGGCACGATCGGTCGAAAATTAAGTTTTTGTATGAACAACATTTTGTTTATCAAGATATCTTGACCAAGCTCTGCATTTATAGTTTTACAATGGTCACCATATTTATGCAAATCTCATTAAGATCGGACGGCTATATCATATAGCCGCCATAGGAACGATCGGTCGAAAATTAAGTTTTTGTATGAAAAAACATTTTGTTTATCAGATACCTTGACAAAACTCGGCATTTGGTAGTTTAACTAATCTCCTCATAAATATGCAAAATCCTTTGAAGATCTGACCACTATATCATTAGGCTGCAATATGAAAAAAATTTTGTTTATCAATATATCTTGACCAAACTCGGCATTTATTAGTTATACTATACTCCTCATATATAGGCAAAATCATATTAAGATCGGACGACTATATCATTTAGCTGCCATAGGAACGATCGGTCGAAAATTAAGATGTTGTATGAAAAACTTTTTTGTCTTTCAAGATATTTTAAATAAACACGGCATTTTAAAATTTCACTACGCTCCCTTCATTTTTGTAAACTCTTATTAATCTCGGACCATTATATCATATATCTGCAATAGGAACGATCGGTCGAAAACAAGGTTTTTGATTAAAAACTTTCTTTGTTTATCAAGATATCTTGATCGAACTCGGCATTAACTATTTTCCCTGTGCTTATTAGCTACGGGCAAAGCACTATAAGCATTATGAAATGGTTGCTTCCGTAAGGGTATTAGATCTTCGGCGTGCCGAAGAAAGCCTTTCTTTCTTGTTTTAAAATGTATTTGGTGTTATAATAAGAGGGTTCAGGATATTCCCTGGTCGGAGCTCCCGACTAGAACCTCTTACTTGGTTTTTTATACCCCGAACACATTAAAAATGGGTATAAGAGTATATTCTATTTGTGCAAAATCCAAATGTATGTAACAGGCAGAAGGAAGTATCGCCGACCCCATAAGATATATATGCCCATGATCAGCATCAATAGCCGAGTCGATCTAGCCATGCCCGTCTGTCTGTCCGTCCGTCCGTCCGTATGTATGAACGCAAGGATTTCAGAATCTATTAGAGATAGAGACTTGAACTTGTTTATGTAGGTCCTCCGAGTGCCCGCGCAGATCGACTTTTTTCCGATAATCGATAACTTACTCCGTTTCCAAGCAATCGATAAAAATCGATATCAATATCCTGATTTTTGGGCAATTTTTGTAAATAATAAGAGCTAGTCACCAAACTTGACATATACATACATTGACAGCTTCGAAACTAGAATATTTATATGCATTTGATGTTGGAAGAAGAGGGTTCAGGGTATCCCCTAGTCGGGAGCTGTCGACTAGAACCTCTTACTTGTTTTTGTTTATTATACTCTGAACCCATTAAAAATTGGTATAAAGGTATATTATATTTGTACAAAATCCAAATGTATGTAACATGCAGAAGGAAGTGTCTCCGACCCCATAAAGTATATATATTCTTGATCAGCATCAAAAGCCGAGTCGCTCTAGCTATGTCCGTCAGTCTGTCCGTCCGTCCGTTCGTATGTATGAACGCAAGGATCTCAGAGCCTATTAGAGCTAGAGACTTGAAATCTTAGATATAGCTGCTCCCAGTGCCTGCGCAGATCGAGTTTGTTTCTGTTTCCGTTTCCAAGCAATCGATAAAAATCGATATCGATATCCCGTTTTATGGGCAATTTTGGTAAATAATAAGAGGTAGAGTCACCAAACTGGACATATAGCTTCTAAAATAGAATAAATATATGCATTTGATGTTGGAAGAAGAGGGTTCAGGGTATCCCCTAGTCGGGAGCTCCCGACTAGAACCTCTTACTTGTTTTTGTTTATTATACCCTAAACCCATTAAAAATGGGTATAGGAGTATATTGTATTTGTGCAAAATGAACCTGTATGTTTCAGGCAGAAGGAAGCATCTCCGACCCCATAAAGCATATATATTCTTGATCAGCATGTCCGTCTGTCTGTCCGTCTGTCTGTCCGTCCGTCCGTGCGTATGTTTGAACGCGAGAATCTCAGAACCTATAATCGATAACTTACTCTGTTTCCAAGCAATCGATCAAACTCGATATCTATATCCTGATTTTTGGGCAATTTTTGTAAATAATAAGAGCTAGTCACCAAACCTGCATATAGCTTCTAAAATAGAATATGTATATGCATTTGATGTTGGAAGAAGAGGGTTCAGGGTATCCCCTAGTCGGGAGTTCCCGACTAGAACCTCTTACATGTTTTTGTTTATTATACCCTGAACCCATTAAAAATTGGTATAAAGGTATATATTATTTATACAAAATCCAAATGTATGTAACAGGCAGAAGGAAGTAACTCCAACCCCATAGAGTATATATATTCTTGATCAGCATCAAAAGCCGAGTCGATCTAGCTATGTCCGTCAGTCTGTCCGTCCGTCCGTTCGTATGTATGAACGCAAGGATCTCAGAGCCTATTAGAGCTAGAGACTTGAAATCTTAGATATAGCTGCTCCCAGTGCCTGCGCAGATCGAGTTTGTTTCTGTTTCCGTTTCCAAGCAATCGATAAAAATCGATATCGATATCCCGTTTTATGGGCAATTTTGGTAAATAATAAGAGGTAGAGTCACCAAACTTGACATATAGCTTCTAAAATAGAATAAATATATGCATTTGATGTTGGAAGAAGAGGGTTCAGGGTATCCCCTAGTCGGGAGCTCCCGACTAGAACCTCTTACTTGTTTTTGTTTATTATACCCTAAACCCATTAAAAATGGGTATAGGAGTATATTGTATTTGTGCAAAATGAACCTGTATGTTTCAGGCAGAAGGAAGCATCTCCGACCCCATAAAGCATATATATTCTTGATCAGCATGTCCGTCTGTCTGTCCGTCTGTCTGTCCGTCCATCCGTGCGTATGTTTGAACGCGAGAATCTCAGAACCTATAATCGATAACTTACTCTGTTTCCAAGCAATCGATCAAACTCGATATCTATATCCTGATTTTTGGGCAATTTTTGTAAATAATAAGAGCTAGTCACCAAACCTGCATATAGCTTCTTAAATAGAATATGTATATGCATTTGATGTTGGAAGAAGAGGGTTCAGGGTATCCCCTAGTCGGGAGTTCCCGACTAGAACCTCTTACATGTTTTTGTTTATTATACCCTGAACCCATTAAAAATTGGTATAAAGGTATATAATATTTATACAAAATCCAAATGTATGTAACAGGCAGAAGGAAGTAACTCCAACCCCATAGAGTATATATATTCTTGATCAGCATCAAAAGCCGAGTCGATCATCTTATGTCCGTCTGTCGTCCGTCCGCCCGTCCGTATGTATGAACGCAGGGATCTCAAAAACCTATAAGAGATAGAGACTTGAAATTTCAAATGTATGTGCTCCTAGTGCCTGCTCAGATCGAGTTTGTTTCCGATTTACGATAACTTACTCCGTTTCCAAGCGATACAAAAAAAATTCGATAAGAATCGATATCGACATCCTGATTTTTGGGCAAATTTGGTAAATAATAAGAGCCAGAGTCACCAAACTTGACATTCATATAGTTTCTAAAATAGAATAAATATATTCATTTGATGTTGGAGGAAGAGGGTTCAGGGTATCCAGTAGTCGGGAGCTCCCGACTAGAACCTCTTACTTGTTTTTGTTTATTATACCCTGAACACGTTAAAAATGGGTATAGGAGTATATGTAATTGTGCAAACTGCAACTGCATGTAACAGACAGAAGGAAGCATCTCCGACCCCATAAAGTATATATATTCTTGATCAGCATCAATAGCCGTGTCGATCCAGCAATGTCAGTCTGTCTGTCTGACCGTCTGTCGGCCGTCCGTCTGTCCGTATGTATGAATGCAAGGATCTCAGAACCTATAAGAGCTAGAAACTTGAAATTTTAGAAGTAGGTGCTCCGAGTGCCTGCGCAGATCGAGTTTGTTTTCGATTATCGATAACCTACTCCGATTTCAATCAAGTGATAAAATTCGATATCGATATCCTGATTTTTGGGTAATTTTGGTAAATATTAAGAGCCAGAGTCACCAAACTTGACATATATCTTCTAAAATAGAATATTTTTATAAATTTGATGTTGGAAGAAGAGGGTTCAGGGTATCCCCTAGTCGGGAGCTCCCGACTAGAACCTCTTACTTGTTTTATTTTTGATGGTGTAGCTGTTGTGTAGAGTCGACAGCAATTAATGCGGTCAGTTGCGATTTCTAACCTTGAAAAGGGAACTTTTTTTATACCCTTGCAGAGGGTTTTATTATTTTGTCGTGAAATGTGTAAGGCATAGGAGGAGACATCTCCAACCCCATAAAGTATATATATTCATTATCAGCATCAACAGCCAAGTCGAGATAGCCATGTCCGTCTGTCCGTCTGTCTGTTTCTATGCGAACTAGTCTCTTTGCAGAAGTCCCTCTTTCTGTTGCACGCAGTACATATGTCAAAACCAGCTGGATCGGACCACTATATCATATAGCTGCAAAAGGCACGATCGGTCGAAAATTAAGTTTTTGTATGAACAACATTTTGTTTATCAAGATATCTTGACCAAGCTCTGCATTTATAGTTTTACTATGGTCACCATATTAATGCAAATCTCATTAAGATCGGACGGCTATATCATATAGCTGCCATAGGAACGATCGCTCGAAAATTTAGTTTTTGTATGAAAAAACATTTTGTTTATCAGATACCTTGACAAAACTCGGCATTTGGTAGTTTAACTAATCTCCTCATAAATATGCAAAATCCTTTGAAGATCTGACCACTATATCATTAGGCTGCAATATGAAAAAAATTTTGTTTATCAATATATCTTGACCAAACTCTGCATTTATTAGTTATACTATACTCCTCATATATAGGCAAAATCATATTAAGATCGGACCACTATATCATATAGCTGCCATAGGAACCATCGGTCGAAAATAAAGTTGTTGTATGGAAAACTTTTTGTCATTCAAGATATTTTAAATAAACACGGCATTTAAAGATTTCACTACGCTCCCTTCATACATCTGCCATAGGAACAATCGGTCGAAAACTAGGTTTTTGATTAAAAACTTTTTTTGTTTATCGGCATTAACTATTTTCCCTGTGCTTATTAGCTACGGGCAAAGCACTATAAGCATTATGAAATGGTTGGGTCTGCAAAGGAATTAGATCTTCGGCGTGCCGAAGATAGCCTTTCTTTCTTGTTTTTAAATGTATTGGGTGTTGGAATAAGAGGGTTCAGGGTATTGCCTGGTCGGAGCTCCCGACTAGAACCTCTTATTTGTGTTTTTATACCCCGAACCCATAAAAAATGGGTATAAGAGTATATTGTATTTGTGCAAAATCCAAATGTATGTAACAGGCAGAAGGAAGTATCTCCGACCCCATAAAGTAAATATATTCTTGATCAGCATCAATAGCCGAGTCGATCTAGCCATGTCCGTCCGTCCGTATGTATGAACGCAAGGATCTCAGAACCTACAAGAGCTAGAGACTTGAAATTTTAGATGTAGGTGCTCGTAGTGCCTGCGCAGATCGAGTTTGTTTCCAATAATCGATAACCTACTCCGTTTCCAAGCAATCGATAAAATTCGATATCGATATCCTGACTTTTGGGCAATTTTGGTAAATAATAAGAGCTAGAGTCACCAAACTTGACATATAGTTTCTAAAATAGAATAAATGTATTCATTTGATGTTGGAAGAAGAGGGTTCAGGGTATCTCCTACTCGGGAGCTCCCGACTATAACCTCTTACTTGTTTTTGCTTATTATACCCTGAACCCATTAAAAATGGGTATAAGGGTATATTGTATTTGTGCAACGTCCAAATGTATGTAACATTCAGAAGGAAGTATCTCCGACACCATAAAGTATATATATACTTGATCAGCATCAATAGCCGAGTCGATCCAGCCATGCCCGTCTGTCTGTCCGTCCGTCCGTCTGTCCGTATGTATGAACGCAGGGATCTCAGAACCTATTAGAGCTAGAGACTTGAAATTGTAGATGTTGGTCCTCCGAGTGCCTGCGCAGATCGAGTTTGTTTCCGATAATCAATAACTTACCCCATTTCCAAGCAATTGATAAAAATCGATATCGATATCCCGTTTTATGGGCAATTTTGGTAAATAATGAGAGGTAGAGTCATCAAACTTGACATATAGCTTCTAAAATAGAATATATATATGCATTTGATGTTGGATGAAGAGCGTTCAGGGTATCCCTTAGTCGGGAGCTCCCGACTAGAACCTCTTACTTGTTTTATTTTTGATGGTGCGGCTGTTGTGTAGAGTCGACAGCAATTAATGCGGTCAGTTGCGATTTCTAACCCTGAAAAGGGAACATTTTGTATACCCTTGCAGAGGGATTTATGATTTTGTCGTTAAATGTGTAACGCATAGAAAGAGACATTTCGAACCCCATAAAGTATATATATTCTTTGTCAGCATCAACAGCCAAGTCGAGATAGCCATGTCCGTCTGTCCGTCTGTTTGTTTCTATGCGAACTAGTCTCTTTGCAGAAGTCCCTCTTTCTGTTGCACGCAGTACATATGTCAAAACCAGCTGGATCGGACCACTATATCATATAGCTGCAATAGAGACGATCGGTCGAATATTAAGTTTTTGTATGAAAAAACATTTTGTTTATCAAGATATCTTGACCAAGCTCTGCATTTATAGTTTTACTATGCTCACCATGGTTATTCAAAATCCTATTAAGATCGGACGACTATATCATATAGCTGCCATAGGAATGATCGGTCGAAAATTAAGTTTTTGTATGAAAAAACATTTAGTTTATCAGATACCTTGACCAAACTCGGCACTTGGTTGTTTTTACTAATCGCCTCATAAATATGCCAAATCCTTTTAAGATCTGACAACTATATCATATAGCTACAATAGGAACGATCAGTCGAAAATTAAGTTTTTGTATGAACAAAATTTTGTTTATCAATATATCTTGACCAAGGTCGGCATTTATTATTTATACTTTACTCCTCATATATAGGCAAAATCATATTAAGATCGGACGACTATATCATTTAGCTGCCATAGGAATGATGGTCATAAAATTAAGTTGTATGAAAAAATATTTTGTTTTTCAAGATATCTTAACCAAGCTCGGCACTTATTAGTTATACTATATTCCTCATATATAGGCAAAATCATATTAAGATCGGACGACTATATCATATAGTTGCCATAGGAACGATCAGTCGAAAATTAAGTTGTGGTATGGAAAACTTTTTTGTCATTCAAGATATTCTTAATAAAAACGGCATTTTAAGATTTCACTACGCTCCCTTCATACATCTGCCATAGAAACAATCGGTCGGAAACTAGGTTTTTGATTAAAAACTTTTTTTGTTTATCGGCATTAACTATTTTCCCTGTGCTTATTAGCTACGGGCAAAGCACTATAAGCATTATGAAATGGTTGGGTCTGCAAAGGAATTAGATCTTCGGCGTGCCGAAGATAGCCTTTCTTTCTTGTTTTTAAATGTAGTTGGTGTTGGAATAAGAGGGTTCAGGGTATTGCCTGGTCGGAGCTCCCGACTAGAACCTCTTACTTGTCTTTTTATACCCCGAACACATAAAAAATGGGTATAAGAGTATATTGTATTTGTGCAAAATCCAAATGTATGTAACAGGCAGAAGGAAGTATCTCCGACCCCATAAAGTAAATATATTCTTGATCAGCATCAATAGCCGAGTCGATCTAGCCATGTCCGTCCGTATGTATGAACGCAAGGATCTCAGAACCTACAAGAGCTAGAGACTTGAAATTGTAGATGTTGGTCCTCCGAGTGCCTGCGCAGATCGAGTTTGTTTCCGATAATCAATAACTTACCCCATTTCCAAGCAATTGATAAAAATCGATATCGATATCCCGTTTTATGGGCAATTTTGGTAAATAATGAGAGGTAGAGTCATCAAACTTGACATATAGCTTCTAAAATAGAATATATATATGCATTTGATGTTGGATGAAGAGCGTTCAGGGTATCCCTTAGTCGGGAGCTCCCGACTAGAACCTCTTACTTGTTTTATTTTTGATGGTGCGGCTGTTGTGTAGAGTCGACAGCAATTAATGCGGTCAGTTGCGATTTCTAACCCTGAAAAGGGAACATTTTGTATACCCTTGCAGAGGGATTTATGATTTTGTCGTTAAATGTGTAACGCATAGAAAGAGACATTTCGAACCCCATAAAGTATATATATTCTTTGTCAGCATCAACAGCCAAGTCGAGATAGCCATGTCCGTCTGTCCGTCTGTTTGTTTCTATGCGAACTAGTCTCTTTGCAGAAGTCCCTCTTTCTGTTGCACGCAGTACATATGTCAAAACTAGCTGGATCGGACCACTATATCATATAGCTGCAATAGAGACGATCGGTCGAATATTAAGTTTTTGTATGAAAAAACATTTTGTTTATCAAGATATCTTGACCAAGCTCTGCATTTATAGTTTTACTATGCTCACCATGGTTATTCAAAATCCTATTAAGATCGGACGACTATATCATATAGCTGCCATAGGAATGATCGGTCGAAAATTAAGTTTTTGTATGAAAAAACATTTAGTTTATCAGATACCTTGACCAAACTCGGCACTTGGTTGTTTTTACTAATCGCCTCATAAATATGCCAAATCCTTTTAAGATCTGACAACTATATCATATAGCTACAATAGGAACGATCAGTCGAAAATTAAGTTTTTGTATGAACAAAATTTTGTTTATCAATATATCTTGACCAAGGTCGGCATTTATTATTTATACTTTACTCCTCATATATAGGCAAAATCATATTAAGATCGGACGACTATATCATTTAGCTGCCATAGGAATGATGGTCATAAAATTAAGTTGTATGAAAAAATATTTTGTTTTTCAAGATATCTTAACCAAGCTCGGCACTTATTAGTTATACTATATTCCTCATATATAGGCAAAATCATATTAAGATCGGACGACTATATCATATAGTTGCCATAGGAACGATCAGTCGAAAATTAAGTTGTGGTATGGAAAACTTTTTTGTCATTCAAGATATTTTTAATAAGAACGGCATTTAAAGATTTCACTACGCTCCCTTCATACATCTGCCATAGAAACAATCGGTCGGAAACTAGGTTTTTGATTAAAAACTTTTTTTGTTTATCGGCATTAACTATTTTCCCTGTGCTTATTAGCTACGGGCAAAGCACTATAAGCATTATGAAATGGTTGGGTCTGCAAAGGAATTAGATCTTCGGCGTGCCGAAGATAGCCTTTCTTTCTTGTTTTTAAATGTAGTTGGTGTTGGAATAAGAGGGTTCAGGGTATTGCCTGGTCGGAGCTCCCGACTAGAACCTCTTACTTGTCTTTTTATACCCCGAACACATAAAAAATGGGTATAAGAGTATATTGTATTTGTGCAAAATCCAAATGTATGTAACAGGCAGAAGGAAGTATCTCCGACCCCATAAAGTAAATATATTCTTGATCAGCATCAATAGCCGAGTCGATCTAGCCATGTCCGTCCGTATGTATGAACGCAAGGATCTCAGAACCTACAAGAGCTAGAGACTTGAAATTTTAGATGTAGGTGCTCGTAGTGCCTGCGCAGATCGAGTTTGTTTCCGATAATCGATAACCTACTCCGTTTCCAAGCAATCGATAAAATTCGATATCGATATCCTGACTTTTGGGCAATTTTGGTAAATAATAAGAGCTAGAGTCACCAAACTTGACATATAGTTTCTAAAATAGAATAAATGTATTCATTTGATGTTGGAAGAAGAGGGTTCAGGGTATCCCCTACTCGGGAGCTCCCGACTATAACCTCTTACTTGTTTTTGCTTATTATACCCTGAACCCATTAAAAATGGGTATAAGGGTATATTGTATTTGTGCAAAGTCCAAATGTATGTAACATTCAGAAGGAAGTATCTCCGACACCATAAAGTATATATATACTTGATCAGCATCAATAGCCGAGTCGATCCAGCCATGCCCGTCTGTCTGTCCGTCCGTCCGTCTGTCCGTATGTATGAACGCAGGGATCTCAGAACCTATTAGAGCTAGAGACTTGAAATTGTAGATGTTGGTCCTCCGAGTGCCTGCGCAGATCGAGTTTGTTTCCGATAATCAATAACTTACCCCATTTCCAAGCAATTGATAAAAATCGATATCGATATCCCGTTTTATGGGCAATTTTGGTAAATAATGAGAGGTAGAGTCATCAAACTTGACATATAGCTTCTAAAATAGAATATATATATGCATTTGATGTTGGATGAAGAGCGTTCAGGGTATCCCTTAGTCGGGAGCTCCCGACTAGAACCTCTTACTTGTTTTATTTTTGATGGTGTGGCTGTTGTGTAGAGTCGACAGCAATTAATGCGGTCAGTTGCGATTTCTAACCCTGAAAAGGGAACATTTTGTATACCCTTGCAGAGGGATTTATGATTTTGTCGTGAAATGTGTAACGCATAGAAGGAGACATTTCCAACCCCATAAAGTATATATATTCTTTGTCAGCATCAACAGCCAAGTCGAGATAGCCATGTCCGTCTGTCCGTCTGTCTGTTTCTATGCGAACTAGTCTCTTTGCAGAAGTCCCTCTTTCTGTTGCACGCAGTACATATGTCAAAACCAGCTGGATCGGACCACTATATCATATAGCTGCAATAGAGACGATCGGTCGAATATTAAGTTTTTGTATGAAAAAACATTTTGTTTATCAAGATATCTTGACCAAGCTCTGCATTTATAGTTTTACTATGCTCACCATAGTTATTCAAAATCCTATTAAGATCGGACGACTATATCATATAGCTGCCATAGGAATGATCGGTCGAAAATTAAGTTTTTGTATGAAAAAACATTTAGTTTATCAGATACCTTGATCAAACTCGGCACTTGGTTGTTTTACTAATCTCCTCATAAATATGCAAAATCCTCTTAAGATCTGACCACTATATCATATAGCTGCCATTGGAGCGATCAGTCGAAAATTAAGTTTTTGTATGAACAAAATTTTGTTTATCAATATATTTTGACCAAGGTCGGCATTAATTATTTATACTTTACTCCTCATATATAGGCAAAATCATATTAAGATCGGACGACTATATCATTTAGCTGCCATAGGAATGATGGTCATAAAATTAAGTTGTATGAAAAAATATTTTGTTTTTCAAGATATCTTAACCAAGCTCGGCACTTATTAGTTATACTATACTCCTCATATATAGGCAAAATCATATTAAGATCGAACGACTATATCATATAGTTGCCATAGGAACGATCAGTCGAAAATTAAGTTGTGGTATGGAAAACTTTTTTGTCATTCAAGATATTTTAAATAAACACGGCATTTAAAGATTTCACAACGCTCCCTTCATTTTTGTCAACTCTTATTAATCTCGGACTACTATATCATATATCTGTCACAGGAACGATCGGTCAAAAAACTAGGTTTTTGAGTAAAAACTTTTTTTATTTATCAAGATATCTTGACCAAACTCGGCAATAACTATTTTCCCTGTGCTTATTAGCTACAGGCAAAGCACTATAAGCATTACAAAAAGGTTGGGTCTGCAAGGGTATTAGATCTTCGGCGTGCCGAAGATAGCCTTTCTTTCTTGATTTTAAATGTGTTTTGTGTTGGAATAAGAGGGTTCAGGGTATTTCCTGGTCGGAGCTCCCGACTAGAACCTCTTAGTTGTCTTTTTATACCCCGAACCCATAAAAAATGGGTATTAGAGTATATTGTATTTGTGCAAAATCCAAATGTATGTAACAGGCAGAAGAAAGTATCTCCGACCCCAAAAAGCATATATATTCTTGATCAGCTTGTCCGTCTGTCTGTCCGTCCGTCCGTATGTATGAACGCGAGGATCTCAGAACCTGTAGTCGATCACTTACTCCGTTTCCATGCAATCGATCAAACTCGATATCGATATTCTGTTTTTCGGGCAATTTTGGTAAATAATAAGAGCAAGAGTCACCAAACTTGACATATTGCTTCTAAAATAGAATATATGTATATATGCATCTGATGTTGGAAGAAGAGGGTTCAGGGTATTCCCTAGTCGGGAGCTCCCGACTAGAACCTCTTACTTGTTTTTGTTTATTATACCCTGAACCCATTAAAAAAGGGTAAAAGAGTATATTGTATATGTGCAAAATTCAAATGTATATAACAGGCAGAAGGAAGTATCTCCGACCCCATAAAGTAAATATATCTTGATCAGCATCAATAGCCGAGTCGATCTAGCCATGCCCGTCTGTCTGTCCGTCCGTCCGTCGGTCCGTATGTATGAACGCAAAGATCTTAGAACCTATAAGAGCTAGAGACTTGAAATTAGATAAAGGTGCTCCTAGTGCCTGCGCAGATCGAGTTTGTTTACGATAATCGATAACTTACTCCGTTTCCAAGCAATCGATCAAACTCGATATCGATAACCAGATTTTTGGGTAATTTCGGTAAATAATAAGAGCTAGAGTCACCAAACTTGACATATAGTTCCTAAAATAGAATAAATGTATTCATTTGATGTTGGAGGAAGAGGGTTCAGGGTATCCCCTAGTCGGGAGCTCCCGACTAGAACCTCTTACTTGTTTTTGTTTATTATACCCTGAGCACGTTAAAAATGGGAAAAGGAGTATATTGTATTTTTGCAAAATGCAACTGTATGTAACAGGCAAAATTAAGCATCTCTGACTCCATAAAGCATATATATTCTTGATCAGCATGTCCGGCTGTCTGTCCGTCCGTCCGTCCGTATGTATGAACGCGAGGATCTCAGAACCTATATTCGATAACTTACTCCGTTTCCAAGCAATCGATAAAATTCGATATCGATATCCTGTTTTTCGGGCAATTTTGGTAAATAATAAGAGCTAGAGTCACCAAACTTGGCATATTGCTTCTAAAATAGATTATATATATGCATTTGCTTCTTGAATATTACATATTTGTCAGGTATATTTTATGTAGTACCTATCGCCACCTACCCGCTACCACCCAACAGCTATAAATTAAATTCATAACCCAACTTTTATTGCCAACCAATTTAAGTCACAAATTATATGTAAGTGACTTTTTCAGAATACACAAATATTACATGGCACAATAAGGTATACTGTAGAAAATTTTATAAAGTTCGGTTAAGAAAAAACCAAAGTTATATGCAACTGCCCAATTGGATGGAATTTCTGTATGCATGTATGTACACACACATTCATGCTCGTTTGCATCACATTCTATCGCATTCCAACAGAATGGTTATTGTGGATTATTTCTGTTCTGCTATTTAAGTTTTTTTTTATACCCCGTACCCATTAATAATGGGTATAAGGGTATATTGTATTTGTGCAAAATCCAAATGTATGTAACAAGCAGAAGGAAGTATCTCCAACCCTATATACATTCTTGATCAGCATCAATAGCCGAGTCGATCTAGCCATGTCCGTCTGTCTGTCCGTCCGTCCGTTCGTCCGTACGTATGTATGAAAGCAAGGATCTCAGAACCTATGAGAGCTAGAGACTCGAAATTTTAGGTAGGTCCTCCGAGTGCCTGCGCAGATCGAGTTTGTTTCCGATAATTGATAACTCACTCCGTTTCCAAGCGATCGATAAAAGTCGATATCGATATCTTGATTTTCGGGCAATTTTGGTAAATAATAAGAGCTAGTCACCAAACTTGACTTATAGCTTCTAAAATAGAATATTTATATGCATTTGATGTTGGAAAAAGAGGGTTCAGGGTATCCCCTAGTCGGGAGCTCCCGACTAGAACCTCTTACTTGTTTTTGTTTATTATACCCTGAACCCATTAAAAATTGGTATAAAGGTATATTATATTTGTACAAAATCCAAATGTATGTAACAGGCAGAAGGAAGTATCTCCGACCCCATAAAGTATATATATTCTTGATCAGCATCAAGTCGAGTCGATCTAGCTCTGTCCGTCTGTCTGTCCGTCCGTCCGTTCGTATGTATGAACGCAAGGATCTCAGAGCCTATTAGAGCTAGAGACTTGAAATCTTAGATGTAGCTGCTTCAAGTGCCTGCGCAGATCGAGTTTGTTTCTGATAATCGATAACTTACTCCGTTTCCAAGCAATCGATAAAAATAGATATCGATATCCCGTTTTATGGGCAATTTTGTTAAATAATAAGAGGTAGAGTCATCAAACTTGACATATAGCTTTTAAAATAGAATATATATATACATTTGATGTTGGAATAAGAGGGTTTAGGGTATCCCCTAGTCGGGAGCTCCCGGCTAGAATCTCTTACTTGTTTTATTTTTGCTTGTGTGGCTGTTGAGTAGAGTCGACAGCAATTAATGCGGTCAGCTGCGAGTTAAAACCCTGAAAAAGGAACTTTTTTTTTACCCTTGCAGAGGGTTTTATGATTTTGTCGTGAAATGCGTAACGCATAGAAGGGAACATCTCCAACCCCATAAAGAATATTTATTCATTATCAGCATCAACAGCCAAGTCGATATAGTTATGTCCGTCTGTCCATCTGTCTGTTTCTATGCGAACTAGTCTCTTTGCAGAAGTCCCTCTTTCTGTTGCACGAGGTACATATGTCAAAACCAGCTGGATCGGACCATTATATCATATAGCTGCAATAGGCACGATCGGTCGAATATTAAGTTTTTGGTCAAGATATCTTGACCAAGCTCTGCATTTATAGTTTTACTATGCTCACCATATTTATGCAAAATCCTATTAAGACCGGACCACTATATCATATAGCTACAATAGGAACGATCAGTCGAAAATTAAGTTTTTGTATGAACAAAATTTTGTTTATCAATATAGCTTGACCAAACTCGGCATTAATTAGTTATACTATACTCCTCATATATAGGGAAAATCATGTTAAGATCGGACGACTATATCATTTAGCTGCCATAGGAACGATGGTCATAAAATTAAGTTGTATGAAAAAATATTTTGTTTTTCAAGATATCTTGACCAAACTCGGCATTTATTAGTTATACTATACTCCTCATATATAGGCAAAATCATATTAAGATCGGACGACTATATCATATAGTTGCCATAGGAACGATCGGTCAAAAATAAAGTTGTTGTATGGAAAACTATTTTGTCATTCAAGATACTTTAATTAAACACGGCATTTAAAAATTTCACTACGCTCCCTTCATTTTTGTAAACTCTTATTATTCTCGGACTACTATATCATATATCTGCCATAGGAACAATCGGTCGAAAACTAGGTTTTTGATTAAAAACTTTTTTTGTTTATCAAGATATCTTGACCAAACTCGGCATTAACTATTTTCCCTGTGCTTATTAGATACGGGCAAAGCACTATAAGCATTATGAAAAGGTTGGGACTGCAAGAGTATTAGATCTTCGGCGTGCCGAAGAAAGCCTTTCTTTCTTGTTTTTAAATGTATTTGGTGTTGGAATAAGAGGGTTCAGGGTATTGCCTGGTCGGAGCTACCGACTAGAACCTCTTACTAGGTTTTTTATACCCCGAACCCATTAAAAATGGGTATAAGAGTATATTGTATTTGTGCAAAATCCAAATGTATATAACAGGCAGAAGGAAGTATCTCCGACCCCATAAAGTAAATATATTCTTGATCAGCATCAATAGCCGAGTCGATCTAGCCATGTCCGTCCGTCCGTATGTATGAACGCAAGGATCTCAGAACCTATAAGAGCTAGAGACTTGAAATTAGATAAAGGTGCTCCTGGTGCCTGCGCAGATCGAGTTTGTTTCCGATAATCGATACCCTACTCCGTTTCCAAGCAATCGATAAAATTCGATATCGATATTCTGTTTTTCGGGCAATTTTGGTAAATAATAAGAGCTAGAGTCACCAAACTTGACATATAGCTTCTAAAATATATTATATGTATGTATTTGCTTCTTGAATATTACATATTTGTCAGGTATATTTCATGTAATACCTATCGCCACCTACCCGCTACCACCCAACAGCTATAAATCAAATTCATAACCCAACTTTTATTGCCAACCAATTTAAGTCACAACTTATATGTAAGTGACTTTTTCAAAATACACAAATATTATATGGCACAATAAGATATACTGTAGAAAATTTTATAAAGTTCGGTTAAGAAAAAACCAAAGTTATATGCAACTGCGCAATTGGATGGAATTTCTGTATGCATGTATGTAAACACACATTCATGCTCGTCTGCTTCACATTCTATCGCATTCCAACAGAATGGTTATTGTGGATTTTTTCTGTTCTGCTATTTAAGTTTCTTTTTTTATACCCGTAGCCATTAATAATGGGTATAAGGGTATATTGTATTTGTGCAAAATCCAAATGTATGTAACAAGCTGAAGGAAGTATCTCCAACCACATAAAGTATATACATTCTTGATCAGCATCAATAGCCGAGTCGATCTAGCCATGTCCGTCTGTCTGTCCGTCCGTCCGTCCGTCCGTCCTTATGTATGAACGCAAGGATCTCAGAACCTATGAGAGCTAAAGACTTAAAATTTCAGATGTAGCTGCTCCCAGTGCCTGTGCAGATCGAGTTTGTTTCTGATAATCGATAACTTACTCCGTTTCCAAGCAATCGATAAAAATCGATATCGATATCCCGTTTTATGGGCAATTTTGGTAAATAATAAGAGGTAGAGTCATCAAGCTTGACATATAGCTTCTAAAATAGAATATATATATGCATTTGATGTTGGAAGGAGAGGGTTCAGGGTATCCCCTAGTCGGGAGCTCCCGACTAGAATTTCTTACTTGTTTTATTTTTGCTGGTGTGGCTGTTGAGTAGAGTCGACAGCAATTAATGCGGTCAGTTGCGAGTTCGAACACTGAAAAGGGAACTTTTTTATACCCTTGCAGAGGGTTTTATGATTTTGTCGTGATATGCGTAACGCATAGAAGGGAACATCTCCAACCCCATAAAGTATATTTATTCATTATCAGCATCAACAGCCAAGTCGAGATAGTTATGTCCGTCTGTCCATCTGTCTGTTTCTAAGCGAACTAGTCTCTTTGCAGAAGTCCCTCTTTCTGTTGCACGAGGTACATATGTCAAAACCAGCTGGATCGGACCATTACATCATATAGCTGCAATAGGCACGATCGGTCGAATATTAAGTTTTTGGTCAAGATATCTTGACCAAGCTCTGCATTTATAGTTTTACTATGCTCACCATATTTATGCAAAATCCTATTAAGATCGGACCACTATATCATATATGCAATAGAAACGATCAGTCGAAAATTAAGTTTTTGTATGAACAAAATTTTGTTTATCAATATATCTTGACCAAACTCGGCATTTATTAGTTATACTATACTCTTCATATATAGGGAAAATCATATTAAGATCGGACGACTATATCATTTAGCTGCCATAGGAACGATGGTCAAAAAATTAAGCTGTATGAAAAAATATTTTGTTTTTCAAGATATCTTGACCAAACTCGGCATTAATAGTTATACTATACTCCTCATATATAGGCAAAATTATATTAAGATAGGACGACTATATCATATAGTTGCCATAGGAACGATCGGTCAAAAATTAAGTTGTTGTATTGAAAACTATTTTGTCATTCAAGATACTTTAATTAAACACGGCATTTAAAAATTTCACTACGCTCCCTTCATTTTTGTAAACGCTTATTATTCTCGGACTACTATATCATATATCTGCCATAGGAACAATCGGTCGAAAACTAGGTTTTTGATTAAAAACTTTTTTTGTTTATCAAGATATCTTGACCAAACTCGGCATTAACTATTTTCCCTGTGCTTATTAGATACGGGCAAAGCACTATAAGCATTATGAAAAGGTTGGGACCGCAAGATTATTAGATCTTCGGCGTGCCGAAGACAGCCTTTCTTTCTTGTTTTTAAATGTATTTGGTGTTGGAATAAGAGGGTTCAGGGTATTGCCTGGTCGGAGCTACCGACTAGAACCTCTTACTAGTTTTTTTTATACCCCGAACCCATTAAAAATGGGTATAAGAGTATATTGTATTTGTGCAAAATCCAAATGTATGTAACAGGCAGAAGGAAGTATCTCCGACCATATAAAATATACATATTCTTGATCAGCATCAATAGCCGAGACGATCTAGCCATGTCCGTCTTTCTGTCCGTCCGTCCGTATGTATGAACGCAAGGATCTCAGAACCTATAAGAGCTAGAGACTTGAAATTGTAAATGTAGGTCCTCCGAGTGCCTGAGTAGTCACCAAACTTGACTTATAGCTTCTAAAATAGAATATTTATATGCATTTTATGTTGGAAGAAGAGGGTTCAGGGTATCCCCTAGTCGGGAGCTCCCGACTAGAACCTCTTGCTTGTTTTTGTTTATTATACCCTGAACCCATTAAAAATTGGTGAAAAGGTATATTATATTTGTACAAAATCCAAATGTATGTAACAGGCAGAAGGAAGTATCTCCGACCCCATTAAGTATATATATTCTTGATCAGCATCAATAGCCGAGTCGATCTAGCTATGTCCGTCAGTCTGTCCGTCCGTCCGTTCGTCCGTTCGTCCGATCGTATGTATGAACGCAAGGATCTGAGCCTATTAGAGCTAGAAACTTGAATTCTTAGATATAGCTGCTCCCAGTGCCTGCGCAGATCGAGTTTGTTTCTGTTTCCGTTTCCAAGCAATCGATAAAAATCGATATCGATATCCCGTTTTATGGGCAATTTTGGTAAATAATAAGAGGTAGAGTCATCAAACTTGACATATAGCTTCTAAAATAGAATATATATATGCATTTGATGTTGGAAGAAGAGGGTTCAGGGTATCCCCTAGTCGGGAGCTCCCGGCTAGAATCTCTTACTTGTTTTATTTTTGCTTGTGTGGCTGTTGAGTAGAGTCGACAGCAATTAATGCGGTCAGTTGCGAGTTCGAACACTGAAAAGGGAACTTTTTTTTTACCCTTGCAGAGGGTTTTATGATTTTGTCGTGAAATGCGTAACGCATAGAAGGGAACATCTCCAACCCCATAAAGTATATTTATTCATTATCAGCATCAACATCCAAGTCGAGATAGTTATGTCCGTCTGTCTATCTGTCTGTTTGCATGCGAACTAGTCTCTTTGCAGAAGTCCCTCTTTCTGTTGCATGAGGTACATATGTCAAAACCAGCTGGATCCGACCATTATATCATATAGCTGCAATAGGCACGATCGGTCGAAAATTAAGTTTTTGTATGAACAACATTTTGTTTATCAAGATATCTTGACCAAGTCGGCATTTATTAGTTATACTATACTCCTCATATATAGGCAAAATCATATTAAGATCGGACGACTATATCATATAGTTGCCATAGGAACGATCGGTCAAAAATAAAGTTGTTGTAGGGAAAACTATTTTGTCATTCAAGATACTTTAATTAAACACGGCATTTAAAAATTTCACTACGCTCCCTTCATTTTTGTAAACGCTTATTATTCTCGGACTACTATATCATATATCTGCCATAGGAACAATCGGTCGAAAACTAGGTTTTTGATTAAAAACTTTTTTTGTTTATCAAGATATCTTGACCAAACTCGGCATTAACTATTTTCCCTGTGCTTATTAGATACGGGCAAAGCACTATAAGCATTATGAAAAGGTTGGGACCGCAAGATTATTAGATCTTCGGCGTGCCGAAGACAGCCTTTCTTTCTTATTTTTAAATGTATTTGGTGTTGGAATAAGAGGGTTCAGGGTATTGCCTGGTCGGAGCTACCGACTAGAACCTCTTACTAGTTTTTTTTATACCCCGAACCCATTAAAAATGGGTATAAGAGTATATTGTATATGTGCGAAATCCAAATGTATGTAACAGGCAGAAGGAAGTATCTCCGACCATATAAAATATACATATTCTTGATCAGCATCAATAGCCGAGACGATCTAGCCATGTCCGTCTTTCTGTCCGTCCGTCCGTCCGTATGTATGAACGCAAGGATCTCAGAACCTATAAGAGCTAGAGACTTGAAATTGTAAATGTAGGTCCTCCGAGTGCCTGAGTAGTCACCAAACTTGACTTATAGCTTCTAAAATAGAATATTTATATGCATTTTATGTTGGAAGAAGAGGGTTCAGGGTATCCCCTAGTCGGGAGCTCCCGACTAGAACCTCTTGCTTGTTTTTGTTTATTATACCCTGAACCCATTAAAAATTGGTGTAAAGGTATATTATATTTGTACAAAATCCAAATGTATGTAACAGGCAGAAGGAAGTATCTCCGACCCCATAAAGTATATATATTCTTGATCAGCATCAATAGCCGAGTCGATCTAGCTATGTCCGTCAGTCTGTCCGTCCGTCCGTTCGTCCGTTCGTCCGATCGTATGTATGAACGCAAGGATCTGAGCCTATTAGAGCTAGAAACTTGAATTCTTAGATGTAGCTGCTCCCAGTGCCTGCGCAGATCGAGTTTGTTTCTGTTTCCGTTTCCAAGCAATCGATAAAAATCGATATCGATATCCCGTTTTATGGGCAATTTTGGTAAATAATAAGAGGTAGAGTCATCAAACTTGACATATAGCTTCTAAAATAGAATATATATATGCATTTGATGTTGGAAGAAGAGGGTTCAGGGTATCCCCTAGTCGGGAGCTCCCGGCTAGAATCTCTTACTTGTTTTATTTTTGCTTGTGTGGCTGTTGAGTAGAGTCGACAGCAATTAATGCGGTCAGTTGCGAGTTCGAACACTGAAAAGGGAACTTTTTTTTTACCCTTGCAGAGGGTTTTATGATTTTGTCGTGAAATGCGTAACGCATAGAAGGGAACATCTCCAACCCCATAAAGTATATTTATTCATTATCAGCATCAACATCCAAGTCGAGATAGTTATGTCCGTCTGTCTATCTGTCTGTTTCTATGCGAACTAGTCTCTTTGCAGAAGTCCCTCTTTCTGTTGCACGCAGTACATATGTCAGAACCAGCTGGATCGGACCACTATATCATATAGCTAAAAAAGGCACGATCGGTCGAAAATTAAGTTTTTGTATGAACAACATTTTGTTTATCAAGATATCTTGACCAAGCTCTGCATTTATAGTTTTACTATGGTCACCATATTTATGCAAATCTCATTAAGATCGGACGGCTATATCATATAGCTGCAATAGGCACGATCGGTCGAATATTAAGTTTTTGTATGAAAAAACATTTTGTTTTTCAAGATATCTTGACCAAGTCGGCATTTATTAGTTATACTATACTCCTCATATATAGGCAAAATCATATTAAGATCGGACGACTATATCATATAGTTGCCATAGGAACGATCGGTCAAAAATTAAGTTGTTGTATGGAAAACTTCAAAACTTCAAAACTTCATTCAAGATACTTTAATTAAACACGGCATTTAAAAATTTCACTACGCTCCCTTCATTTTTGTAAACTCTTATTAATCTCGGACTACTATATCATATATCTGCCATAGGAATAATCGGTCAAAAACTAGGTTTTTGATTAAAAACTTTTTTTGTTTATCAAGATATCTTGACCAAACTCGGCATTAACTATTTTCCCTGTGCTTATTAGATACGGGCAAAGCACTATAAGCATTATGAAAAGGTTGGGACCGCAAGATTATTAGATCTTCGGCGTGTCGAAGACAGCCTTTCTTTCTTGTTTTTAAATGTATTTGGTGTTGGAATAAGAGGGTTCAGGGTATTGCCTGGTCGGAGCTACCGACTAGAACCTCTTACTAGTTTTTTTATACCCCGAACCGATTAAAAATGGGTGTAAGAGTATATTGTATTTGTCCAAAATCCAAATGTATGTAACAGGCAGAAGGAAGTATCTCCGACCATATAAAATATACATATTCATGATCAGCATCAATAGCCGAGACGATCTAGCCATGTCCGTCGTTCTGTCCGTCCGTCCGTCCGTCCGTATGTATGAACGCAAGGATCTCAGAACCTATAAGAGCTAGAGACTTGAAATTGTAAATGTAGGTCCTCCGAGTGCCTGAGTAGTCACCAAACTTGACTTATAGCTTCTAAAATAGAATATTTATATGCATTTTATGTTGGAAGAAGAGGGTTCAGGGTATCCCCTAGTCGGGAGCTCCCGACTAGAACCTCTTGCTTGTTTTTGTTTATTATACCCTGAACCCATTAAAAATTGGTGTAAAGGTATAAAAAGGTATTTGTACAAAATCCAAATGTATGTAACAGGCAGAAGGAAGTATCTCCGACCCCATTAAGTATATATATTCTTGATCAGCATCAATAGCCGAGTCGATCTAGCTATGTCCGTCAGTCTGTCCGTCCGTCCGTTCGTCCGTTCTTCCGATCGTAGGTATGAACGCAAGGATCTGAGCCTATTAGAGCTAGAAACTTGAATTCTTAGATGTAGCTGCTCCCAGTGCCTGCGCAGATCGAGTTTGTTTCTGTTTCCGTTTCCAAGCAATCGATAAAAATCGATATCGATATCCCGTTTTATGGGCAATTTTGGTAAATAATAAGAGGTAGAGTCATCAAACTTGACATATAGCTTCTAAAATAGAATATGTATATGCATTTGATGTTGGAAGAAGAGGGTTCAGGGTATCCCCTAGTCGGGAGCTCCCGGCTAGAATCTCTTACTTGTTTTATTTTTGCTTGTGTGGCTGTTGAGTAGAGTCGACAGCAATTAATGCGGTCAGTTGCGAGTTCGAACACTGAAAAGGGAACTTTTTTTTTACCCTTGCAGAGGGTTTTATGATTTTGTCGTGAAATGCGTAACGCATAGAAGGGAACATCTCCAACCCCATAAAGTATATTTATTCATTATCAGCATCAACATCCAAGTCGAGATAGTTATGTCCGTCTGTCTATCTGTCTGTTTCTATGCGAACTAGTCTCTTTGCAGAAGTCCCTCTTTCTGTTGCACGAGGTACATATGTCAAAACCAGCTGGATCCGACCATTATATCATATAGCTGCAATAGGCACGATCGGTCGAATATTAAGTTTTTGTATGAAAAAACATTTTGTTTTCAAGATATCTTGACCAAGTCGGCATTTATTAGTTATACTATACTCCTCATATATAGGCAAAATCATATTAAGATCGGACGACTATATCATATAGTTGCCATAGGAACGATCGGTTAAAAATTAAGTTGTTGTATGGAAAACTATTTTGTCATTCAAGATATTTTAATTAAACACGGCATTTAAAGATTTCACTACGCTCCCTTCATTTTTGTAAACTCTTATTAATCTCGGACTACTATATCATATATCTGCCATAGCAACAATCGGTCGAAAACGAGGTTTTTGATTAAAAACTTTTTTTGTTTATCAAGATATCTTGACCAAACTCGGCATTAACTATTTTCCCTGTGCTTAATAGATACGGGCAAAGCACTATAAGCATTATGAAAAGGTTGGGACTGCAAGAGTATTAGATCTTCGGCGTGCCGAAGACAGCCTTTCTTTCTTGTTTTTAAATGTATTTGGTGTTGGAATAAGATGGTTCAGGGTATTGCCTGGTCGGAGCTACCGACTAGAACCTCTTACTAGTTTTTTTATACCCCGAACCCATTAAAAATGGGTGTAAGAGTATATTGTATTTGTCCAAAATCCAAATGTATGTAACAGGCAAAAGGAAGTATCTCCGACCCCATAAAGTAAATATATTCTTGATCAGCATCAATAGCCGAGTCGATCTAGCCATGTCCGTCCGTCCGTATGTATGAACGCAAGGATCTCAGAACCTATAAGAGCTAGAGACTTGAAATTAGATAAAGGCGCTCCTAGTGCCTGCGCAGATCGAGTTTATTTCCGATAATCGATAACCTACTCCGTTTCCAAGTAATCGACAAAAATCGATATTAACATCCTGTTTTTTGAGCAAATTGTGTAAATAATAATGGCTAGAGTCACAAAACATGATATGGTGCGTCTAGAATATTATATATATGTCAAGTATTTTTCATTTTTTACCTACCGTCACCTCCCCACTACCACCATACAGCTATAAATAAAGTTAAGAACCCAACTTTAATTGCCAACCAATTAAAGCCACAATTTAAATACAAATGACTTTTTGAGAATACACAAATATTCAATGGCACAATAAGATATAATGTAGAAAATTTCATAAAGATCGGTTAAGAAAAAACCAAAGTTATATGTAACTGCGCAATTGAATGGGGCAGCAACACACACATTCATGCGTGCCTTCTTCGCATTCTAAAAGCATGGTTATTGCGATTCTGTTTTTGTAATGCTATTTTAGTTCTTTTCTATCATAAGAACTTAATTATTGGGGTGGCTGCTGAGTAGAGGCATAACAAGTGGTGCGGTCTGTCGCGAGCTCGAGCACTTTCGGGGAAAGTTTTTTTTTATTTATGCTGGTGTGGCTGTTGAGTAGAGTCGACAGCAAGTAAAGCGATCAGTTGCGAGTTCGAACCCTGAAAAGGGAACTCTTTTATACCCTAGCAGAGAGTTTTATAATTTTGTCGTGAAATGTTTAACGCATAGAAGAAGACATCTCCGACCCCATAAAGTATAAGTTGACATATGTCAAAACCAGGTGGATCGGACCACAACATCATATAGCTGCCATAGAAACGATCGGTCGAAAATTAAGTTTTTGTATGAAAAAACATTTTGTTTATCAGATGCCTTGACCAAACTCGTCACTTGGTTGTTTTACTAATCTCCTCATAAATATGCAAAATCCTTTTAAGATCTGACCACTATATCATATAACTACCATGGGAACGATCGGTCGAAAATTATGTTTTTGTATGAACACAATTTTGTTTATCAATATATCTTGACCAAACTAGACATTAACTATTTTCCCTGTGCTTATTAGATACGGGCAAAGCACTATAAGCATTATGAATAGGTTGGGTCTGCAAGGGTATTAAATCTTCGGCGTGCCGAAGATAGTTTCTTATTTGTTTTTAAATGTATTTGGTGTTGGTGTAAGAGGGTTCAGGGTATTCCCTGGTCGGCAGCTCCCGACTAAAACCTCTTAATTGTTTTAGTAAGATCTTGGGCTTGAATTGATGAATAAATGCTGCCCCTTATTACCTGCAGCAGCCGTTTAGGCCGAAAGGATCAAGTGGGAGGGTTTAGGTTATCCCCTAGTCGGGAGCTCCTGACTAGAACCTCTTACTTGTTTTTTTATACCCCGAACCCATTAAAAGCGGGTATAAGGGTATATTGTATTTGTACAAAATCCAAATGTATGTAACAGGCAGAAGGAAGTATCTCCGACCATATAAAATATATATATTCTTGATCAGCATCAATAGCCGAGACGATCTAGCCATGTCCGTCTTTCTGTCCGTCCGTCCGTATGTATGAACGCAAAGATCTCAGAATCTATAAGAGCTAGAGACTTGAAATTGTAGATGTAGGTCCTGATGTAGGCCTGCGCAGATCGAGTTTGTTTCCGAAAATCGAAAGCTTACTCCGTTTCCAAGCAATCGATATAACTCGATATCGATATCCTGTTTTTCGGTCAATTTTGGTAAATAATAAGAGCTAGAGTCACCAAACTTGACATATAGCTTCTAAAATAGAATATTTATATCCATTTGATGTTGAAAGAAGAGGGTTCAGGGTATTCCCGACTAGGGGAAGCACCTGCACATGCGTATATACATACATAAATCAAGTTGGAGGGTTCAGGGTATTCCCTGGTCGGCAGCTCCCGACTAGAACCTCTTACTTCTTTTTGTTTATTATACCCCGAACCCATTAAATTACGTGTTAGTCTAGAAGGGATTGAGAAATTTAATTGACTATTCAAAACAGAAGAGTCGATTTCCAATTAAAATTACGCAGTTACAACAAGAGTTGTTTACGAAAGAATTCAATTATGTCTTAATGGATAGCGTACTGTGGTAACCAGATACATGGGGCATACTCAAGAATAGGTCGTACCACTCACCGAACAACATATAGAGTGGACAACCAGTGGAAGACGCTGGGGGCTCGCGTTTTATATGCGGCTGGTCCAAAGTGGCTCACATGCAACCTCAAAAGAGTAAGAAATAAATATGACTGGTGTGATAGAACGGCATCGCTGCTCTTTTTTATGCCCTCAAACTACAGGAAACCGCTTACTCTCAGTGCCCTTTCAATTTGTACATTTACCATTGTACTGTCTGTGTGTATATGTGTTCACACCAGCAAAAATGCCCACAAATTTAAGTTTTCTCAATACTCGTTGGGACAACAGGGACAACTTATATGAAGTCATCAAAAGATTTGCCACGTCGAGAGAGAGAGTTCTCAGTTGAGAGTGCTGCTATTGCTGCCGTGCTGCTGCTATTGCCAAGAAGGGCTGCGGTGGCTTGATTTCTCCAGAATGTATAACTCTTTGAGAAATCAATTCTTAAAGTTAAATAATGTGGCTAAGCAGCTCTCGAGTAATTTTGACTCGAGTTTCGAATTGCTTGGCAAACATAAATTTGAGTCCCCAACCAATCGCCGGTTGGAGCCTCAACTTTTGCAATTGCCCTCTACGTCTGTTCAGACACCTACGCCTTTCTTGTCTCTTCCTACCAACTTGGATGTATCTCCAATGTTGTCTTTATCGCCTTCTCCAAGCGACTGTCCAATTATCCCTGGTTCAACCCCTGTAGTAGTCCCAGTAGAGTACCTGATTCCGTCCCAGGTACTCAAACTGCCTAAGCCCCGTCAACTTCTGGCCGCAATGGTAGACCTGCGCGCAATCTTGCCCAGATTGTTAAAAACAATCATTGTGCCTCTTAAGCTCCTCCAACACCTGTATTCCCTATAGCCCCATTATCGCCTACTTTAACGGTAGTTGCCCCTCGTAGGCAAGTTTTTGTGTCTCGACTCTCGTCGGACACCACTTCTGAGTCATTGGCAGCCTATATTGCTAGCAAATCTTCTGTTAGCGTGTTAATAACCAAATTTAATTTCTCCCCCCCTCGTGAAATATCATCATTCAAAATAATTGTTTTATATGACATGTTCCCAATCATTTGTGGCCTCCACACATGATTGCTCACGAGTTCAAGCCTAAAAAGCGTAACCAGCCTGTCACCCTTCCAGTCCCTTCAATACAAGGTACCATTTCTGCCCCAAAAAACTAGCTTCATCTTCTGACCAAATCTTTATTCATTATCAGAGTGTCAGAGGTCTCATTTCAAAGCTTAAAAATCTTTTCATGGCCAGCATTTCCTTCGATTCGGATATAATAGCATTTTCAGAAACATGGTTAAACCAAAGACAATATAAACACTAAGATGAGTAACGCCATACAACAAAATGCTACTATGCAGCTTGATTTTTTGAAAATTGAGAACGAAAATGAATGCATCATTGCGCTCTCACAGCCGAGAGAACGAAAAAGCTAAAAATAGAATTTGGTCTCAGCTTCGGCTCTGTGACGGCCGTGCAAGCAATTATGTTTGTATGCATGTGAATATACATACATAACAGCTTATTTGAATGTGTTGTTATCCACTGCTCTGGCAAAGTCTCTGGCTGGCAAAGAAACAATTTTCTTAGTTTTTTAGCGCAGATCACGACATACTTCCAAATTTCTGTTGATATATGAATGCAATTTGTGTACTGAGGTTGGCTCCGTACAAAATATGTATTTTTATGTCGATGCAAATATTTATGTAATTTTTTATATTTAATTTGATCAAACAATAATTTTTCGCAGAATAGCAAAAGTCGGCAGCTCGATGCAATCGTAAGCTATCGATTACATTTTGTGCTCCATATTCTTAAAGCTTGGCGCCCTTTGTGGCATAGAGTTGCAAGTGCAATATCTAAATTTAATTAATAAAATATTTAACTAAATATTGAATCAAACGTCATATTTATTTATACAAATAAATATGTGATTGTATTTTTTAGCACTCTTTAGTTTCTTAATTGGAGAATAAAAATAATATTAACTAAATTTAAGGAAATTATTTAAATATTTGGATCGACTTAAAAATTCATATTTTCTGCAGAGCCAACCTCAGTACACAAAATGCATTCATATATCAACACAAATTTGGGATAGGTCATGATTTGCGCTAGCAAACTAACAAAATTAATTTCTTGCCAGCTAAAGCCAGAGCATTGAATAACAACACATACAAACATACTTTAAAGCTCTTATGCATGTATAATTCACGCATACAACGAAAGCTGCACGCACGCTATTGGCTGAGACAAGAACTTTTCTCGAGCATACACTGTCCAAAAAGAAAAGTTAAATCAATCTATGTGTGCTATTTTCTTAACATAGTTATTGCGCAAGAAGCGCCTTGTGTTAAAATTATATAAGTTCTTAAATTTTCCTATTAAATTATTTGTTAATATCTAGGGTAATATATCATTTAAATAAAGCATGCACTTCATGGATAAAACACAAGCACTTTGCGTCGATCGTAAGTTCTAAACGTTTTCGCCCAATGTACTTCGAAAACGAAGCAACGCAAAGCAACATCGACCAGCTTTGCTGAAGGCAGGCTGACGACTAACTTCGTAGCTCGTGTCAGCATCAGCAAGTCGCGACTTCGGCATTCGATCCTCTGGTCTTTGGAGAACGAACAACCAGTCGGGAGGCATACCGTACGAAGCCTCAAAGACCAGATGAAAGGCCAGGCTAGAAATTTTGCGTCGCATTCAAATGTATGGGCGTTACTCATCTTTGTGTTAATATTGTCTTTGGTTAAACTCAACCATATCTGATTTTGAGATCTTACCGAATAACTTTATTTTGTATAGAAATGATCGGCAGACTCGAGGTGGTGGGGTGTTAATTGCCGTTAAAGCCACTCTCCAGTCTGAACTATTCTGTTTTAGTACGCCTACTGACGCTGAGATTGTCTCAGTTAAGGTGTCTTTTCCTACGCGGAATATCTATGTAACATGCTCTTATGTCCCACCTTCTTCTGATATTCCAGTTTATTTGAAACACATTACTTGTATTAAAGAAGTTTGGGTGTTTTGTGGTGATATCTTGGTCATTATTCACTGCTGAAAATTATCTAGTGCCCTCAGCACAGCACGATTTTATAGACTGCATGCTTGATCTTTCGTTGTTTCAAATCAATTCAATTTCTAATCATATGAATAGAACACTTGACCTTGTATTTGTTAGCGACAACCTTATTTCTAATGTGTCTAGGTCCCCTCCTTTATCTCTTCCTGAGCATGTCTATCATCCTACTAGAGATTGCAATGCTAATTTGTAATCCTTTCATTTCGTGCTCATCAGCCAATAAGCCCTGCTAAATATTCCATAGCCAACTTCTTTCTTTTTAATTCTCAATGCTATGCGAATTATCTAACTCGTTGTAAAAGGCAATTTGCCCAAAATCCGAGACAGTTTTATAATTTTGTAAACTTGAAGCGTAAATCTTCAAGTTTGGAATCTTCTTTTTCTCTTGGGATGGATAAATTTAGCAATGACACTGATTCTGCTAACCTCTTTGCTAATTTTTTCCAATCAACTTACTCTTCAGTCTGTCCTAATACTAATTCTTACCCTTATACTATTTCTTCCGCTAGTTCTATACCTCCCCCCATTATTTCACACTCCTCTCTCCTATTAGCTATAAACTCTTTAAAATCTTCTAACTCTCCTGGGCCGGACAATATTCCTAGTTGTCTACTCAAGGAGCGTAGCTCTTCCCTTTTTTATCCATTGCTAAAGCTTTTTAATCTATCCCTTGAAACTTCTGTCTTTCCATCTCTTTGGAAAGAATCTTATATCATTCCTCTTCACAAGAAAGGTGGGAAGTCTGATATACAAAATTACAGAGGCATGCAAAACTGTCCGCTATTCCTAAATTATTTGAAAAAATAATCACTTCGAATTTGCAGCATTTCTGCAAATCAGTTTTTTCGCCTGTTCAACATGGATTCGTAAAGAATCGGTCAACTACGACCAATCTGCTTGAGCTTACTTCCTTGATAAATGATGCTTTCCTTTCGAAAATGGAAACTGATGTCATTTACACTGACTTCAGTAAGGCGTTTGACTCTGTGCACCATGACATTTTACTTTTTAAACTTGACCGAATAGGTTTCCCTCTGTCCCTTTTACTTTGGATTAATTCTTATTTAAAAGTTAGGACCCAAAGAGTAATACTGAGGTTGACTACCTCTAAACGGGTTCACGTTACTTCTGGTGTTCCTCAAGGTAGTCATCTTGGACCTTGGCTCTTTACTCTTTTTATAAATGATCTTCCCTCTGTTATATCACATGCCCGTGTACTCATGTATGCGGACGATGTGAAACTTTTTCTATCATACACTAATCCCCTACATCATTCTCGTCTACAAGACGATTTGAACGCTATGCAACTTTGGTGTTCGGCCAATCAATTGCATCTAAATTGGTCAAAGTGTATGTTTATGACACTTAATCGTACTACACCTTATCTTGTCAGTTATACAATCGACAATATCGCTTTGCAACGTATACTAACAGTTAAGGATCTAGGCGTTATTTTTGATTCTAAACTCTGTTTCAATCTTCACATAGCTACCATTGTTAATGAGGCAAAAGGTGTACTTGGATTCATTAAACGATGGTCTTAAGAGTTTAACGATCCTTTAATAACAAAACTTCTGTACAACTCCTTTGTTCGTCCTATCCTTGAATACTGCTCTTGCATCTGGTCTCCACAATATAACAATAGCCAGGATTGTATTGAATCTGTTCAGAAGCAATTTGTGATTTTTGCCTTACGATGTTTAAATTGGGACCCTAATCTTCGGTTGCCATCCTACTCCAGCAGACTGCTTCTTCTCAACCTTCCGTCGTTAACCAACCGTAGGACAATTCTCGGTTTGTCCTTTTACATAAGTTGATTATTGGCGACATAGATTCTCCTTTTCTGCTAGGGCGTCTTCAATTCTCTGTTCCGGCTAGACCAACCAGAAATCATCGCCCCTTATTCCTATCTACGTGCACAACAGACTACGCTATGTACAATCCTTTTCGCGTGCTATGTAAAAATTATAATAGTTTGCATCACGTTTTTTCTACTGGACTGTCTCTACCCCTAATAAAATCGTTGCTTTCAGGATACCTTCGGGAAGTCGCTTACCATTCCCAGCTATGAGCAGGGGCATAGCTTGCCGGACAGGCTGAAAAATTTTCCCCCACCGGGTCGGTGATTTCCCATTACTTTTCTCTTTGTCCTATCTACTTAACACTCTTTATCTATCTTACATTGCTTTACTTTATTAACAATCTTCTTACTTTCTTTTTTCCAACTTATTGTATTTTCTTTATTAATATAGCAAATTAAGATTTTTAACTTAATTCAGAACACTTTTTTTCTACTTACAACCTTCTGCTTAGATGTAGGCTCTAATAGCGTCACTGACAAAATTTGCTGTGAAAAGGGGCACAGCTGGCCGGACTGGCAAATAAAACACCTCCATCGGTCGGTGATGCTGTTTAGAAATTTGTATTCTTTAACTAGGCTTTTAGCATATAATTCTATTGTATAATCTATTGAATAATGAGGAACACACTCGTTTTGTCGACCATTAATAAATAAATAAATAAATCAATGTTGTCGATGTCGTTGTTAAGAGTACCTAAGCGATTTAAAATATTTTGGACCCGCTATTCACGCATACTTACTATTTTGCATATGAATAGATGAATTTATTCGCTTGTGTGCTTGTTGGTTGCCTGGCTGCTTATCCCTTGAAAATTTGGCAAGATTTTAGGTTTGTTATTTCTGTATTTCGGGCGCTAAGCACACACACACCAATACACAAATGTGTGTGTATGGACAGATTATGGGCGTAAAAGAAAAATTCATTATTGGCACGCGTCTGACGCGCTCCAATTTTTGTAAGATCTTGCGTTTGAATTGATGAATGATGAATATTGACCCTTTATTACCTGCATCATTCGGTTAGGCCAAAAGTTTAACTTTTGGCAAGCACCTGCACTTGCATATAAATTTTGAGTCGTTTGAGTGTTTTGATTAAGTGATATTTATTTGTTGTCCGTTTGGCAATTATGTTTT
The DNA here is from genome assembly GCF_030788295.1 of Drosophila virilis. Lineage (NCBI taxonomy): Eukaryota > Metazoa > Arthropoda > Insecta > Diptera > Drosophilidae > Drosophila > Drosophila virilis. The sequence continues at coordinate 588,122 of NW_027212848.1, forward strand.
ACGCTGACGACTTAATTATGAGTCTTTTGAGTGTATTGATTAAGTGATATTTATTTGTTGCCCGTTTGGCAATTATGTTTTCGCTGACGACTTGGTGCCGGAGTACTGACGTGTTGAACTAACGCCGTTTGTTTCAGAACTTAAAACATGCGATACAATTCTTAGGGCTTAAAGCTAACAAAATATGTTTCTTAAATTATTTCTTCGTTCATAGTGGCCACGCAAATATTCTGTGTCTGCCGGCTATGCAACGACATCCGGCCCAATGCTTATTAAGCAATTGTCGGAGTCATATTCTGGCCAACCGTTCGTTGACTCCGCTTAACTACTTCTCCTTTAAGACCAAGGCCGCCCTCGGCCGAACCTATTTCCGCGATCACTTCTCTTTACTGTAGCGCAGAATTTCTGGAGCTGGTGATTCGCCAAAACGCAAGACCGATGCCGATGAGCAAAACGCATACCACTCCCACGATGCATATTATTTGGTATACTTCTTTGCTACTGAGGTCCTCTTTGAATTTCTGGATCTCCTCCGGGTTACTTTCACTCAGTCGGTGAAGGTACGGAAGACTGAGGATATCCCGGCTGGCCGTGATATTAAGTAAGGCGGTGTTAGCAGTACCCTGGACCTTATTTTGCACGTTGCTATGGTTAATGAATAAAGGTCCGTTCACCGCAACGCGGTCGATGAAGGTGATGAGGTGCGTGCCATGTACCCAGATTTCGCTGCCGTTGTCCACTTGCACTTTCGCTGGCCTGTCATTTACGATGAGGATTCCGTCATCTACGAAAGTGATAGCGTCTAAATTGCTTGGTTGGATTTCGCAATTCGCTATCCCGCCTGCGTGGAGCTCTCTCGAGAGCATGCTTTTCCCCATCGCAATCTGCCACGACGTTATTCATCATGCATGGTATGAAATTCTCATGTGTGAACGGGAAAATCGTGACCTTTTTGCAAGCAAATTTAATATTCGCAAATTTAATAATAAAGTAAAGGATGTTAACGGACTGTAAAACTTTCACGGACGCAACGGACATAAGATCCCCTATGGGAGTGTTAGTGGGCTCCTCCAGCCAAAGTGATGCCAAATCTGAATGATCGGGATGTTTGGGCTAACAACGTTAACCTTTGCAAGAGTTATTGCCAGCATTAGATTTTGCAACTCCATCATTAACATTCGATTCCTGGCTAGCAATGTATCATATAAATGGCCAGTATCGGCTTAAGTGTCGTTAGTTGTTTTGAGAATTTGATTGACTGTAAAAGTAAATTGAATAATTTGTATCTAGATAATTGTGTTAATTTCTATTTGCTTCACAACACACACAACCTTCAACACCTAAGAACCTAAGAAGTCTAAGCTCCTAGCCACTCTGTGGTGCGCGCACAACGCTTCTCGATCTGCATCCACGCTCAGAAGCTTTTTCATATGCGATTATGGGAACATGTCATTCAATTTGACCGTTTCTTCTATCACACGCATGTAAATTAGGTTTTAAATAATAAGTCCTCGCGGATTATTTTGATAGAACTTTATTTTAATAATGATTTATAAAACACTAGGCCGACACGCCGTAGTGAGTGAGTTAAATTATACACCAAGTCGCTGGGCCAATGTGCCGTTTCACTGCGGAATTAAAAACTAAATTTACAAAAGATTGATCAAAAATACCTAAGCTATTGTGTGCTTTCACAACGGCCGCTAGAATGCTTAGCTTGCGCCTCGTGAGCTGACGTCGTGCAAGAACATCCGGCCCAGAGCTATGTCAGCATCTGCGGCTGGTGTTATGTTGCATTTTGCTGACCCCTGTTAGCTCGTAAGCACATCCGGCTCAGTGCTATATCAGCATATGGAGGTGGTGTTGTTGGCCTCTGTTAACTGCTCCCCTTTTAAGTTAAGACCGTCCTCGGCCGTTCCTATCTCGGCAATCACCTTCTTAATCTCCTTGGCCGATGCCATGTTTTTGGTGAACCGACGGTAGGTGACTCCGACGCAAATTATGGTGCAACACACAACACCTAACAAAAAAGCTATTACCACGCTGTCGACGCTTCTAATTTCGTCCTTGACTTCCTTTATGATCTCCAGGTTACGTTCATTCAGGCGATGAAGGTAGGGGAGACTCAACACGTCTTGTTGGCCGGTGACGTTCAGAAGGGGAGATGCCGCTATGCCGGGGAACTTACTCTGGACGTTGTTGCGATTCAAGTACTTAGTTTCGTTGATCAGAGCCCAATTATTGAACGTGATTAGTTTCATTCCGTGAACCCAAGTCTCAGTACCGTTGTCAACGCAAACTTTAGCAGGCCGGCTATTGATGATCAGAATTCCGTCATCGACCCATGTGATCTTGTCTAAGTGACTCGGCTGCATTTGGCAGTTTGCCAAGCCGCCAGCATGCAGCTCTCTGGCATAAGAGCTGGTCGGTGAAAGTTGACAAAAGGTTCCTCCCGGCGTGGAAGTGCAATTCTTAAGGGCAATCACTTGATCTCCGCACTCAGCTATAATATTGTCGTCAATTTGTGGCACAGTATTCTGATGTGCAACTGGATACAGCATCACCTTTCTGCAAGCCATTTTGATTTTCGGGAACTTAATGATAAAGTGAAGGGCATTAACAGATTGTAATACTTTTACGGACGCAACGGACATAAGGTCAGCTATTGAGGTACCTGTGGGTTCATCGACCCAAACAGATTTCAAATCTGCGTGATCTAATATATTTGGGCTTATGATATTAATTTTTGCAAGGGTAATAGCGAGCATCAAATTCTGCATTTCCATCAGCAACATTCTATTCCGAGCTAAAAGAGTTTCGTATAAATGCCCGGAATCTATCTGATTCTTTTTTGCAGCTTTTAGTAATGTGTTGACACTTGTACTGAGTTGATTGATTTGTTCCTGAACTTTTGTGTTGATAGCTACCTGTCGGTTGTTAGAGTTCACCAACTGTAACTCAGTGAATTTGATCTTCTCGAAGTCACTGGCGTCAGGTGTTCCCGCAGCTACTTTGAGAGCTGTGTCCAAGAAATCTAAACTTCTTGCCACCCTGTGGTGCACGCCAAGAGCTTCTAACAGATCTCTGAAGTGGGACGCATCTACGCTTAGAAGCTTTCTCATGTACTGCGGAAACATTTCACATAGCTCAATTGTTTCGTGTACCATTTTCTCGTACTCAGAGATGTTTGCTGTGTGCCTGACGAAATTGAATTCCTCCCAGACCAGAACTTGGCCCTCAACAATGGGAATATACTTGGCGTGTGAGTTAGTCACACGCGGTGCCGCATTTGCAAAAAATAGAAATAGCAGAAGCCCGAACCTTCGGAAGACAGACAAAACGGACCAAACTATTACAACGTGTCTTCCTAAAGGAAATGCCAAGTGACGTAAGTATTAAAACTTGAAGGTGAAGCCTAGTGGCACAAATGTTGAAACTTATAGTTAAATTCAAGATGCATATAATCGATGTTTTATTTCAGCTCTCGCTCTACTTAAGGTTGTCCTTGTGGACCACCCTCCCTCCAATGAGGGATCTACGATCTGTTCTTCACATAAGGGCGTGAGTTTATTGCCAAGCCTGCGGTTTCTTTTTACTAGAACTTTTTCGCCTACTTTAAAGACTCTATTCTGTCGCTGGTCGTTCAACCTAGCACGGAGCGCATCTTGTGCACTTCTTAACTTTGCTGATATTTCCCTTTCGGGTTCGCCTGAGGGCACATGGAGGCCATCAACAGGTCTCTTGTTGATGACCGAATCTATTGTCTTGTTATACTCAATCGTGGCTAGCATTATGACTTCGACTGAGTGACTGATGTTTCTCTCCAGCTTGAGACAACGTGCCAGCTCGGCTAGCGTGCTATGGAAGCGCTCGACTTGGCCATTGGAGGTGCAATGCAGCGGCGGCGCATTAACAATATGGATTCCATAGTTGTTTAACAACAGGGTCTTTATCGTTTGAGAATTCATCGAAGGCTCGTTGTCGCAATAAATTGTTCTGGCTCGTGGAAATAAATTAGTGAGCTGCAGTAGTGGAGCTTTTAAATCCCCGATAGTGCGCGACTGAATTGGTTGTACGACTGCAAATTTAGAGAACTTATCAACACAGGTCAAAAAAAATTTGTTGTCCGTGGAAAAAATATCAATGTGTAGCAATTCCCCAGGAGTCTCAGGGATCGGAGTTTCTCCCAGCTTCTGTCTTTTCGGGTACGATAGGATTTGGCTGCTGAGCAGATTCTACAACTTTCCGCAATTTCTTTAGCTAACTTCGCCATCTTAGGGAAATAGTATTCTGATAACACTTGCTTAATATTTGCTTGAGCTGCTCTGTGCGCTCTATTATGTTCGGCAACGAGAATTTCTCTCCTCTCATTAACTTTGAAGACATCTGCAACTCGGTTTTTGCAGTGCTAGAACTTTGTGCCTGGAAACATGCGAACTAAGCCATTCTGCGCCTATGCTAGTGTGTGCAGGTTGCAATAGAGGGCATTAACTGTCTGTGGATTAATCAAGTCAAACAGTTCAACTAGAAGGGCTGTGCGATAGTGAAGCTCACTTCATGACGTTTCTTGTCTCCAACAAGAATGAAGTTTCGCTTGGTGTGGACACGAGCCTCTTCAATGACACTTTAATATGGAAAAAATTAAGTGGCTTTTCAGTTGACTCAATTGTATAGGTCGAGGACAGCTCGCTGTTGACTGTGGCTGCGCAGGAATCAGTATTCAGCTGGTCAAGAGCGTTGAGCTGTTGACGGATAGCGAATCAGCAACTAAATTCTCCTTGCCTGGCTTATAAAATATTCGCGCATTCGTTTCCTCAATGCGCGCCTTCCATCTTTTAATTTTGGCGTTCGGGTTTGACTCAGAAACGGCAAAAGTTAACGGTTGGTGGTCTGTGAAAATGTTAATGTCTTTTACTCCATATAGGTAGTGACGTAGCTTGCTAAGGGCCCAAACTATAGCCAAAAGTTCCCGCTCGTTGGTGGCGTAGTTCACCTCCGGGGGCTTCAATGCTCTGGAAATCATTGAGATGGGGCGACCCTCTTGAGAAAGCACTGCCCTTATGCCGTAAACTGAAGCGTCTGTCGTTAGATAAAACGGCTTCTTAAAGTCAGGGTATCTGAGCATGACGTTTTCTGACGACAAAATGTTGCGTAGCTTTTGGAATGCGTGACGCTGAAGCTCAGAGAATTCTACCGGTATGTTTCGCGATCTATGTTTACTTACTGACCCATTCTCGCCCTTTAGAAGATCAGAAATGGGTTTTGCTATTGAGACAAAGTCTTTGATGAAACACTTATAGTAACTAGCCAGTCCTAAAAATGATCTGATCTCGAATATATTCTTTGGTTCTGGGAACTCCCGAATCGCTTTGACTTTTTCGGGGTCCGTTGTAGCTCCATTACTTGTTACCACGAAACCAAGAAAACCTACGCTTTTCTTAAAAAACGCGATTTTTCCATGGAGATTCTCATATTTGCCTCGTACAGGCTCTTTAAGACCCACTCTACATGTTGAACATGAGAACTTTCGTCTTTTGAGAAGACGATGACATCGTCAACGTAGACATAGCAAGATTTGCCAATTTACTCACGCAGTACGTCGTCAACAGTTCTTTGGAAGATGCTGGCCGCATTCTTCAACCCAAAGGGAAGTCGACAAAATTCGTACTTCCCCCCGTTAACTGCAAAGGCTGTTTTTTTTACGGTCACGCTCTGCTAGCGTGATCTGGTGATAGCCGGATTTCAGATTGTTCATCAGTGGTCCTGATGGTTGCCACCACTGATGTGTTATAGGGAAGTGCTTCTTCCGGATTTGCGAAGGCCTTATGTTTGCTTTTTAGCATCTTTAGGAATGCATCTTTTACAGCATCGGGCGCGTCGGCGCAGTCAACATTGGTAAAGTTAACATCCGCGCACCTGTGGAACTCGATTTGTTCAGTTTCTGCGCCACATTTGAGTTGGCCAGAAAAAAGACAAAGCGAAACGCCTGCTTGTGTGAGCAAGTCGAGGCCCACAATTCCATCAAATGTGGACAGGTTTGGGAGTAAGAAAAATGTGGCAGTTTTGCCGAAGAGAGATATAAGGCACTTGTGAGTGATCTTCGTGGTGCCGTGTATAGAATGGGTAGAGAAGGGAGAATTTACTGGTCACACACCTTTTAGATTTTTATGTGGTCTGATATAATTCTTGGAAGCGCCCGTGTCGATGAGAAACCTCATCTGGATCCCTGCTACTCTTCTACTGATGTAGGGCAGCACGGAGCTTCCCCCTAAAAAATTGAGAGTGTCTAAGTCATAACCGCTACCATTGTCGTCGGCAATTTGCTGTTCTGCTGCTGCTGCTGCAGAGCTAGCATACGAACCTGAATCTTGATCCGGCTCGTGAGCTGTGTGATTGACTCTCTGCTTCCTCTGTCCGCTTAAGCGCCCAGACGTGGCCGTTCTTTTGTAGGCTTGAGGAGCGCTAGAGTTAACGTAGGCTGGTGCTTGCGATGGTTGTGGAATTTTAGACACAGATGGATCGACGTCCATTGGTTCCTGTGACTCGCCACCTTTATTCCACCTGCCACTCTGTTGCTCAAATTGACTTTATTGCTGTTTCTGTTGTTTAGTGAAGTGAGGATTTTTGGAACCGCTGGGTTATGGATCCCCCAGCTGTTGACCCCTATCTTGCTGACGGACCTGCGGCCTCGGGGTCACTTTTCGTTCCCTATCTTCTTGTCCTTTAGCGAAGCTAGCGGCAAAGGCGTACCTCTCATGGTTTGCTTCTACTTCTTGCGCTAGCGCCAGGGCCGACGATAAGTCCTTAGGCTTTGCCGCGAACAGGACATCCGTCAGGCTACGCTTTAGGCCTGAGGCAAAAACACGCAACGCATCATCTCTAAACTTTGTACAGAGCCCTTGAGCCATGTTTGGTTCATAAGACATGTTGACCTTATTGGTGAGAAGAGTTAGCTTTTCCTCAACCTCGTCATAGTATTGTAAAATTGTTAACGAGCCCTGTCTTAGGGTGCTCATCTCTTGCTCTATGACGTGAATGCCTCTCTTATCCCCGTATGTGAAATCGAGACGGTTTATTATGGCATCAAAATTCATTACTGTGCCAAACTGACCCAAAACGCCGTCAGCTGCCCCTCTAATTTTGCTCTTTATAATAATAACCGCCTGGTAGTGGCGTGAGCTGCCGTCGTATGGCTTGTAAATTTTATATGCCGCTATCGCAGCTTGTCTCCAAGAGGCGTGCGTCTCTGGCATCCCCGTAAATTCTGGTAAGCATTTAACGGCGTCCAATGGTTCATTACATCTATCTGAGCGTCTAAGGGAGCCCTCAGCTCTGCATGTCTTTGCCTCAATATTGCGCTCTGTGTTTCTAAGGCGGAGGCCACTGCGGCCTACACCAATGCCCTAAGCTGCTCAGGCTCCATTCCTATTTTACACCTGTTGTCAGCGATTTTTTGTGGGACGGCTTCCCTATCTAAGGTGGTGGAGTCGTCTGACTCAGATCCCCTCGCAGAGCGGTCTCTGTACCTGAGAAACGAGCTGTTCATGGACTATACTTAACAACTAAACAATAATAACAACACAATTTCAAGGGCAATCAACAACGGTAAATTAAATGTATGCTGACAGAGGAGAATATATTGAAAATTGCTGATGCAAAATTGTGTTACTCAAAGTTAGTTGGGAACACAATTACTGCAATTTTAATATTTCTACTTATATTTTTTGACGATTTTATTTTAAATAAATCACGCAAATTGAAAAACGTTTGTTCCAAATGATGGCCCACTTACATTTTATTTGATCCTAGAAAGGTTGTATGTTCTACGTATAAAACTACTGATTCCCATGCTGCAGTCGCGAATGTTTTTTTTTATCCCTCGCTGAAGCTTGTGCCGCTGACGTAAGTTGATGTAGGTCAGGCAAAGCTTTTATTTTTTGCACTGGTAGGTTAGTTCTTTACACTGCACAGCACACAAAATAATTATGGAATAAAATGGTCCGAAAAACGTTGGGCGCCAATTAGGTTTTAAATAATAAGTCCTCGCGGATTATTTTGATAGAACTTTATTTTAATAATGATTTATAAAACACTAGGCCGACACGCCGTAGTGAGTGAGTTAAATTATACACGAAGTCGCTGGGCCGATGTGCCGCAGTGAAAGTCGAAGTAAAAACTAAATTTACAAAAGATTGATCAAAAATACCTAAGCTATTACGTGCTTTCACAACGGCCGCTAGAATGCTTAGCTTGCGCCTTGTGCGCTGCTGTCGTGCAAGAATATCTGGCCCAGAGCTATGTCAGCATCTGCGGCTGGTGTTATGTTGCATTCTGCTGACCCCTGTTAGCTCGTAAGAACATCCGGCTCAGTGCTATATCAGCATCTGGAGCTGGTGTCGTTGGCCTCTGTTAACTTGTATTCTGGGAGATTCGCTGAATGTTTAACGTAGGCGTATTCTTCCCACACAAGGACACGGTCATCAACAATGGGGATGTATTTGGACTGAGAGTAGTCCGTAATGCGTGCCGAAGTCAAGGATAGGAAGAAGAGAAGGACAAATCCAAACCTGCGGAGTGAAGTGTTCGCTTTTAGCTATTTTTAGTTTGTGAAGCCATATCCTACCACCAAAAAGCGACTTAATATAAAATGTAATGAAACTTATACTAAATAAGAATTGCGACAAGTGGCTTATAAAAGAATAAAAAATGTATGCAAGGACTCGTTTGCTGGAATTATTTCAAATTATCCTTGAGGACCATCCTCCCATTAATGAGGACCGTGGTCCCCAGGTCCGCTTGTACAGTTCTTTCCTCGCACAATGGCGTGGGTTTATTTCCAAGCCTTCGGTTGGACTTGACTAAAACCTTCTCACCGACCTCAAAGACTCTATTCTGCCGGTAGGCGTTCTCTTTAGTTCTGAGCGCGATCTGTGCATTTTTAATTTTGCGTTGTATTTCTTGTTGAGGCTCATCCGGATGTGCTTGAACAATGTCAACTGGTCTTTTATTAATGACAGAGTGGACTGACTTGTTGTACTCAGCATGCTTATGTTCTTGTCGATTTTTAAACATCTGGCAAGCTCTAACAACGTGCTATGAAAGCGCTCTACTTATTCATTCGACACACTATGCAAGGGTGCCGCGTTTGACATACTCACTCCAAAATTATTGTACAGCATGGTTGAAATCGTCTGTGAATTCAATGCTTGTTCATTTCGCTTTTGGAAAAAAGTTCATGAGCTGAAGCAACGCTGGCTTCAGGTCCTCAATGGTCCTTGAAGAGATAGGCAGTACGACAGCAACAGCAGTTTTGAAAACTTGTCGATGCAAGTAAGAAACAATTTTTTGTCAGTCAAAAAGATGACTATGTGTAGCATCTCTCCAACATGCGACGGGATTGGTGTTTCACCCAACTCTTGTTTTCTAGGGTGTCTATCGTATTTAGCCTTAGTGCACGTTTTGCAGTTTTGCACAATTTTGTTCGCTAGTTTGGCCATTTTCGGGATATAGTATTCGGAGAGACTCTGTTTCAAGATCTCTTGAGCAGACCTGTGTGCCCTATTGTGCTCAGCTGTGATTTCTCTTCTTTCCCCAACCTCGAATATGTCAACCACACGATTCTTGCAGTGCCAGAATTTTGTAGCTGGAAATTTTTGAACCACTTCGTCTTGTATCAAAGCGTTTACACCTCTTGGTATGATTATGTCTCCCAGCTCATCTAATCAAGACTCCTTGCATGTTAAGCTTATCGAGTGTCGCCTGTTGTTCCCAAACAGTATAAAACTGCACTTCAAAGGAAAGCGCGCCTCCTCCAATACTATCTGATTTTGAAAGCAATTCAAAGGCTTATCTGTTGTTTCATTGGTAGCATAATTGACTTTTCTGTTTTTCAATGATCGTGAAATCATTGTAATTGGACGCCCCTCTTCGGTTGTTAAATCGAATGCTTTTTTATAGTCGGGATACCTCAGCTGATATCTTCTGATGCCAAAATATTACTGCACCTGAATGTTCCGCGATCTATGCCTACTGATTGTTCCATTTTCCCTATTTAGAATTTCCGAAATAGGTCTTGCTATTGCTGCGAAGTCTTTTATAAAACATCTATAATAACTTGCGAGACCCAGAAATGACCTGGTTGCGAAAACCGTTTTTGGCTCTGGGAAGTCCTGTATGGCTTTCACCTTTTCCGGGTCTGTTGTCGCGCCGTTGCAAGTTACATAAGGAAGTTCACACTTTTCTTAAAGAAGCGTGATTTTTCTATTGACACCCTCATATTTGCCTCATATAACCTCTTCAGAATAAGCTCTTCTACGTGTTTGACATGTGACTCTTTATCTTCAGAGAAGATTATCACGTCATCCACGTAGACATAGCAAAATTTGCCGATCTGCTCCCGCATGATATCGTCAATGGTCCGCTGAAAGATGCTGGCTGCATTTTTCAGACCGAACGGGAGTCTTCGAAACTCATACTTCCCCCCATTTACTGAGAAGGAAGTTTTCTCACGATCGCTTTCTGCGAGCATGATTTGATGGTAGCCAGACTTGAGGTCCAACGTAGAGAAAACTTTCGCTTTTCCCAAGTTTCCCAATATCATTGAAATATTTGGCATGGGATATTTATCGGGTATCGTTACCTCGTTAAGTTTGGGAAAGTCCATTACTAATCGCATGTTTCGATTACCCGCCTCATCTGTACCTTTTTATCCACAACCCAAATAGGATTATTGTAGGGAGATACTGATTTCTGTATGATTCCATTTTTCAGCAGGGTTTGAATCTCTTTATTGACGAAGTCAGCCGCCCCCATAGATATGGGTAAAGCTTTTGGGTTCCTCATTTATTGTTGTTATAGTGGCCACCACCGACGTAATGTATGGTAAGGCCTCATTGGGTGCTGCAAAGGCCCTTTTCCTGTCCTTTAGCAGTTTCAGGAATTTGTTCTTTACTAAAGGAGGTGCATCTGAGCAATCTACGTTAGTGAAATTGAGATTAGTGCATGCGTGAAAAGAAATTTGTTCAATTTCTGAACCCCATTTAAGCTGACCTGACGCTAAGCAAAGCGATGCCCCTGCCTGTGTTAACAGGTCGAGGCCTATTATTCCATTAAAAGTTGACAGGTCCGATAAAAGAAAAAATTTTGCCTTTATGTTGAACATTGAGACAAAACATTTTTGCGTGATTCTAGTTGTACCATGAATCGAGTGGATTGTGAATGGACAATCTACTGGTCGGACGCCTTTTAACCCTTCATGTGGTCTGATAAAGTTTTTAGACGCGCCCGTGTCTATGAGGAATTTCATATCGGCCCCTGCTACTCTTCGCCCGATGACGGGTAACAGGGATCTACCCCAAAAAAATTAACAGCATCTAAATCAAAGCTAGCGCTCACGTCATCCTCAATTTGCGCCTCTACGCTAGAGGCGGCATTAGCATACATTTGCGATCCTTGTTCCGCGTCCTGCGTTACATGATTCGCCCTTTGTTGCCTTTTTTGAAAGCCCGAGTGATCAGATGTTGCCTGTTTTCTATTCAGATACCCCGGTGACTGTGTGGGCTGGAGGATCCTTGAAAATGTTTTGCTGCCGACCACTTCGTTGATCGGACTGACCCTGTTGTTTCTGCTGTTTGTTGAAATGAGGGTTTTTTGCGCCATTTGTCTGAGGCTCAGAATGTCTATCTTGCTGTCGGCCCTGTGTCTATGTATTCGACCTACGCTCTCTTTCTTCTTGGCTTTTGGCAAAATTAGCCGCGAAAGCATATCTTTCGGGGTTTGACTCCACCTCCTGAGCAAGCGCCAGTGCCGAAGGCAGATCTCTAGGCTTGGCTGCGAAGAGTACATCCGTGAGATTGCGCCTAAGCGCCGATACGAAAACGCGCAACGCGTCGTCACGGAACTTCTTTCAAAGACCTTTTGCCATAACGAGCTCGTAACACATATTGACCTTGTTGGTCAGTAGAGTTGGTTTTTTCTCCACTTCGTCAAAATATTGGAGTAGGGGCAAGCCGCCCTGTCTCAAGGTGCCTAACTCTTGTTCAATTACAAGGATCGGCCTTTTGTCACTGTATGTGAAATCACAGTGCCAAATGAGGCCAGCACCGCATCCGCGGGGCCCTTTATTTTGCTTCCTATAATTATAACGGCCTGATAGTGCCGAGAATCCTGTATTCCTGCAAACTCAGGTAAGCATTTTACGGCGTCTAGTGGCTCGTCGCAGCGAATGTCATTTCTAATCTCAATAGTAGCATACGCTACTACTTGTAGGGCAGCAACGTTTGCTGCTGCCATTTGTTCGGATAATTCATTAATTCTCTGCACTAATAGCTGCTCTCTTTGCTGGTTTGCATTGGCTTGTTCTGTTAGGGCATTGCTTATGGCCGTTTGAATTATCTATCTAAGTTGCTCTGGATCCATTTTGTTCGAAGTTGGGGGGACTGTAGGGGCAAGTCGTGGAGCCGGAATTCTGATGCGGTTGTCACAGTCAGAATCCGAGTCGCCAGAGTTCTTACGGGGTCCTATACTGACCGAAAGACGATTTCATGGGCATTCAAAGCAAAAACAAATAAATGCACGCGCGGTCTAGCGGACGCAAAAACAAAACAGAAAGTCGAAAGATGGGTCGAATTACGCCTCATTTTTGAACCACGAATGGCGCATGAGCAAGAAAATATGTGCCGTTGCAGCACAATTTTTAGAGTGGCATAAAAAGTAACACAAAGTAATTTTCGTTTACTGCTGTCAAATCGAATTCTCATAAACTTTTGTTCTTACTCTAGCAAATGATTTGTTGCAAAATATAACGCATGCAAGATTTCTCCTCTCTTTGTTTCTTTTGTTTTTTTTTTTTTTTTTTTTTATTTTTCGATCAGATTTAATAACAGATTCGGCAAAAGTGCCCACTTAAATGATTTTTATGATTTATTTTAGTCACTACACCAACCATTTGCGGGTCCAACACCGAAGTCACGCACTTGTTATTCGTAGTCGCTCCCTTCGCCGCAGTCTCCGCTGCCCGAAGAGCTCCAGCGGCTTCGGTGTATAAATATATGTAAATCGCACTGCGCTTGAGCGCAACTTTGTGAATCACGAGATTATGATCACTAATTCACTGTAACTGCAGCTTATTGCTTCTTGTTGCAGTGTTCACTGCGCGGCACTGTTGGTGTGACCGCGACTTAATGTTCACTTTGTAAGAATTTTTGTTTGCAATCGCGTGGGTAATTGTAACTACCACTAGTTGGGCACCAATCATGAGTCTTTTGAGGGTATTGATTAAGTGATATTTATTTGTTGCCCGTTTGGCAATTATGTTTTACGCTGACGACTTGGTGCCCGAGTAAAGACGTGTTGAGCTAACGAAGTTTATTTCAGAACTAAAAACATGCGATACAATTCTTAGGGCTTAAACCTAACAGAATATGATTCTTAATTTATTTCTTCGTTCATAGCGGCCACGCAAATATGCTGTGTCTGCCGGCAATGCAACGACATCCAGCCCAATGCTTATTCAGCAATTGTGTTCGGAGTCATAGTCTGGCCAACTGTTCGTTGACTCCGCTTAACTTATATACATACATAGATTGATCACTTAAATAATTTTTTGACCAGCGGATATTTGTGCAGAAAATGAAATCTTCTAAATATTCAAATATATCATATATAAACATGTAAGAGGTTCTAGTCGGGAGCTCCCGACTAGGGGATACCCTGAACCCTATTTCTCCAACATCGAATGCATATATACATTATATTTTAGAAGCTATATGTCAATTTTGGTGACACTAGCTCTTATTAATATAGGTTCTGAGATCCTTTCGTTCATAGATACTGACGGACGGACAGACGGACACACGGACAGATAGACAGACGGACATGGCTATATCGTCTCGGCTATTGATGATGGGGTCGGAGATGCTTCTTTCTACCTGTTACATACATTTGGATTTTGCACAAACACAATATACCCTTATACCCATTCTTCATGGGCTTAGGGTATAAAAAGGATCTAAAATAGCATTACAGAAAAAGTCACAATTACCATGCTGTTAGCGTGCGATAGAATGCGAAGCAGATGCGCATTATTGTGTGTATACATATGTAGAGAAATTCTTAAGTTGCGCAGTTGCATATAACCACTTACCAAACAACATATAGACTGGACATGAGTACAGAAAATTAGGCACAAAAAGTATCGGTGGCATCTGATCCAAAATCGCGAGTAAGGGTGTAAGATATACATATGATGTATTTTTGAACCACTTACTCTACAGGCAAGTGCCTGGCGCACTCTCTTCCATATGATTTGTGCGAAAGAACGGCAACGCTGTTAACTTTTATCTCGCTCGCACTTACTCTCAGCTCTCAACGCTCTCTCTTTATGTTTAATGCCCGTTTACAGGTTTGTGTGTGTATATGTCCGACAAGCAAAACTGCGCAAAAATTCAATTTTTTCCAAATGCTTAGGCATTTCTACCTTTTTGAAGGCACGAGTAATATGAAATAGAGAAAGGGTTTGCCACGTCGATGCGAAATTCTTGCATTTTAGCTCGCTATCGTTGGTAAGGGTACCCAATCATTACCATGAGTGCGTATAAAATATTCTGGACTCGCTATTCACGCATACTTGCATATTTTGTATATGAATAGAAGCATTTATGCGGTTGTGTGCCTGTTGCTTGCCTGCCTGCCTGTCCCCGATGCAAATTTAACAAGATTTTAGAATTTCTGATTTTCGACCTCTACACACAGACACACACATTCAAATGTCTGTGAATGGGCTGATCATGGGCGCAAAAGAAAATATCATTATTGGCACGCGTCTGCGCGCCCTTCTTTTTTATGATTTTGATGAATGAATGTTGACCCCTTATTACCTGCAGCAGCCCGTTGGGCCGAAAGGGTCAACTTTTTGCAAGCACTTGCACCTGCATATGTAGATCAAGTGACTGATCACCAAACTTGTTAACACTATAAATATATAATCGTTCCTTTTTTTTAATTTGATCAAAATCATAAAGAAGAAGGGCGGGCGTTAGACGCGTGCCAATAATGATATTTTCTGTTGCGTCCATGATCAGCCCATTCACAGACATTTGTATGTGTGTAGAGAAATTCTTAAGCTGCGCAGTTGCATATAACTTTGGTTTTTACATAACCGATCTTTAATAAATTTTCTATAGTATATCTTATTGTACCATATATTATTTGTGTATTCTGCAAAAGTCAATAGCAATTATATTATGGCTTAAATTGGTTGGCAATAAAAGTTGGGTTATTAACTTGATTTATATCTGTTGGTTGGTAGCGGGGAGGTGGCGATAGGTATAAAATGAAAAATACTTGACATATATATAATATTCTAGAAGCAACATATCATGTTTGGTGGCTGTAGCTCTTAATATTTACCCAATTTGGTCAAAACAGGATGTCGATATCGATTGCTTGGAAACGGAGTAAGTAATCCATTATCAGACAAACTCGATCTGCGCAGGCACTAGGAGGACCTACATCTAAAATTTCAAGTCTCTAGCTCTTATAGGTTCTGAGATCCTTGCGTTGATACATACGGGCGGACGAACGAACGAACGGACGGACGGACGGACGGACGGACAGACAGACGGACATGGCTAGATCGACTCGCCAATGATGCTGATCAAGAATATATACTTTATGGGGTCGGAGATGCTTTCTTCTGCCTGCTACATACATTTGCATTTTGCACAAATAAAATATACGCTTATAACCATTTTTAATGGGTTCAGGGTATAAATAGGATCTAAAATAGCATTACAGAAAAAATTCGCAATTACCATGCTGTTAACATGCAATAGAATGCGAAGCAGACGCGCATTAATGTGTGTGTGTACATGTATACAGAAATTCTTAAATTGCTTAGTTGCATATAACTTAGGTTTATTCTTAACCGATCTTTATAACTTTTCTTCAGTATATCTTATCGTACCATATAATATTTGTGTATTCTGAAAAAGTCAATAGCATATAAATTGTGGCTTAAATTGGTTGGCAATAAAAGTTAGGTTATTACCTTGATTTATAGCTGTGCGGTGGTAGCGGGGAGGTGCCGATAGGTATAAAATGAAATATACTTGACATATAGATAATATTCTAGAAGCACCATATCATTATTGGTGACTCTAGCTCTTATTATTTACCCAATTTGCTCGATAAACAGGATGTCGATATCGATTTTTATCGATTGCTTTGAAACGGAGTACATTATCGATTATCTGAAATAAACTCGATCTGCGCAGGCACTAGGAGGACCTACATCTAGCATTTCAAGTCTCTAGTTCTTATAGGTTCTGAGATCCCTGCGGTCATACATACAGACAGACGGATGGACGGACAGACGGACAGATAGACAGACGGATATGGCTATATCTTCTCGGCTATTAATACTGGTCAAGATTATATTTATTTTATGGGGTCGGAGCTACTTCCTTCTGGCTATTACGGTAAGCAACTCCTCGACAACGAACCATTCATCTTGTTGTAAAATTAAGACTGGTCCAGTTCAAGGCAGTCCAATAGATAAGGCGTCTTTAAGAGGTTGAATCCTGCTAAATATATCGTACGTCGAATCTCAGCGCGTTTGAATATCCATTTTCAACTTCAACTTTCGCAGATTCAACTGCTCTACTATTTCCTTGGATCTTATTTTAATGCTATCAATTTTTCATAAAGCTTTTTGCACTACCAAATTCAAGGTGTATGCAAAGCAAGTTAGCATATTGGGAGCGTTATCTGTCACAATTGCAGTAACTTTATTGCCAATTTCTCATTTGCCAATCGTTTTTTGTAAAAACATAAAGGAGGTGCATCTGAGCAATCTACGTTAGTGAAATTGAGATTAGTGCATGCGTGAAAAGAAATTTGTTCAATTTCTGAACCCCATTTAAACTGACCTGACGCTAAGCAAAGCGATGCCCCTGCCTGTGTTAACAGGTCGAGGCCTATTATTCCATTGAAAGTTGACAGGTCCGATAAAAGAAAAAATGTTGCCTGTTGAAATGAGGGTTTTTTGCGCCATTTGTCTGAGGCTCAGAATGTCTATCTTGCCGTCGGCCCTGTGTCTATGTATTCGACCTACGCTCTCTTTCTTCTTGGCTTTTGGCAAAATTAGCCGCGAAATCATATCTTTCGTGGTTTGACTCCACCTCCTGAGCAAGCGCCAGTGCCGAAGGCAGATCTCTAGGCTTGGCTGCGAAGAGTACATCCGTGAGATTGCGCCTAAGCGCCGATACGAAAACGCACAAAGCGTCGTCACGGAACTTCTCACAAAGACCTTTTGCCATAACGGGCTCGTAAGACATATTGACCTTGTTGGTCAGTAGAGTTAGTTTTTTCTCCACTTCGTCAAAATATTGGAGTAGGGGCAAGCCCTGTCTCAAGGTGCCTAACTCTTGTTCAATTACATGGATCGGCCTTTTGTCACTGTATGTGAAATCACAGTGCCAAATGAGGCCAGCACCGCATCCGCGGGGCCCTTTATTTTGCTTCCTATAATTTTAACGTCATGATAGTGCCGATATTCCTGTATTCCTGTAAACTCAGGTAAGCATTTTACGGCGTCTAGCGGCTCGTCACAGCGAATGTCATTTCTAATCTCAATAGCAGCAGACGCTACTACTTGTAGGGCAGCAACGTTTGCTGCTGCCATTTGTTCGGATAATTCATTAATTCTCTGTACTAATAGCTGCTCTCTTTGCTGGTTTGCATTGGCTTGTTCTGTTAGGGCATTGCTTATGGCCGTTTGAATTATCTCTCTAAGTTGCTCTGGATCCATTTTGTTCGAAGTTGGGGGGACTGTAGGGGCAAGTCGTGGAGCCGGGATTCTGATGCGGTTGTCACAGTCAGAATCCGAGTCGCCAGAGTTCTTACGGGGTCCTATACTGACCGAAAGACGATTTCATGGGCATTCAAAGCAAAAAAAAAATAAATGCACGCGCGGTCTAGCGGACGCAAAAACAAAACAGAAAGTCGAAAGATGGGTCGAATTACGCCTAATTTTTGAACCACGAAAGGCGCATGAGCAAGAAAATATGTGCCGTTGCAGCACAATTTTTAGAGTGGCATAAAAAGTAACACAAAGTAATTTTCGTTTACTGCTGTCAAATCGAATTCTCATAAACTTTTGTTCTTTCTCTAGCAAATGATTTGTTGCAAAATATAACGCATGCAAGATTTCTCCTCTCTTTGTTTCTTTTGTTTTTTTTTTTTATTTATTTTTCGTTCAGATTTAATAACAGATTTGGCAAAAGTGCCCACTTAAATGATTTTTATGATTTATTTTAGTCACTACACCAACCGTTTGCGGGTCCAACACCGAAGTCACGCACTTGTTATTCGTAGTCGCTCCCTTCGCCGCAGTCTCCGCTGCCCGAAGAGCTCCAGCGGCTTCGGTGTATAAATATATGTAAATCGCACTGCGCTTGAGCGCAACTTTGTGAATCACGAGATTATGATCACTAATTCACTGTAACTGCAGCTTATTGCTTCTTGTTGCAGTGTTCACTGCGCGGCACTGTTGGTGTGACCGCGACTTAATGTTCACTTTGTAAGAATTTTTGTTTGCAATCGCGTGGGTAATTGTAACTACCACTAGTTGGGCACCAATCATGAGTCTTTTGAGGGTATTGATTAAGTGATATTTATTTGTTGCCCGTTTGGCAATTATGTTTTACGCTGACGACTTGGTGCCGGAGTAAAGACGTGTTGAGCTAACGACGTTTATTTCAGAACTAAAAACATGCGATACAATTCTTAGGGCTTAAGAATATGATTCCTTATTTATTTCTTCGTTCATAGCGGCCACGCAAATATGCTGTGTCTGCCGGCAATGCAACGACATCCAGCCCAATGCTTATTCAGCAATTGTGTTCGGAGTCATAGTCTGGCCAACTGTTCGTTGACTCCGCTTAACTTATATACATACATAGATTGATCACTTAAATAATTTTTTGACCAGCGGATATTTGTGCAGAAAATGAAATCTTCTAAATATTCAAATATACCATATATAAACATGTAAGAGGTTCTAGTCGGGAGCTCCCGACTAGGGGATACCCTGAACCCTATTTCTCCAACATCTCGCATATATACATTATATTTTAGAAGCTATATGTCAATTTTGGTGACACTAGCTCTTATTAATATAGGTTCTGAGATCCTTTCGTTCATAGATACTGACGGACGGACAGACGGACACACGGACAGATAGACAGACGGACATGGCTATATCGTCTCGGCTATTGATGATGGGGTCGGAGATGCTTCTTTCTGCCTGTTACATACATTTGGATTTTGCACAAACACAATATACCCTTATACCCATTCTTCATGGGCTTAGGGTATAAAAAGGATCTAAAATAGGATTACAGAAAAAGTCACAATTACCATGCTGTTAGCGTGCGATAGAATGCGAAGCAGATGCGAATTATTGTGTGTGTACATATGTAGAGAAATTCTTAAATTTCGCAGTTGCATATAACCACTTACCAAACAACATATAGACTGGACATGAGTACAGGAAAGTAGGCACAAAAAGTATCGGTGGCATCTGATCCAAAATCGCGAGTAAGGGAGTAAGATATACATATGATGTATTTTTGAACCACTTACTCTACAGGCAAGTGCCTGGCGCACTCTCTTCCATATGATTTGTGCGATAGAACGGCAACGCTGTTAACTTTTATCTCGCTCGCACTTACTCTCAGTTCTCAACGCTCTCTCTTTATGTTTAATGCCCGTTTACATGTTTGTGTGTGTATATGTCCGACAAGCAAAACTGCGTAAAAATTCAATTTTTCCCAAATGCTGAGGCATTTCTACCTTTTTGAAGGCACGAGTAATATGAAATAGAGAAAGGGTTTGCCACGTCGATGCGAAATTCTTGCATTTTAGCTCGCTATCGTTGGTAAGGGTACCCAATCATTACCATGAGTGCGTATAAAATATTCTGGACTCGCTATTCACGCATACTTGCATATTTTGTATATGAATAGAAGCATTTATGCGGTTGTGTGCCTGTTGCTTGCCTGCCTGCCTGTCCCCGATGCAAATTTAACAAGATTTTAGAATTTCTGATTTTCGACCTCTACACACAGACACACACATTCAAATGTCTGTGAATGGGCTGATCATGGGCGCAAAAGAAAATATCATTATTGGCACGCGTCTGCGCGCCCTTCTTTTTTATGATTTTGATGAATGAATGTTGACCCCTTATTACCTGCAGCAGCCCGTTGGGCCGAAAGGGTCAACTTTTTGCAAGCACTTGCACCTGCATATGTAGATCAAGTGACTGATCACCAAACTTGTTAACACTATAAATATATAATTGTTCCTTTTTTTTAATTTGATCAAAATCATAAAGAAGAAGGGCGGGCGTTAGACGCGTGCCAATAATGATATTTTCTGTTGCGTCCATGATCAGCCCATTCACAGACATTTGTATGTGTGTAGAGAAATTCTTAAGCTGCGCAGTTGCATATAACTTTGGTTTTTACATAACCGATCTTTAATAAATTTTCTATAGTATATCTTATTGTACCATATATTATTTGTGTATTCTGCAAAAGTCAATAGCAATTATATTATGGCTTAAATTGGTTGGCAATAAAAGTTGGGTTATTAACTTGATTTATATCTGTTGGTTGGTAGCGGGGAGGTGGCGATAGGTATAAAATGAAAAATACTTGACATATATATAATATTCTAGAAGCAACATATCATGTTTGGTGGCTGTAGCTCTTAATATTTACCCAATTTGGTCAAAACAGGATGTCGATATCGATTGCTTGGAAACGGAGTAAGTAATCCATTATCAGACAAACTCGATCTGCGCAGGCACTAGGAGGACCTACATCTAAAATTTCAAGTCTCTAGCTCTTATAGGTTCTGAGATCCTTGCGTTGATACATACGGGCGGACGAACGAACGAACGGACGGACGGACGGACAGACAGACGGACATGGCTAGATCGACTCGCCAATGATGCTGATCAAGAATATATACTTTATGGGGTCGGATATGCTTTCTTCTGCCTGCTACATACATTTGCATTTTGCACAGATAAAATATACCCTTATAACCATTTTTAATGGGTTCAGGGTATAAATAGGATCTAAAATAGCATTACAGAAAAAATTAGCAATTACCATGCTGTTAACATGCAATAGAATGCGAAGCAGACGCGCATTAATGTGTGTGCGTACATGTATACAGAAATTCTTAAATTGCTTAGTTGCATATAACTTAGGTTTATTCTTAACCGATCTTTATAACTTTTCTTCAGTATATCTTATCGTACCATATAATATTTGTGTATTCTGAAAAAGTCAATAGCATATAAATTGTGGTTTAAATTGGTTGGCAATAAAAGTTGGGTTATTACCTTGATTTATAGCTGTGCGGTGGTAGCGGGCAAAATGAAATATACTTGACATATAGATAATATTCTAGAAGCACCATATCATTATTGGTGACTCTAGCTCTTATTATTTACCCAATTTGCTCGATAAACAGGATGTCGATATCGATTTTTATCGATTGCTTTGAAACGGAGTACATTATCGATTATCTGAAATAAACTCGATCTGCGCAGGCACTAGGAGGACCTACATCTAGCATTTCAAGTCTCTAGTTCTTATAGGTTCTGAGATCCCTGCGGTCATACATACAGACAGACGGATGGACGGACAGACGGACAGATAGACAGACGGACATGGCTATATCGTCTCGGCTATTAATACTGGTCAAGATTATATTTATTTTATGGGGTCGGAGCTACTTCCTTCTGGCTGTTACGGTAAGAAACTCCTCGACAACGAACCATTCATCTTGTTGTAAAATTAAGACTGGTCCAGTTCAAGGCAGTCCAATAGATAAGGCGTCTTTAAGAGGTTGAATCCTGCTAAATATATCATACGTCGAATCTCAGCGCGTTTGAATATCCATTTTCAACTTCAACTTTCGCAGATTCAACTGCTCTACTATTTCCTTGGATCTTATTTTAATGCTATCAATTTTTCATAAAGCTTTTTGCACTACCAAATTCAAGGTGTATGCAAAGCAAGTTAGCATATTGGGAGCGTTATCTGTCACAATTGCAGTAACTTTATTGCCAATTTCTCATTTGCCAATCGTTTTTTGTAAAAACATAAAGGAGGTGCATCTGAGCAATCTACGTTAGTGAAATTGAGATTAGTGCATGCGTGAAAAGAAATTTGTTCAATTTCTGAACCCCATTTAAGCTGACCTGACGCTAAGCAAAGCGATGCCCCTGCCTGTGTTAACAGGTCGAGGCCTATTATTCCATTGAAAGTTGACAGGTCCGATAAAAGAAAAAATGTTGCCTGTTGAAATGAGGGTTTTTTGCGCCATTTGTCTGAGGCTCAGAATGTCTATCTTGCCGTCGGCCCTGTGTCTATGTATTCGACCTACGCTCTCTTTCTTCTTGGCTTTTGGCAAAATTAGCCGCGAAATCATATCTTTCGTGGTTTGACTCCACCTCCTGAGCAAGCGCCAGTGCCGAAGGCAGATCTCTAGGCTTGGCTGCGAAGAGTACATCCGTGAGATTGCGCCTAAGCGCCGATACGAAAACGCGCAACGCGTCGTCACGGAACTTCTCACAAAGACCTTTTGCCATAACGGGCTCGTAAGACATATTGACCTTGTTGGTCAGTAGAGTTAGTTTTTTCTCCACTTCGTCAAAATATTGGAGTAGGGGCAAGCCCTGTCTCAAGGTGCCTAACTCTTGTTCAATTACATGGATCGGCCTTTTGTCACTGTATGTGAAATCACAGTGCCAAATGAGGCCAGCACCGCATCCGCGGGGCCCTTTATTTTGCTTACTATAATTTTAACGGCCTGATAGTGCCGAGATTCCTGTATTCCTGTAAACTCAGGTAAGGATTTTACGGCGTCTAGCGGCTCGTCACAGCGAATGTCATTTCTAATCTCAATAGCAGCATACGCTACTACTTGTAGGGCAGCAACGTTTGCTGCTGCCATTTGTTCGGATAATTCATTAATTCTCTGCACTAATAGCTGCTCTCTTTGCTGGTTTGCATTGGCTTGTTCTGTTAGGGCATTGCTTATGGCCGTTTGAATTATCTCTCTAAGTTGCTCTGGATCCATTTTGTTCGAAGTTGGGGGGACTGTAGGGGCAAGTCGTGGAGCCGGGATTCTGATGCGGTTGTCACAGTCAGAATCCGAGTCGCCAGAGTTCTTACGGGGTCCTATACTGACCGAAAGACGATTTCATGGGCATTCAAAGCAAAAAAAAAAATAAATGCACGCGCGGTCTAGCGGACGCAAAAACAAAACAGAAAGTCGAAAGATGGGTCGAATTACGCCTCATTTTTAAACCACGAAAGGCGCATGAGCAAGAAAATATGTGCCGTTGCAGCACAATTTTTAGAGTGGCATAAAAAGTAACACTAAGTAATTTTCGTTTACTGCTGTCAAATCGAATTCTCAAAAACGTTTGTTCTTACTCTAGCAGATGATTTGTTGCAAAATATAACGCATGCAAGATTTCTCCTCTCTTTGTTTCTTTTGTTTTTGTTTTTTTTTTTGTTATTTAATTCGATCAGATTTAATAACAGATTTGGCAAAAGTGCCCACATAAATGATTTTTATGATTTATTTTAGTCACTACACCAACCGTTTGCGGGTCTAACACCGAAGTCACGCACTTGTTATTCGTAGTCGCTCCCTTCGCCGCAGTCTCCGCTGCCCGAAGAGCTCCAGCGGCTTCGGTGTATAAATATATGTAAGTCGCACTGCGCTTGAGCGCAACTTTCTGAATCACGAGATTATGATCACTAATTCACTGTAACTGCAGCTTATTGCTTCTTGTTGTAGTGTTCACTGCGCGGCACTGTTGGTGTGACCGCGACCTAATGTTCACTTTGTAAGAAGTTTTTTCTTTGCAATCGCGTGTGTAATCGTAACTACTACTATTTGGGCACCACTCATGAGTCTTTTGAGTGTATTGATTAAGTGATATTTATATGTTGCCCGTTTGGCAATTATGTTTTACGCTGACGACTTGGTGCCGGAGTACAGACGTCTTGAGCTAACGACGTTTATTTCAGAACTAAAAACATGCGATACAATTCTTAGGGCTTAAACCTAACAGAATATGATTCTTAATTTATTTCTTCGTTCATAGCGGCCACGCAAATATGCTGTGTCTGCCGGCAATGCAACGACATCCAGCCCAATGCTTATTCAGCAATTGTGTTCGGAGACAAAATCTGGCCAACTGTTCGTTGACTCCGCTTAACTTATATACATACATAGATTGATCACTTAAATAATTTTTTGACCAGCGGATATTTGTGCAGAAAATAAAATCTTCTAAATATTCAAATATACCATATATAAACATGTAAGAGGTTCTAGTCGGGAGCTCCCGACTAGGGAATACCCTGAACCCTCTTCTTCCAACATCAAATGCATATTTACATTCTATTTTAGAAGCTATATGTCAAGTTTGGTGACACTAGCTCTTATTAATATAGGTTCTGAGATCCTTTCGTTCATACATACTGACGGACGGACACACGGACAGATAGACAGACGGACATGGCTATATCGTCTCGGCTATTGATGCTGTTCAAGAATATATATACCCTATGGGGTCGGAGATGCTTTTTTCTGCCTGTTACATACATTTGGATTTTGCACAAACACAATATACCCTTATACCCATTCTTCATGGGTTTAGGGTATAAAAAGGATCTAAAATAGCATTACAGAAAAGGTCACAATTACCATGCTGTTAGCGTGCGATAGAATGCGAAGCAGATGCGCATTATTGTGTGTATACATATGTAGAGAAATTCTTAAGTTGCGCAGTTGCATATAACCACTTACCAAACAACATATAGACTGGACATGAGTACAGAAAATTAGGCACAAAAAGTATCGGTGGCATCTGATCCAAAATCGCGAGTAAGGGTGTAAGATATACATATGATGTATTTTTGAACCACTTACTCTACAGGCAAGTGCCTGGCGCACTCTCTTCCATATGATTTGTGCGAAAGAACGGCAACGCTGTTAACTTTTATCTCGCTCGCACTTACTCTCAGCTCTCAACGCTCTCTCTTTATGTTTAATGCCCGTTTACAGGTTTGTGTGTGTATATGTCCGACAAGCAAAACTGCGCAAAAATTCAATTTTTTCCAAATGCTTAGGCATTTCTACCTTTTTGAAGGCACGAGTAATATGAAATAGAGAAAGGGTTTGCCACGTCGATGCGAAATTCTTGCATTTTAGCTCGCTATCGTTGGTAAGGGTACCCAATCATTACCATGAGTGCGTATAAAATATTCTGGACTCGCTATTCACGCATACTTGCATATTTTGTATATGAATAGAAGCATTTATGCGGTTGTGTGCCTGTTGCTTGCCTGCCTGCCTGTCCCCGATGCAAATTTAACAAGATTTTAGGATTTTTGATTTTCGACCTCTACACACAGACACACACATACAAATGTCTGTGAATGGGCTGATCATGGGCGCAAAAGAAAATATCATTATTGGCACGCGTCTGACGCGCGCCCTTCTTTTTTATGATTTTGATGAATGAATGTTGACCCCTTATTACCTCCAGCAGCCCGTTGGGCCGAAAGGGTCAACTTTTTGCAAGCACTTGCACCTGCATATGTAGATCAAGTGACTGATCACCAAACTTGTTAACACTATAAATATATAATCGTTCCTTTTTTTAATTTGATCAAAATCATAAAGAAGAAGGGCGGGCGTTAGACGCGTGCCAATAATGATATTTTCTGTTGCGTCCATGATCAGCCCATTCACAGACATTTGTATGTGTGTAGAGAAATTCTTAAACTGCGCAGTTGCATATAACTTTGGTTTTTACATAACCGATCTTTATTAAATTTTCTATAGTATATCTTATTGTACCATATATTATTTGTGTATTCTGCAAAAGTCAATAGCAATTATATTATGGCTTAAATTGGTTGGCAATAAAAGTTGGGTTATTAACTTGATTTATATCTGTTGGTTGGTAGCGGGGAGGTGGCGATAGGTATAAAATGAAAAATACTTGACATATATATAATATTCTAGAAGCAACATATCATGTTTGGTGGCTGTAGCTCTTAATATTTACCCAATTAGGTCAAAAACAGGATGTCGATATCGATTGCTTGGAAACGGAGTAAGTAATCGATTATCAGACAAACTCGATCTGCGCAGGCACTAGGAGGACCTACATCTAAAATTTTAAGTCTCTAGCTCTTATAGGTTCTGAGATCCTTGCGTTGATACATACGGGCGGACGAACGAACGAACGGACGGACGGACGGACGGACGGACAGACAGACGGACATGGCTAGATCGACTCGCCAATGATGCTGATCAAGAATATATACTTTATGGGGTCGGAGATGCTTTCTTCTGCCTGCTACATACATTTGCATTTTGCACAAATAAAATATACCCTTATAACCATTTTAAATGGGTTCAGGGTATAAATAGGAACTAAAATAGCATTACAGAAAAAATTCGCAATTACCATGCTGTTAACATGCAATAGAATGCGAAGCAGACGCGCATTAATGTGTGTGTGTACATGTATACAGAAATTCTTAAATTGCTTAGTTGCATATAACTTAGGTTTATTCTTAACCGATCTTTATAACTTTTCTTCAGTATATCTTATCGTACCATATAATATTTGTGTATTCTGAAAAAGTCAATAGCATATAAATTGTGGCTTAAATTGGTTGGCAATAAAAGTTGGGTTATTACCTTGATTTATAGCTGTGCGGTGGTAGCGGGGAGGTGCCGATAGGTATAAAATGAAATATACTTGACATATAGATAATATTCTAGAAGCACCATATCATTATTGGTGACTCTAGCTCTTATTATTTACCCAATTTGCTCGATAAACAGGATATCGATATCGATTTTTATCGATTGCTTTGAAACGGAGTACATTATCGATTATCTGAAATAAACTCGATCTGCGCAGGCACTAGGAGGACCTACATCTAACATTTCAAGTCACTAGTTCTTATAGGTTCTGAGATCCCTGCGGTCATACATACAGACAGACGGATGGACGGACAGATGGACAGATAGACAGACGGACATGGCTATATCGTCTCGGCTATTAATACTGGTCAAGATTATATTTATTTTATTGGGTCGGAGCTACTGTCTTCTGGCTGTTACGGTAAGCAACTCCTCGACAACGAACCATTCATCTTGTTGTAAAATTAAGACTGGTCCAGTTCAAGGCAGTCCAATAGATAAAGCGTATTTAAGAGGTTGAATCCTGATAAATATATCGTACGTCGAATCTCAGCGCGTTTGAATATCCATTTTTAACTTCAACTTTCGCAGATTCAACTGCTCTACTATTTCCTTGGATCTTATTTTAATGCTATCAATTTTTCATAAAGCCTTTTGCACTACCAAATTCAAGGTGTATGCAAAGCAAGTTAGCATATTGGGAGCGTTATCTGTCACAATTGCAGTAACTTTATTGCCAATTTCTCATTTGCCAATCGTTTTTTGTAAAAACATAAAGGAGGTGCATCTGAGCAATCTACGTTAGTGAAATTGAGATTAGTGCATGCGTGAAAAGAAATTTGTTCAATTTCTGAACCCCATTTAAGCTGACCTGACGCTAAGCAAAGCGATGCCCCTGCCTGTGTTAACAGGTCGAGGCCTATTATTCCATTGAAAGTTGACAGGTCCGATAAAAGAAAAAATGTTGCCTGTTGAAATGAGGGTTTTTTGCGCCATTTGCCTGAGGCTCAGAATGTCTATCTTGCCGTCGGCCCTGTGTCTATGTATTCGACCTACGCTCTCTTTCTTCTTGGCTTTTGGCAAAATTAGCCGCGAAATCATATCTTTCGTGGTCTAGGCTTGGCTGCGAAGAGTACATCCGTGAGATTGCGCCTAAGCGCCGATACGAAAACGCGCAACGCGTCGTCACGGAACTTCTCACAAAGACCTTTTGCCATAACGGGCTCGTAAGACATATTGACCTTGTTGGTCAGTAGAGTTAGTTTTTTCTCCACTTCGTCAAAATATTGGAGTAGGGGCAAGCCCTGTCTCAAGGTGCCTAACTCTTGTTCAATTACATGGATCGGCCTTTTGTCACTGTATGTGATATCACAGTGCCAAATGAGGCCAGCACCGCATCCGCGGGGCCCTTTATTTTGCTTCCTATAATTTTAACGGCCTGATAGTGCCGAGATTCCTGTATTCCTGTAAACTCAGGTAAGCATTTTACGGCGTCTAGCGGCTCGTCACAGCGAATGTCATTTCTAATCTCAATAGCAGCATACGCTACTACTTGTAGGGCAGCAACGTTTGCTGCTGCCATTTGTTCGGATAATTCATTAATTCTCTGCACTAATAGCTGCTCTCTTTGCTGGTTTGCATTGGCTTGTTCTGTTAGGGCATTGCTTATGGCCGTTTGAATTATCTCTCTAAGTTGCTCTGGATCCATTTTGTTCGAAGTTGGGGGGACTGTAGGGGCAAGTCGTGGAGCCGGGATTCTGATGCGGTTGTCACAGTCAGAATCCGAGTCGCCAGAGTTCTTACGGGGTCCTATACTGACCGAAAGACGATTTCATGGGCATTCAAAGCAAAAAAAAAAAATAAATGCACGCGCGGTCTAGCGGACGCAAAAACAAAACAGAAAGTCGAAAGATGGGTCGAATTACGCCTCATTTTTAAACCACGAAAGGCGCATGAGCAAGAAAATATGTGCCGTTGCAGCACAATTTTTAGAGTGGCATAAAAAGTAACACAAAGTAATTTTCGTTTACTGCTGTCAAATCGAATTCTCAAAAACTTTTGTTCTTACTCTAGCAGATGATTTGTTGCAAAATATAACGCATGCAAGATTTCTCCTCTCTTTGTTTCTTTTGTTTTTGTTTTTTTTTTTTTTTTTTATTTAATTCGATCAGATTTAATAACAGATTTGGCAAAAGTGCCCACATAAATGATTTTTATGATTTATTTTAGTCACTACACCAACCGTTTGCGGGTCTAACACCGAAGTCACGCACTTGTTATTCGTAGTCGCTCCCTTCGCCGCAGTCTCCGCTGCCCGAAGAGCTCCAGCGGCTTCGGTGTATAAATATATGTAAGTCGCACTGCGCTTGAGCGCAACTTTCTGAATCACGAGATTATGATCACTAATTCACTGTAACTACAGCTTATTGCTTCTTGTTGTAGTGTTCACTGCGCGGCACTGTTGGTGTGACCGCGACTTAATGTTCACTTTGTAAGAAGTTTTTTCTTTGCAATCGCGTGCGATAGAATGCGAAGCAGATGCGCATTATTGTGTGTATACATATGTAGAGAAATTCTTAAGTTGCGCAGTTGCATATAACCACTTACCAAACAACATATAGACTGGACATGAGTACAGAAAATTAGGCACAAAAAGTATCGGTGGCATCTGATCCAAAATCGCGAGTAAGGGTGTAAGATATACATATGATGTATTTTTGAACCACTTACTCTACAGGCAAGTGCCTGGCGCACTCTCTTCCATATGATTTGTGCGAAAGAACGGCAACGCTGTTAACTTTTATCTCGCTCGCACTTACTCTCAGCTCTCAACGCTCTCTCTTTATGTTTAATGCCCGTTTACAGGTTTGTGTGTGTATATGTCCGACAAGCAAAACTGCGCAAAAATTCAATTTTTTCCAAATGCTTAGGCATTTCTACCTTTTTGAAGGCACGAGTAATATGAAATAGAGAAAGGGTTTGCCACGTCGATGCGAAATTCTTGCATTTTAGCTCGCTATCGTTGGTAAGGGTACCCAATCATTACCATGAGTGCGTATAAAATATTCTGGACTCGCTATTCACGCATACTTGCATATTTTGTATATGAATAGAAGCATTTATGCGGTTGTGTGCCTGTTGCTTGCCTGCCTGCCTGTCCCCGATGCAAATTTAACAAGATTTTAGGATTTTTGATTTTCGACCTCTACACACAGACACACACATACAAATGTCTGTGAATGGGCTGATCATGGGCGCAAAAGAAAATATCATTATTGGCACGCGTCTGACGCGCGCCCTTCTTTTTTATGATTTTGATGAATGAATGTTGACCCCTTATTACCTGCAGCAGCCCGTTGGGCCGAAAGGGTCAACTTTTTGCAAGCACTTGCACCTGCATATGTAGATCAAGTGACTGATCACCAAACTTGTTAACACTATAAATATATAATCGTTCCTTTTTTTTAATTTGATCAAAATCATAAAGAAGAAGGGCGCGCGTTAGACGCGTGCCAATAATGATATTTTCTGTTGCGTCCATGATCAGCCCATTCACAGACATTTGTATGTGTGTAGAGAAATTCTTAAATTGCGCAGTTGCATATAACTTTGGTTTTTACATAACCGATCTTTATTAAATTTTCTATAGTATATCTTATTGTACCATATATTATTTGTGTATTCTGCAAAAGTCAATAGCAATTATATTATGGCTTAAATTGGTTGGCAATAAAAGTTGGGTTATTAACTTGATTTATATCTGTTGGTTGGTAGCGGGGAGGTGGCGATAGGTATAAAATGAAAAATACTTGACATATATATAATATTCTAGAAGCAACATATCATGTTTGGTGGCTGTAGCTCTTAATATTTACCCAATTAGGTCAAAAACAGGATGTCGATATCGATTGCTTGGAAACGGAGTAAGTAATCGATTATCAGACAAACTCGATCTGCGCAGGCACTAGGAGGACCTACATCTAAAATTTTAAGTCTCTAGCTCTTATAGGTTCTGAGATCCTTGCGTTGATACATACGGGCGGACGAACGAACGAACGGACGGACGGACGGACGGACGGACAGACAGACGGACATGGCTAGATCGACTCGCCAATGATGCTGATCAAGAATATATACTTTATGGGGTCGGAGATGCTTTTTTCCACCTGCTACATACATTTGCATTTTGCACAAATAAAATATACCCTTATAACCATTTTAAATGGGTTCAGGGTATAAATAGGAACTAAAATAGCATTACAGAAAAAAGTCGCAATTACCATGCTGTTAACATGCAATAGAATGCGAAGCAGACGCGCATTAATGTGTGTGTGTACATGTATACAGAAATTCTTAAATTGCTTAGTTGCATATAACTTAGGTTTATTCTTTACCGATCTTTATAACTTTTCTTCAGTATATCTTATCGTACCATATAATATTTGTGTATTCTGAAAAAGTCAATAGCATATAAATTGTGGCTTAAATTGGTTGGCAAAAGTTGGGTTATTACCTTGATTTATAGCTGTGCGGTGGTAGCGGGGAGGTGCCGATAGGTATAAAATGAAATATACTTGACATATAGATAATATTCTAGAAGCACCATATC
Source organism: Drosophila virilis (assembly GCF_030788295.1). Lineage (NCBI taxonomy): Eukaryota > Metazoa > Arthropoda > Insecta > Diptera > Drosophilidae > Drosophila > Drosophila virilis. The sequence continues at coordinate 619,557 of NW_027212848.1, forward strand.
ATTATTGGTGACTCTAGCTCTTATTATTTACCCAATTTGCTCGATAAACAGGATGTCGATATCGATTTTTATCGATTGCTTTGAAACGGAGTACATTATCGATTATCTGAAATAAACTCGATCTGCGCAGGCACTAGGAGGACCTACATCTAGCATTTCAAGTCACTAGTTCTTATAGGTTCTGAGATCCCTGCGGTCATACATACAGACAGACGGATGGACGGACAGACGGACAGATAGACAGACGGACATGGCTATATCTTCTCGGCTATTAATACTGGTCAAGATTATATTTATTTTATGGGGTCGGAGCTTCTTCCTTCTGGCTGTTACGGTAAGCAACTCCTCGACGACGAACCATTCATCTTGTTGTAAAATTAAGACTGGTCCAGTTCAAGGCAGTCCAATAGATAAGGCGTCTTTAAGAGGTTGAATCCTGCTAAATATATCGTACGTCGAATCTCAGCGCGTTTGAATATCCACTTTCAACTTCAACTTTCGCAGATTCAACTGCTCTACTATTTCCTTGGATCTTATTTTAATGCTATCAATTTTTCATAAAGCTTTTAGCACTACCAAATTCAAGGTGTATGCAAAGCAAGTTAGCATATTGGGAGCGTTATCTGTCACAATTGCAGTAACTTTATTGCCAATTTCTCATTTGCCAATCGTTTTTTGTAAAAACATAAAGGAAGTGCATCTGAGCAATCTACGTTAGTGAAATTGAGATTAGTGCATGCGTGAAAAGAAATTTGTTCAATTTCTGAACCCCATTTAAGCTGACCTGACGCTAAGCAAAGCGATGCCCCTGCCTGTGTTAACAGGTCGAGGCCTATTAATCCATTGAAAGTTGACAGGTCCGATAAAAGAAAAAATGTTGCCTGTTGAAATGAGGGTTTTTTGCGCCATTTGTCTGAGGCTCAGAATGTCTATCTTGCCGTCGGCCCTGTGTCTATGTATTCGACCTACGCTCTCTTTCTTCTTGGCTTTTGGCAAAATTAGCCGCGAAATCATATCTTTCGTGGTCTAGGCTTGGCTGCGAAGAGTACATCCGTGAGATTGCGCCTAAGCGCCGATACGAAAACGCGCAACGCGTCGTCACGGAACTTCTCACAAAGACCTTTTGCCATAACGGGCTCGTAAGACATATTGACCTTGTTGGTCAGTAGAGTTAGTTTTTTCTCCACTTCGTCAAAATATTGGAGTAGGGGCAAGCCCTGTCTCAAGGTGCCTAACTCTTGTTCAATTACATGGATCGGCCTTTTGTCACTGTATGTGAAATCACAGTGCCAAATGAGGCCAGCACCGCATCCGCGGGGCCCTTTATTTTGCTTCCTATAATTATAACGGCCTGATAGTGCCGAGAATCCTGTATTCCTGCAAACTCAGGTAAGCATTTTACGGCGTCTAGTGGCTCGTCGCAGCGAATGTCATTTCTAATCTCAATAGCAGCAGACGCTACTACTTGTAGGGCAGCAACGTTTGCTGCTGCCATTTGTTCGGATAATTCATTAATTCTCTGCACTAATAGCTGCTCTCTTTGCTGGTTTGCATTGGCTTGTTCTGTTAGGGCATTGCTTATGGCCGTTTGAATTATCTCTCTAAGTTGCTCTGGATCCATTTTGTTCGAAGTTGGGGGGACTGTAGGGGCAAGTCGTGGAGCCGGGATTCTGATGCGGTTGTCACAGTCAGAATCCGAGTCGCCAGAGTTCTTACGGGGTCCTATACTGACCGAAAGACGATTTCATGGGCATTCAAAGCAAAAAAAAAATAAATGCTCGCGCGGTCTAGCGGACGCAAAAACAAAACAGAAAGTCGAAAGATGGGTCGAATTACGCCTCATTTTTGAACCACGAAAGGCGCATGAGCAAGAAAATATGTGCCGTTGCAGCACAATTTTTAGAGTGGCATAAAAAGTAACACAAAGTAATTTTCGTTTACTGCTGTCAAATCGAATTCTCATAAACTTTTGTTCTTACTCTAGCAAATGATTTGTTGCAAAATATAACGCATGGAAGATTTCTCCTCTCTTTGTTTCTTTTGTTTTTGTTTTTTTTTTTTTTATTTAATTCGATCAGATTTAATAACAGATTTGGCAAAAGTGCCCACATAAATGATTTTTATGATTTATTTTAGTCACTACACCAACCGTTTGCGGGTCTAACACCGAAGTCACGCACTTGTTATTCGTAGTCGCTCCCTTCGCCGCAGTCTCCGCTGCCCGAAGAGCTCCAGCGGCTTCGGTGTATAAATATATGTAAGTCGCACTGCGCTTGAGCGCAACTTTCTGAATCACGAGATTATGATCACTAATTCACTGTAACTGCAGCTTATTGCTTCTTGTTGTAGTGTTCACTGCGCGGCACTGTTGGTGTGACCGCGACTTAATGTTCACTTTGTAAGAAGTTTTTTCTTTGCAATCGCGTGTGTAATCGTAACTACTACTATTTGGGCACCACTCATGAGTCTTTTGAGTGTATTGATTAAGTGATATTTATATGTTGCCCGTTTGGCAATTATGTTTTACGCTGACGACTTGGTGCCGGAGTACAGACGTGTTGAGCTAACGACGTTTATTTCAGAACTTAAAACATGCGATACAATACTTAGGGCTTAAACCTAACAGAATATGATTCTTAATTTATTTCTTCGTTCATAGCGGCCACGCAAATATGCTGTGTCTGCCGGCAATGCAACGACATCCAGCCCAATGCTTATTCAGCAATTGTGTTCGGAGACATAATCTGGCCAACTGTTCGTTGACTCCGCTTAACTTATATACATACATAGATTGATCACTTAAATAATTTTTTGACCAGCGGATATTTGTGCAGAAAATGAAATCTTCTAAATATTCAAATATACCATATATAAACATGTAAGAGGTTCTAGTCGGGAAATCCCGACTAGGGAATACCCTGAACCCTCTTCTTCCAACATCAAATGCATATCTACATTCTATTTTAGAAGCTATATGTCAAGTTTGGTGACACTAGCTCTTATTAATATAGGTTCTGAGATCCTTTCGTTCATACATACTGACGGACGGACACACGGACAGATAGACAGACGGACATGGCTATATCGTCTCGGCTATTGATGCTGTTCAAGAATATATATACCTTATGGGGTCGGAGATGCTTTTTTCTGCCTGTGACATAGATTTGCAATTTGCACAAATAAAATATACCCTTATAACCATTTTTAATGGGTTCAGGGTATAAATATGAACTAAAATAGCATTACAGAAAAAAGTCGCAATTACCATGCTGTTAACATGCAATAGAATGCGAACCAGACGCGCATTAATGCGTGTGTGTACATATATACAGAAATTCTTAAATTGCTTAGTTGCATATAACTTAGGTTTATTCTTAACCGATCTTTATAACTTTTCTTCAGTATATCTTATCGTACCATATAATATTTGTGTATTCTGAAAAAGTCAATAGCATATAAATTGTGGCTTAAATTGGTTGGCAATAAAAGTTGGGTTATTACCTTGATTTATGGCTGTGCGGTGCCGATAGGTATAAAATGAAATATACTTGACATATAGATAATATTCTAGAAGCACCATATCATTATTGGTGACTCTAGCTCTTATTATTTACCCAATTTGCTCGATCTGGAAGGAGAAGCTTGAGTGGGACGAGAGCTTGCCATCATCACTGGCAACAGCTTGGCATGATCTGTGCTGCAGTTTTGAGAAGGCACAGTTTCTTAAATTTCCTCGTCTCGTGTCAATACCTGCAGCAGAGTTAGAAGTTCACGGTTTCTGCGACGCCAGCATCGAAGCATATGGGGCCTGTGTCTACGTCCTTTCTCGACGAACATCAGCCAGTTGTCAGCTGTTGTGTTCCAAACCGCGTGTAGCTCCTCTGAAAACAATCACAGTTCCAAAGCTAGAGCTCTGTGGTGCCGTCTTATTATCTAATCTCATGCGTGAGATATCTAAAATGAATCTGTTTGATGGAAAATTTTACTGTTGGTCGGATTCTTCTGCATGCCTTTCCTGGATAAGGACCGAGCCCTGCAAGCTCAATGTGTTTGTGGCTAATCGCGTCACAGCAGTTCAAGAGGTAACTAATGGCATGGAATGGCGTTACGTGCCTACTTCACTCAACCCGGCAGATATACTCTCGAGAGGATCTACGCCCAGTGAATTAGATCAATCGTCACTGTGGTTCAACGGCCCAGAATATCTAGTTAAAAACAAATTGGACTGGCCTGCTTCTTGCTTGTCAGAAAGGACAGAACTCGAACTTAAAAAAAGGGTCCTTATTGCGTCATCTCCCTTCGTTGATATAACTTTCACTTGTAAATACGTCAACTCATTTGATACAATGCAGCGTATATTCGGATATATTTATAAATTCATAGACAGAAGCAGGCATCCTGGACTAACAGTGTCTGATATACAACATGGGACCCAACTCTTACTAAGGCTCGTCCAGAGAGCACACCTGTAGGAAGAGATCAAATCATTGCAATCGAGAAGAGTTGTTAAACCGTCCAGTTGTATCGCATCACTTAACCCTTTTTTGGATGATTTCGGAATTCTGAGAGTTGATGGGCGCTTGAAAAACTCTTTGCTGGATTTCGACGCTCACCATCCAATAATTCTCCCGTGTCACCACCCCATCACAAACTCGGTCATCACACGGTTTCACAATCGGGACTTACACGCTGGTCCACGGGCACTTCTTGCTCATATTCGGTTGCAGTATTGGCCGGTTGGTGGAAGGAAGACCGTATCCAAGGTGGTTGGAAAATGTGTGAGATGCTTTCGTGCCAAGCCCCGATTAATAGAACATATAATGAGTGATCTGCCCAAAGAACGTTTGACTGCTTGTCGAGCCTTTGAAGTCTCTGGTGTTGACAATTGTGGATCATTTTGCTATAATCCAGACGTACGAAATAAAGCGCCAGTCAAATGTTACATGGCTGTCTTCGCCTGCTTCGCGACTAAACCGGTTCACCTGGAACTGGTCAAGGATCTGTCGACAGCTTCTTTCTTGAATGCGCTTAAGAGGTTTATATCGCCTCGAGGCAGGCCATCTCAGATATGGTCGGATAACGCTACCAACTTTGTCGGCGCCAAAAACGAGCTTCTGGATCTCAAGCGTCTATTTACAAGTCGTGATCATATTGAGTCAGTGCATAATTTTTGCATGGCTGATTCCATTGATTGGAAATTTATACCTCCTCGTTCACCTCATTTTGGCGGCCTTTGGGAAGCAGCAGTGAAGACAGCGAAACATCATTTTTATCGTGCTGTTGGATCTTGTGTTCTCAACTTCGAAGAGTTTCGCACCCTAGTCTGCCACATAGAATCGATAATTAGTTCCAGGCCATTGTTTCCACTTTCAGAAGATCCAGCAGATCTAGATGTGCTCACTCCTGCTCATTTCTTGATTGGTGGACCCAGCTCATCATTCCTTGAACCTGATGTGACGCACCTTCAATTCAATCGTCTGGATGGTTGGCAACGCGTAACGTAGCTCCAATAACTGTTTTGGTTTTGGTCTCGCTGGCGTAAAGAATACTTAACACTGCTTCAGCAGCGCTCCAAGTGGCGTACTCCGAAACCAAGCCTATGCGTCAACGACATAGTCCACGTAAAGGATGAAAATCTGCCGCCTCTAAGGTGGCCACTGGCGAGAATCACAGAGCTAATCGTGGGAAAGGATGGAGTCGCTCGTGTAGCCATTTTGCGCACCGCAACAGGGGAAACGAGGAAAGCTGCAAACAAGCTATGCCTATTGCCCATCAGGGAATCTGTTGAAAGCCCATGCCTTCCAATGGGGGGAGAATGTCTGGTTACGCAGCCAAAACAACTGGAGCGACCTCGCAACTGATAAGAGCAGCATCTTAATTTGATCTTATAATACTCGCTCTGCAAAGCAAGTGCCTAAATTTCGCTCTTAAGAATTTATTAACATAGAGCTGCCGCTTTCCGCTGTAACGATCGTTTTATTGCCCTAGCTTTACTTATGCGAAGGCCTCGATGCTGCGCATCGAATTAGTTAAGTTCGTTCGCTTCATGCCTTTGGTAAGCATCGGCCACTTGCATTACTCAAAATTATAACTAATAATTGTTTCTTCGCTAAAATTGGCACGTACTAATTCGGGTTCGCTTGCCTATATACAAACTATTGTTCTTAAATAATAAGCACAGACCAATTCGGGTCTGCCTGCTTTTCGTAACTTAGAGAAATATAAAACAATTTTGAACACAAAAAATAAATAGTTAATTATTTCTATTTGTGAAAGCTATTGAAAAACCTCAATAGCGCAACAGTCACTTCTTATCGTACTTCATCATTTGTATAGTATATTTCATTTATACCTATCGCCACCTCCCCGCTACCACCCCATAGCTAAAAAACAAGTTCATAACCCAACTTTTATTGCCAACCAATTTAAGCCACAATTTAAATGCAATTGACTTTTTCAGAATACACAAATATTGTATGGCGCATTAAGATATACTCTAGAAAATTTCATATAGATCGGTTATGAAAAAACCAAAGTTATATGCAACTGCGCAATTGAATAGAGCAGCATCTTTAAGAATTTCACACATTACACACACACATTAATGCGCGTTTGCTTCGCATACTATCGCATGATAACATCATGGTATTTGGTGCGGAATGTCGCGAGTTCGAGCCCTACTGGGGAAAGTATTTTTTTCATTCCTTGAACCCATTAAAAATGGGTATAAGGGTACATTGTATTAGTGCAAAATGCAAATGTATGTAACAGGCATCTCCGACCACACTACACCTCCCTTTTTAAAGAAATAACGTAACATTATGGATGTTTTTTGTATATAATTTCTTTTTGTTCTAAAATAATAAAATGTAATAAAATGATAAAAATAATATAAATTTAAAACAGGTAAGAGGTCCTAGTCGGGAGCTCCAGACTAAGAAATACCCTGAACCCTGTTCTTCCAACATCAAATGCATTTATAAATTTTATTTTAGCAGCTATATGTCAAGTTTGGTGACTCTAGCTCTTATTATTTACCAAAATTGCCCAAAAAACAGAATATCGATATCGATCGATCGATGGCTTGGAAACGAAGTAAGTTATCGATTATCGGAAATAAACTCGATCTGCGCGGGAACTATGAGCACCTACATCTAAAATTTCAAGTCTCTAGCTCTTATAGATTCTGAGATCCTTGCGTTCATACATACGGACGGACGGACGGACGCACGGATGGACGGACGAACGGACGGACGGACAGACAGACAGACGGACATGGCTAGATCGACTCGGCTATTGATGCTGATCAAGAATATATATACTTTATGGGGTCGGAGATGCAATATACCCTTATACCCATATATAATGGGTTCAGGGTATAAAATTTGTTTCAGATTTATGAAAATATAAAAATGTAAACATTTAAAAATATAAAGATATAAAAATATAAAAATGTAAAATTTATTGATATTTATTTTTTGTATTTTTTTTTTTTATTATTATTATTATTATTATTTCTCATATTTATAGTCGTACTTAATAACGACAGAGAAAATGAAATCATGAAAAATATTCATGGATTATCCAATATATATCTAGGTATGGCCATACTAAATATGATTATGAAATAAAAATTTTTAGTCTATCCTTATGAACTGTTTGTTTTTTATTTTTAATATTCATTATTATGACGTTATTTCTATCTCCTATTTCCGTTACTTTATACTGGTCCGTATATTTATAATCTAGCTTATGACCTGTTTCTTTTCTTAGTAAGACTTTATCACATAACGATGTATCTATGTTGTTTGTTTTGTGGTCGTAAAGTATACTATTCTGTTTCTTATGTTATTCTATCATTATTCTAGCTCTTTTGTATGCTACTTCCAATCTATATTTACTTTATTTAGCATAATCATCTATATTATATATGGGTACTATATTATCTATATTTTTAAATTGTTTTGGTAAATTATTTGTTTTACCAAATACTAGCTCATATGGACAATAATTATGTGCCATTGAAATATTGTTTCGTTTTGAAACAAAAAACGAAATATTGAAGCCATACGTCCCAATCAGTTTTATCAACCGATATATATGAGCGTATGTATTCATTGAAAGTTCTATGATTTCTTTCTATTGTTCCAACTGTCTGGTGGTGGTGTGCCGTAGATGTTATATTTTCAATTTTTAGGTATTTGCACAAATCATCTATAATTGAGTTCTTATATTCTGTTCCCATATCCGTAATGAACGTCTTCATTGGTCCGTACTTCAGAAAAAATGATTCAAAAATTGCTTTAGCGACTGTGTTCGCGTTCTTATTTGGAACTGGTATCGCAACTAAATATTTAGTTAAGTCACATATTAGAGTCACTACATATTCATCGCAATTTTCTGATTTTGGTAGCGGACCAATAGTGTCCATTTTCACTCTGTCGAAAACATTTATAGGCGTATCGGTTATTATTAATGGGTTCTTTTTATGCTTAGTTATGCCATTTTTGACATTTTCGTATGTAATCAGTAATATTTCGAGTCATACCTTTCCAAAAATAATGTCTTTTGACCTTGGCCAAGGTTTTTGCAATACCTGTATGAACTCCTTGCATTGGATCGTCATGGAATATAGACAGTATAGCTTCTTTCTCTTTTTGTTTTTCTATAAGGGTCACCGGGTTGAGTAGCGCTACTCTTAATGTATTCAATATTTTATTGTCCATTTGTTGAAATTATCTATTGAAACATGTTCAAAAATATTTTCCCACGGTGCCATTTTGAGATGGCTGATTTTGTTTATACCGGCTTCCGTTTCAAGCCTTTGGAAAAATTGACCTAAGTCTAGGATTCCATTGGTATATAAATCGCTAACATCGTATCTTGCAGTAATTTTTCTACCATGTTTAAATAAACATAGAGTATCTTTTACATGCAAGGTCACTACTTTACGTACTTCGTCATTGTTTATGACTTCATATACTTTGGGCTTAGAAGCTTTCTCTATAGATTGCGTAGGCAATACTATTTCTTTGTTATCCGCGCGCATTTTCTATCTATTTTTATATCTAGTAGTGACTTTCATTATTTTTCCAGTAATGTTTTGTAGATCTTTAATGGTTATTCTTGATAACGCATCAGCTACATAATTGTCTTTTCCTTTTAAATATTCGACTGTGAAGTCATACTCTTGGGCTAGAAATAGTTGTAACCCCAAACGTGTCAGCTTAGAGCTTCGATTGATCATTGAAAATATATATATTAATGGTCTGTGATCTGTTTTGATTGTAAAGTGTTTTCCATAAATATATGTTCGAAAATGTAATATTGCCCAGTGTATTGCAGCTAACTCCTGCTCTGTAGTACACTTATTACTTTCTCCCTTAGTGAAAGCTCTTGATGCATATGCAATAGGAAGTTGGAGTCCGTTATGGTTTAAGTTGGTGGTGAGTTAAAACCGCTCCACATGCTTGCTTACTTGCTTCAGTAATTATACAAAATTCATTGCTGAAATCAGGATATTGTAGCAAGTAGGTTCCATTAGTTTTGTTTTTAAATATTGGAATGCGTTTTGGCATTCATCTGTCCATTTGAAAGGAACATGTGCCGTGAATATTCGGCGAAGTTTCTTATGAAACGTCTATAATAATTGCAAAATGCTACGTCTAGCACTGTCCGAATTGTGCGGGGTTGGGTAATTCATAATTTCATAATGACGTCATATTTCTGGTCGTCTTGAAGTATTCCTTTATCTGTGCATTTATGACCGAGAAAAGTTCCTCATGCATTGAAAATTAACATTTTTCTGGATGTAACTTTAGATTGTATTCCCTACATTTTACGAAAACATCTGTTAAGTTATTATGTATTTTTCGGAACAACCTATAACTATTAAGTCATGCATATAAAGGAATGCTTGTGAAGGTTCTAGTCCAGAGAATGCAATAGTCATCCTTCTTTGAAATGAATTAGGCGCTATCTTTAATCCGAAAGGTAATTGCGTGATGCGATACGAGCCATTGCTCGTTGAAAAAGACGTTATATCTCTTGAACTTTGTTCGAGTTCAATTTGATGAAATCCTGACATTAAGTCAAGGCATGAAAAATATTTTGCTCGTCCTAGTTGATCTAGGATATAATCAATTCTAGGGATTGGAAATTTATCAGACAGGAATTTTTTATTAATTTGACGATAGTCAATCAATAATCGCCATTTCTTTTCTTCTGAACCTGGAGATGGTTTTTTAGGGACAAGTAATAATGGGCTATTATATTCAGATACGGATGGTTCAACAATCCCGTCGGTGATCAATTTTCCAACTTGCTTCTGTATTTCGTTAACCTGACTGTGTGGGCTTCTGTAGTTTTTTGTATATACTGCTTCATCATCTTTTAATCTCAGTTTTTATTTATAAAAATTATTTGTGCTTATTGGTTCTGTTTCCAATCCGAATATACCATTACATTTGGTGCATAAGCTTGAAAGCTGTGACTTGAATTGTGGTGGAAAGTTTTTTGAAAGTTGACATAATACAGACTTTTCCATATCTTCTGTATTAGTTTTGACATCTTCGTAGTTCGAAAGTGATTCATACGTTAAGTTGTTTGCGCTGACTACTTGATCTTTATTTGTTGTATTAAGTAGTCTTATGAAAGCGTTTTCAGTTGTTGCTATGGTACTTGTTATGTAAATACCATATTTAGTTTCTTGATTTGGAATCAATACACTGTCCTCTTTTGAATTTAGTTAAATTTTTTTAATAACTTGGGATCTTGCTGGCAGAAGTAAAACTCAATACTTATGCCAGCAAGATCCAGAACTGTATGTTATCGGAACATAAATTGGAAATTTTAAGTTATTAGGTCTAATTATAAGCCAATCTTCAGATTACTTGAATTCGATTCCTATTATGCCATCACAAGGAATAGCGAATTGTAAATCCACGATATGAAAATCATGTGGAATTATATACTTAGTGGTCTGTATCTCAATAGAGGTTAATAATTTGGACTTGATAACCTCTTCACTTATTCCTTTTATGTCTATAATGTAATTTTCTTGTATGTCTTGAAGACTTCAGAATTTTCCTTAACTATTGAAATGTCTGCACCTGTGTCTACTAAAAGGACAAGTTATTTTCCTGTAACCACATGATTGAATGATATGAATATGTTCTGACTGACATCAAAAGTGTGAGCCCTTGCATTTTCTACTGTTAAGCATTTAAAGGGTTTTGTGAGTTTTCCGATGTATTTTTGACTACTCGGACACTATTTGAGGTATTGCTGTTGTGGGCTCGAATCGAATTGCCACGGCCTCTTGAGTTTCCTCTATATTGGTCGCGTCCATTGTTATAATAGGTACTATTGTAGTTGTTACGACTACGAAGGTTACCTCTATAATTTGCACGTTCGCGGTTTCCGCCGCGCTGTGAATAATTTTTGTAATATAGGACAATGTTCGGCGGTCCAGTTGCTTCTGTGCAACTATTTACAAATTTGAATATGGCATCATTCATTGTATTGAAGGTACCAGTTTGCATGATAAGTTTTACCTTATCAACCGTGCAATTCTTAATCATTGCTTTGACTGCATGCTGAGTGGAATAACTTCTGGCTAACTCTAGGATTAAACCGTATGTTATATACGCACTTTCTAAAGCTTATATCACCTGCTCAATCTCTAATGTATATTGGTTTGCAGTTTTGTTGCGTTGCTGTAGGTTCATCAGTTTTGCTGACAATATTTCTACAGTTTCGCCTTTGACATTGCTTTTCAATCTATAATGACTTCAGTTACTGTTGTTTCATTTCCGATTATATTTCTTTCAACACCTTTTAGCTTGGTTTTTATTATTGAAACTGCTAATTCTTCGTGTTCGCCTTTTATTGATTCTATTATGTGCAATGCATCAATAAAACTTATTAAGTTTTCAGCTTTACCATCGAAAACTGGTCTAAGCTTGGATGCAGTATGAATGAAATCATTATTGGATTGTGCCATTGTGTTATTATTAATGAATTTATTCTCTATTATGCTTGAACTAGTATCAGAATCTGTATTATCATCCAGAATAGTAAGGTTATTAAAATCTTGCTCTTCTATTTTGGGGCTTGTCTCTAACTCTTCTGACTCTAACTCTAACTCTTCTACATATATTGTTTCAATGTCGGCCGGTTCTGTTGATTGCGGTTCATCATCAGTTGCAACTGTTAGAGAAGTATTAAGTATAGTCGGGACTGATATATCAATATCGAATTTTTGCTTAATTGATATTAAATTCGCTCGAAGTCTGATCAAAAATTTGGATACTCTGGACCAATGATCTTTGTTTAATGCATATCTTTGGCCATGTATTAATATGCGTGCTTCATTAAAGCACTTTACTAATATGCATGTTTCTTATCAGTATTCTTCAGAATTGGCCTATTTTGGTTGTGATTTATATTAGTTCTTGGTATAATTCATTCCATTATAAGTTTCTCTAATTGTCTTTAGTTTAGCCATATTTATATATATATTTTTATTTGTATTTGATTTTATTAATTTTATTTAATTTTCTCAATGTTACAAAGTAAATTACGGAATTATTGTAAAAATTAGTTTTTGTTTTTGTTTTTTCAATAGTGTCTGGGCTTTATTTTTTCTTAATTTAATCTTGTCCAGATCATTTCTTATGCAGCTTGTATAATTTATAAAAACCATTTGCACACATTATAACAACAATTATTATCAATAGTATATTTACTAATTGTAAATCCATGTTACTTGACTCTACTTTATTAATGACATTAGCATTAGTGGTATCCACTGTCTTTAAGTCTACTAGTCCCATTTTGGGTTTATATATAATTAAATTATAATTATAATTATTTGAGCGGAGAAGGTTCCGCACAATTTTACAATTTTTGTGTAATATTTTTTTTTTTTAATTGTAATCATTTTAATTGCTGCTCCGGATCCTCTGATGTAATAATGCCTCGGATGTCCTCCGCATCAGCTGGTCGTCGCCGGTTTGGCTATGCTGACGCTCCTACGAAGGCGAAAGTGGCGGATTGCCCCTCGCGCTGTTGTTTTCTCTGCTGCTGATGTCCGTGGCCTATGAGCTTAGGCGGGGCCGGTGCCGGTCTTAGCACTGGTCGTTGGTCTCATGCACGTAGATTTGCTTGCTGCAGCGTATAATGGGCAGACGTCTGGCTTTTTCGGCAAAGGCTTTGGGGATGGCGGTTTTTTAATTAGTGTTTCATTTATAATTTTAATATATGCTGAGTAAGTTGCAGCATTCGGCTTTTTTAGCCGGAGGCTTTCTTTCAGAAAATCAAGTTCATCACTTAGCTTTTGTGCCGTTGCCCATGTGGTCGGCGTTTTTATATTTAAAAGCCACTTAATGTGTGCTATTCTTTAAGTGATCTTGTTCTTTTGGCCTCCGCGCTTGCCCATTACACGCACTCTACTCACTCAGACTTTTTCCGTTTCCATCCCGGTGCCGTGCCGTGCCCGTTGACTTCCTCCTCGTTGTTCTTCGCCTGGGTTTCCTCCTTGTAGTTTTTGCAGCTCAGTTCAGACTACCACGTCACGGTCGCCATGTAATGTTTGGATTTAATAATGAGTTTACAAAAGCTCGTTAGTGCTGGTTGACTTGGGTATTGAGAATGATTTTATTCAAAGTAAAATATTGCGCTTAACCTATGGATAGATGTATATACCTTTGCTGTTATTCGTTAACAGCTACAAAGAAAGGGAGAGTGAGTAGCTTGCATAAGCCTGTGTTAGTGAGCATATATGTTGCTAATGGATTGCGCTCAGACGGAGCGTGGGAAATGCAGGGTAAGCATAAACGGTCAGCTAGAGAGGCTAGTGAACTGCGCTGCGTTATATGAGCCAGAGCCAATATATAAAGTGGCTCCGGGCTTTTTTAATGTATAATTGTTATTGTATGCGACAAAGTGCCGCATACTTTATATTTGTATATAGGGTGTTCTTTTAAGGCATATACACACACAGTATATAAATTCTTGATCACCACCAATAGCCGAGACGATCTAGCCCTGTCCGTCTGTCTGTCTGGCCGTCTGTCCGTATGTATGAACGCAAGGATCTCAGAACCTATAAGGAAAGAGCCTGCGCAGATAGACTTTGTTTCCGATTGATATCGATATCCTGTTTTCGGGCAATTTTGGTAAATAATAAGAGCTAGAGTCACCAAACTTGACATATAGCTTCTAAAATTGAATATATATATATATATATATGCATTTGATGTTGGAAGAAGAGGGTTCAGGCAAAGACAATATAAACAGTAAGATGAGTAACGCCCATACATTTGATTGCGACGCAAAATTTTTAGCCTGGCCTTTCATCTGGCCTTTGAGGCTTCGTACGGCATGCCTGCCGACTGGTTGTTCGTTCTCCAAAGACAAGAAGAACGAATGCCGAAGTCGCGGCTTGCTGATGCTGACACGAGCTACGAAGTTAGTCGCCAGCCTGCCTTCAGCAAAGCTGGTCGATGCTGCTTTGCGTCGCAAGTTCATTGAGCGAAAAAGTTTAGAACTTACGATTGACGCAAAATGCTTGTGCTTTATCCATGAAGTGCATGCTTTATTTAAATGATATATTACCATAGATATTTGCAAAAAATTTTACAGGAAAAGTTAAGAACTTATATGATTTTTACACAAGGCGCTTCTTGCGCAATAACTATGTTAAGAAAATAGCACACATAGATTAATTTCACTTTTCTTTTTGGACAGTGTATGCTCGAGAAAAGTTCTTGTCTAGCGCAGATCTTAACCTATCCCAAATTTATGTTGATAGATGAATGCATTTTGTGTACAGATGTTGGCTCCGCAGAAAATATGTATTTCTAAGTCGATGCAAATATTTACATAATTTCTTTAAATTCAATTAATATTATTTTTATTCTCCAATTAAGAAATAAAAGAGTGCTAAAAATACAATTACATTTCAAGTCGACTCGAAGGTCATATTTAGTTATGACCCCATTATAATTTTAATGGCCTCCTCGTGGTGTTCCCTGCGTACTATGTTCTTTATAATTCGAACGAAAAATAATAAAATAAAAAAAAATAAAAAATTTATTTAAATGTATGTATCTTTGAAAACAACAAATTTGCACTTTTATTTCCTTAATTTATGTTGTATTCCTTAAAAATAATAATAATTTAATTAATTATTTCAAATATAAAAAATTACATATATATTTGCATCGAAATAAAAACACAAATTTTTTGTACGGAGCCAACCTCAGTACACAAAATTTTTTCGTTCTCTCGGCTGTGAGAGCGCAATGCTACAGATTTCGTTTTCGTTCTCAATTTTCAAAAAATCAAGCTGCATAGTAGCATTTCGTTGTATGGCGTTACTCATCTTAGTGTTTATATTGTCTTTGGTTCAGGGTATCCCCTAGTCGGGAGCTCCCGACAAGAACCTCTTACTTGCTTTTCATGACTTGGTGATTGACGTGTCTTTTGCAGGGACGAGTAAAATAAATAAATTAAAGAATTTGCCACGTAGATGCGAAATTCTTGCATTTTAGCTCGTTATCGTTGTTAAGGGTACCTAAGCGATGGCATGTGTGCTTTTAAAATATTTTGGACTCGCTATTCACGCATACTTGCATATTTTGCATATGAATAGATGAATTTGTGCGCTTGTGTGCCTGCAATGATGAATGCGAATTTGCGAATACCTTCATATATTTGTCGCCTGTCCTTCTATCTTTATGTCCGTCCGTCCATATATATGAACGCAAGGATCTTAGAACCTATAGTCAATAATTTCCGATAGTCAATAATTTACTCCGTTTTCAAGCAATCGATATCGAAATCATGTTTCTTGAACAAATTTGGAAGAGTCACCAAAAGTGATATATTTATTCTAGAATAGTGTATATGTTTATATTATTGTGGGGATTTCTAGTTCAATTTGATGAATAAGTTCACTCGCTCATTTTCGAGTCCTGAACTAAATAGGTCATTTAGTTCACCCGTTAATATTGTTGGTCATGAACGATGTATTTCGTACTCGTTCAGTCGGTCTTGAAAGACACATTCTCCTCAGTTATTCAGTCGCCCATGAGCTATTAGTTTAGTTCAGTTATTCAGTCTGGATTATAAATTCTGTGCCGTTCTCCATTTTCTTGACAAACAAGTAAAGCCGATTTTATAATTGATTAGTCCTGATCAATATAGTGAGCTATTACTGCTATATAGCTTTGATTGCATCTTGAAGTCCAAGATTCTGTTGACAAACAGACTGCGTGTGCCTTGCATAAGCCTTCACTCACTTTTTCCTTCACTTCAAGGTAAATATTTGGCAGCAAGACATTTGAAATGGCTTTTCGGTTGAGCACTTTCTATCCTGGACACTGGCCTGCCATTTCTATTAAGTCTTTGAAGTCTGGCTCCTCCACTATTCGTAAGGAATGATTGACCTTTTCAGTCATTTTCAGTCATTTTCAGTAACTGTCGGTCAAGTTGACCAACTTTGCGTGCATTTGGTAGCCGATGCACGAAATGGGTGATCACCTGCTGACCAGAAACTAAAATTAAAGCGGGTGTTGTCGGTCCAGCATCTGTCTTAGTCAATATTTCCCAAATGTCAATATTTTCAAAGTCAATATTTTCAAATGCTCCTGCCGGTCCAAATTCATAGTGACGGTGGGATGTTTTAATTCAACTCAAAAGTGATGCCGCTATCTTCTTTGTTCATGAACTATAAAATGTATCGTTAATGAGCGGCTGAACTGCTGATTAGAATACATCGTTCGGAATATCGTCCAAGACCTACTGTATAGCTGAGGGAGTGAACTAAGTGACCGATTTAGTTCACTGATCACTGAAAAGTTTAGAAGTTCATTTTAATGACCAGTTCAATCGAACTTGGTCTGAACTAAACGACACAACTCTAGTATATATCAAGTGTCTTTCATTTTATACCTATTGCCATCTCCCCGCTACTATCTCATAGCTGTACTTAAAGTTAAGAAACCAACTACAATTTTAATGCAATTTACTTTTTGAGATTAAGATCGGTTAGGAAACACGTGTTTGCGGCAGATACAGCAAATTCCAAGCATTTCTGTATACATGTACAAATTAAAAGAAGACTCTTTGATATTCATTTAAAGTATCTTTATTTTATAATTAAAGAAGACTCTTTGATATTCAGTTAAAGTATCCGTTTTTAATTCAAGTTCGTTAGAACTATAAGAGAACATATTCAAGACCAAAACTTAGGGCAAGCTGCATCGAACCATAAAGCCACCGCTGCCGGCTGGAATGCTGAGTCGGCGTTTCTGGCGGGCGATCAGGCTGCTTGCGCGTGCGAGTTTCGGATTTTGGCTGCAACTTTGTCGCGACGGCATCAGCATACTCAAGCTTGCGCGTGTTAACTCCTCCCCTACTAGGCTGAAACACGTCCTCAGGTTTCTTCTTTCTTATTCTGCGCTGCTATTACTTCCAGCTGACCACGAGGAGCAGGAATAGAGGGATGAGTGTCAAGCAGCCATATGATCGTGAAGATAATCGCGATCTTAGATCCCCAATATGGCGTAGATTCTTCATGGTTACGTCATGTAAGAATGGGAGGCTCAGATGTTCTCTGAAGAGGGCGACGTTGACCACGGCTGACGTGGATACAGCTGGTTTCTTCTTCAGGATGCCTCGGTGGTTCACGTAACGGGTGCCATTCAGTGAGACGTGATCGTCGTAAGTTGCGGAGAAAGTTCCCGTGACTGTCTGGCTGTTACCGGTGCCGTCCACTACATTCATGGTCGCGCTGTTTATTACTGCAATGCTTTCGCCGATTACTACCACAGGCGCTAGGTGTCCGGGGCGTGTGGCGCATTGTGCGACGATTCCAGATACCAGTTGTTGGGCGCATGAAGTATTTTGTAGTCTCTTGCAGAAAGTGGTACTCACAGTGTCAGCGCAGTCACCTACAGCGAAGGTCTTTGTTCCGCAGTCGGCCACCGTATTTCCTTCTTTTAGATCTAATAATAATTATATTAATATTATGTTATTATGCTGAACAGGAAGAAAATCTATTTTTTTACAATTTAACAAAGGTTTGGGATATTTGATCAGAAAGTACATTAATTCAGAATTTTGAAAAGCTATTATATGGGAGACTTCTAAAAGGTCGGTTATACTGGTATTGGATCATTTAATAATTATTTTATGTCGATGCTGTCTAGTATAAGGGGACTGATTAAATTTATTTTAGCTGGTGTAACAGAGAGGATTAGGTCCTCAAGGTTTGTAATTATCATTATATTTTTTGCCAAAATTGTTGCATAAAAATGTTCGACCCCTGCATCTGGTTTCAAAATTTCATTGAGGGTCCTTGAAATGTCATTAAGTCTTGCCTGGAATTTACCGTTGATCTCTATCTGTTTGCTCTCGGATTCTATTAACTGACCTTGAAGATTGTCCTTATGGACCACCCTCACCCAAATACGACTTATAGACCCTGTTTTTATTCATTTGGTCTAGTGTTTTTTTCTGTGCTGATGCAATTTTTTCATTGATCTTCACTGTACTGTTTGCCTGCGTGAATTACGTCAATGGGTCTCACGTTTGTCACCGAATGGATTGACCTGTTGTATTTTATGGTTGCAAGGAGAATGTTATCGACAGTGTCCTCTACCTGTGTCTCCAACTAATAAGAGCGTGCTATATCCCCAAGGGTGCCATGGAACCGCTCGACTTGTCCATTAGAGAAGCTATGCAATGGTGGACCGTTTGAAATCTCAATGCCAAAGTTATTGTTGAGCATTGACTTAATGGTTTCCGAGTTCAAGGATTTCTCGTTGTCGCAGTAAATCGCTTTTGTTTTGGGAAACATGTTCAGAAGTTGCAGAAGTGGAGCTTTTTTATCCACGATTGCGCGTTAGGCTGTACTACTGCAAACGTGGAAAACTTGTCGATGCAAGTTAGAAAGTATTTACTGGCAGTGGAGTAAACATCTATATGCAACATTTCTCCGGCATACGATGCTATCGGGGCTTTCCCTATTTCTTGTTTTTTTGGGTGCTGGTCATGCTTACTCATTACACAAATTCTAGAGTTTGCAGCTATTTCCGACGTTAAGTGACCTATTTTTGGAAAAAAAAATACTCCCTAAGTATCTGTTTCGCATTTTCTTGCGCTGCTCTGTGTACGCGATTATGTTCAGCTGTCGCAATTTCCCTCTGATCTGCTGGGTTCACAATATCTGTAACCAATTTCTTGCAATATCTAAAGATGGAAGAAGGGAACACCTCAACTAGTCCGTGTTGGATAAAAGTTAATATGAGTAGCTCGCAATGAATTGCGTTGGCTACGTCAGTGTTTACTGTATCTTTAATGCTTTGTAACAATTGTTATCATCATTGTTATCGGGCGGCTGTCTTGAGGCAGTACCGCTCCCAGTCCGTAGCCAGACGCGTTTGTTGTAAGGTCAAAAGGCTTTTTGTAATTTGGGTAGGACAACTTTACATCTTCGGAAGCCAATATATTTTTGAGCCTATCGTAGGCTTCATTTTGTTCTGGTGAAAATTCGATTATCACCTTTCTTGAGTAATTGGCATTTACTTTGCCATTTTCGCCATTCAAGACATCTGTTAGGGGCTTTGCCATGCTTGCATAACCCGTTATGAAGCAGTTATAGTAGCGTGCTAGACCTAAAAATGACCTAAGAGCAAATAAGGTTTTCAGTTGGGGAAAGTCCTTAAAAGCTTTCACTTTATAGGGTGAGGACTGAATCCCGACTCTGCACACTGTAAATCCCAAATATTCCACGCTTTTTTTGAAAAACTTGGATTTTTCTTGAGACACTCGCATGCCAGCGTCCCTAAGGTTTCTCAAGACCCACTCAATGTCTCTGATATGGTCTTCTTTGGACTTGGAGAAGATTATTACGTCATCAACGTAAACATAACATATTCCACCAATTTGTTCGCGGAGCACATCATAAATGACTCGTTAAAAAATACTTGGGGCATTTTTCAGCCCGAAGGGGAGTCTACAAAACTCATACTTCCCGTTGTTGACAGAGAATGCTGTCTTTTGCCTGTCTCTTTCTGCCAATTCAATTTGGTCTTGAGGTCTAGCGTAGAGAAATACTGAGCCCCGCCCAAGTTTGACAATATAGTTGAAATCGATGGGATAGGATATTTGTCGTCGGATGTCTTCTGATTTAGTTTCCTTAAATCAATAACCAGACGCTTCTGATTGTGCCCCGCTTCGTCGATGCTTTTTTTGTCGACAACCCATATCGGGTTATTATAAGGGGACTTTGATGGTCGTATTATGGCATTCGCTAGAAGTAGTTTAACCTCTGCATTGACAAACTCGGACACGCCCTTTGGATACGGATAATGTTTTGATTAAGCCGGTTCGTCATCCGTTGGTATAGTAGCCACCGTATTTATGTTGTACGGCAGGGATTCGTTAACGTCCGCAAATGCTTTTACCATTTTGTTGATCATACTTTCAAAGGTGGATCTGACAACGGGAGGGACCTCCGTGTCATTAATCCGAATGTGGTTCATCTGTTGACATTTAGTGAACTCAATTTTTTTAATCCCATGGTCATGTTTAATGACGTTGTTTGTCAAATCTATTAAGGCAT
Source organism: Drosophila virilis (assembly GCF_030788295.1). Taxonomy (NCBI): domain Eukaryota; kingdom Metazoa; phylum Arthropoda; class Insecta; order Diptera; family Drosophilidae; genus Drosophila; species Drosophila virilis. The sequence continues at coordinate 640,192 of NW_027212848.1, forward strand.
TAATCTGTTTTAACAGATCAAGGCCAATTATGCCGTCAAAGTCATTAAGTGACTCCAACATGAACAAGTGGGACTTTACGCTGAAAAGGTAGATGAGGCATTTCTGCTCAAACTTAGTGTGGCCGTGAATTGATTTGACTTGAAAAGGGCTGTCAACTGGCACCCAATGTGTCAGTTCGGGAAGGGGTTTTCTATAATTTTTCGAGGCCCCTGTGTCTATCAAAAGTCTGATAACTCAACCTGCAACCATTTGTCTTATAAACGGAAGCAGGGAGCTTCCGCTAAAAAATTACAACTTTCGGACAAATCGTCTTCAACTTGAGTCATTCCTGCTGTGACCTTGACTCGTAGTCACCGTTACTCTCTTCCTGTGGTAGATGATTTAGGTTTTGTTGGGTCCCCATAGATTGGTCCCTGTAACCTTGATTGTTTCTGTAGGCTTGTGCAGTTTGCCTAGTGGATGGATCTACCTCCCACGGCTCGGGCCCCCGGCCTTGGGACTTTTGGTTGTTATAGCGCTGTTTCGTGATATTTGGTTTTTGCTGGTCGTTTTAAATGTTCTGGAAGTAGGGATTCTTGCTCTGAGAATTGTCCTCCTTTCCCTGTTGGGCGTTCTGACTGCAGTTTTGAGACGTTTGCGAATTTTGTTTTTGGGGTTTCTCCTCAAGATGTTTTGCAAAGATGCCTCTTTCATTGCTTGATTCGGCTTGTTGGGCTAAAGCTAAAGCTGACGGGAGCTCTATGGGTTGTGCCGGGAAGACTGCCCACTTGCCCACAGTGACTATTTGAATCCTGAGACAAAACATAAAGCGACTCGCTTCTAATCTTTTCATTTAATACTGCCGCTGCAACGGAATTGTGCATCATTAGTGTCTTATATGTTAACAAGGTGAGTTTTCTCTCGACCTCGTCGAAATATTGTATCAGTGACAGGTTGCCCTGCCGAAGCGTGTTTAGTTGCTGCTGGATTACATGTACCGGTGTTTTGTCGGCGTATGGAAAATCTAGCCTAGCAATAATGGCTTTAAAATTCAACAGTGTGATGAATGAGGCCAGCACAGCATCTGCTGGTCCCCTTACTTTATTTCTGATTATAGCTACTGCCTGATAGTGTCTTGAGCTGCCGTTGTATGGCTCGAACACTTTGTAGGCTGCGGAAGCGGCTTGCCTCCATGAAACATACTTTTCTATCTTCCCGTCAAACTCGGGGACGCAATTTATAATATCTAGGAGGTCATCGCAATGGGCCCCTGGATCGATTACTATTTTGTGGAAAATTTCTATCTGCGGTGTAGAAGCTCTAGTTTTATTAAGCTGGTATGTCAGAGAGGCTATCTTTTGTTAAAATAAGAGTGCTTGTTGGTCAAGGGCTGCCTGAACCTTTGCCTCCAAATGGGCAACTTGTTCTGCACTAATTTTTTTGTTTCTTCTAAAGACCGCTGCTCTAAGTACGAAGTTACCAGTTCGTCGCCACTACTGTTGTCCGCTTTGGTTTGGTATTGCAGCGGGCGCAACATAAAAATCAGACCGTTTCGAAATAAATTTTAATTCTGACTTATTAAAGGTTCTTTCGAAAGAACCTCTTACTTGTTTTTCATTTTTTTAATTAATTTATTTTTAAATTTATTATTTTTAATTTTTACTTTTCATTTGTCTTAAAGAGTTTTTAATTTTTTGTATCTGTGCAGAAGGCTTTTATATTCCAAGCATTTCTGTATACATGTACAAATTAAAAGAAGACTCTTTGATATTCATTTAAAGTATCTTTATTTTATAATTAAAGAAGACTCTTTGATATTCAGTTAAAGTATCCGTTTTTAATTCAAGTTCGTTAGAACTATAAGAGAACATATTCAAGACCAAAACTTAGGGCAAGCTGCATCGAACCATAAAGCCACCGCTGCCGGCTGGAATGCTGAGTCGGCGTTTCTGGCGGGCGATCAGGCTGCTTGCGCGTGCGAGTTTCGGATTTAGGCTGCAACTTTGTCGCGACGGCATCAGCATACTCAAGCTTGCGCGTGTTAACTCCTCCCCTACTAGGCTGAAACACGTCCTCAGGTTTCTTCTTTCTTATTCTGCGCTGGTATTACTTCCAGCTGACCACGAGGAGCAGGAATAGAGGGATGAGTGTCAAGCAGCCATATGATCGTGAAGATAATCGCGATCTTAGATCCCCAATATGGCGTAGATTCTTCATGGTTACGTCATGTAAGAATGGGAGGCTCAGATGTTCTCTGAAGAGGGCGACGTTGACCACGGCTGACGTGGATACAGCTGGTTTCTTCTTCAGGATGCCTCGGTGGTTCACGTAACGGGTGCCATTCAGTGAGACGTGATCGTCGTAAGTTGCGGAGAAAGTTCCCGTGACTGTCTGGCTGTTACCGGTGCCGTCCACTACATTCATGGTCGCGCTGTTTATTACTGCAATGCTTTCGCCGATTACTACCACAGGCGCTAGGTGTCCGGGGCGTGTGGCGCATTGTGCGACGATTCCAGATACCAGTTGTTGGGCGCATGAAGTATTTTGTAGTCTCTTGCAGAAAGTGGTACTCACAGTGTCAGCGCAGTCACCTACAGCGAAGGTCTTTGTTCCGCAGTCGGCCACCGTATTTCCTTCTTTTAGATCTAATAATAATTATATTAATATTATGTTATTATGCTGAACAGGAAGAAAATCTATTTTTTTACAATTTAACAAAGGTTTGGGATATTTGATCAGAAAGTACATTAATTCAGAATTTTGAAAAGCTATTATATGGGAGACTTCTAAAAGGTCGGTTATACTGGTATTGGATCATTTAATAATTATTTTATGTCGATGCTGTCTAGTATAAGGGGACTGATTAAATTTATTTTAGCTGGTGTAACAGAGAGGATTAGGTCCTCAAGGTTTGTAATTATCATTATATTTTTTGCCAAAATTGTTGCATAAAAATGTTCGACCCCTGCATCTGGTTTCAAAATTTCATTGAGGGTCCTTGAAATGTCATTAAGTCTTGCCTGGAATTTACCGTTGATCTCTATCTGTTTGCTCTCGGATTCTATTAACTGACCTTGAAGATTGTCCTTATGGACCACCCTCACCCAAATACGACTTATAGACCCTGTTTTTATTCATTTGGTCTAGTGTTTTTTTCTGTGCTGATGCAATTTTTTCATTGATCTTCACTGTACTGTTTGCCTGCGTGAATTACGTCAATGGGTCTCACGTTTGTCACCGAATGGATTGACCTGTTGTATTTTATGGTTGCAAGGAGAATGTTATCGACAGTGTCCTCTACCTGTGTCTCCAACTAATAAGAGCGTGCTATATCCCCAAGGGTGCCATGGAACCGCTCGACTTGTCCATTAGAGAAGCTATGCAATGGTGGACCGTTTGAAATCTCAATGCCAAAGTTATTGTTGAGCATTGACTTAATGGTTTCCGAGTTCAAGGATTTCTCGTTGTCGCAGTAAATCGCTTTTGTTTTGGGAAACATGTTCAGAAGTTGCAGAAGTGGAGCTTTTTTATCCACGATTGCGCGTTAGGCTGTACTACTGCAAACGTGGAAAACTTGTCGATGCAAGTTAGAAAGTATTTACTGGCAGTGGAGTAAACATCTATATGCAACATTTCTCCGGCATACGATGCTATCGGGGCTTTCCCTATTTCTTGTTTTTTTGGGTGCTGGTCATGCTTACTCATTACACAAATTCTAGAGTTTGCAGCTATTTCCGACGTTAAGTGACCTATTTTTGGAAAAAAAAATACTCCCTAAGTATCTGTTTCGCATTTTCTTGCGCTGCTCTGTGTACGCGATTATGTTCAGCTGTCGCAATTTCCCTCTGATCTGCTGGGTTCACAATATCTGTAACCAATTTCTTGCAATATCTAAAGATGGAAGAAGGGAACACCTCAACTAGTCCGTGTTGGATAAAAGTTAATATGAGTAGCTCGCAATGAATTGCGTTGGCTACGTCAGTGTTTACTGTATCTTTAATGCTTTGTAACAATTGTTATCATCATTGTTATCGGGCGGCTGTCTTGAGGCAGTACCGCTCCCAGTCCGTAGCCAGACGCGTTTGTTGTAAGGTCAAAAGGCTTTTTGTAATTTGGGTAGGACAACTTTACATCTTCGGAAGCCAATATATTTTTGAGCCTATCGTAGGCTTCATTTTGTTCTGGTGAAAATTCGATTATCACCTTTCTTGAGTAATTGGCATTTACTTTGCCATTTTCGCCATTCAAGACATCTGTTAGGGGCTTTGCCATGCTTGCATAACCCGTTATGAAGCAGTTATAGTAGCGTGCTAGACCTAAAAATGACCTAAGAGCAAATAAGGTTTTCAGTTGGGGAAAGTTCTTAAAAGCTTTCACTTTATAGGGTGAGGACTGAATCCCGACTCTGCACACTGTAAATCCCAAATATTCCACGCTTTTTTTGAAAAACTTGGATTTTTCTTGAGACACTCGCATGCCAGCGTCCCTAAGGTTTCTCAAGACCCACTCAATGTCTCTGATATGGTCTTCTTTGGACTTGGAGAAGATTATTACGTCATCAACGTAAACATAACATATTCCACCAATTTGTTCGCGGAGCACATCATAAATGACTCGTTAAAAAATACTTGGGGCATTTTTCAGCCCGAAGGGGAGTCTACAAAACTCATACTTCCCGTTGTTGACAGAGAATGCTGTCTTTTGCCTGTCTCTTTCTGCCAATTCAATTTGGTCTTGAGGTCTAGCGTAGAGAAATACTGAGCCCCGCCCAAGTTTGACAATATAGTTGAAATCGATGGGATAGGATATTTGTCGTCGGATGTCTTCTGATTTAGTTTCCTTAAATCAATAACCAGACGCTTCTGATTGTGCCCCGCTTCGTCGATGCTTTTTTTGTCGACAACCCATATCGGGTTATTATAAGGGGACTTTGATGGTCGTATTATGGCATTCGCTAGAAGTAGTTTAACCTCTGCATTGACAAAGTCGGACACGCCCTTTGGATACGGATAATGTTTTGATTAAGCCGGTTCGTCATCCGTTGGTATAGTAGCCACCGTATTTATGTTGTACGGCAGGGATTCGTTAACGTCCGCAAATGCTTTTACCATTTTGTTGATCATACTTTCAAAGGTGGATCTGACAACGGGAGGGACCTCCGTGTCATTAATCCGAATGTGGTTCATCTGTTGACATTTAGTGAACTCAATTTTTTTAATCCCATGGTCATGTTTAATGACGTTGTTTGTCAAATCTATTAAGGCATTAATCTGTTTTAACAGATCAAGGCCAATTATGCCGTCAAAGTCATTAAGTGACTCCAACATGAACAAGTGGGACTTTACGCTGAAAAGGTAGATGAGGCATTTCTGCTCAAACTTAGTGTGGCCGTGAATTGATTTGACTTGAAAAGGGCTGTCAACTGGCACCCAATGTGTCAGTTCGGGAAGGGGTTTTCTATAATTTTTCGAGGCCCCTGTGTCTATCAAAAGTCTGATAACTCAACCTGCAACCATTTGTCTTATAAACGGAAGCAGGGAGCTTCCGCTAAAAAATTACAACTTTCGGACAAATCGTCTTCAACTTGAGTCATTCCTGCTGTGACCTTGACTCGTAGTCACCGTTACTCTCTTCCTGTGGTAGATGATTTAGGTTTTGTTGGGTCCCCATAGATTGGTCCCTGTAACCTTGATTGTTTCTGTAGGCTTGTGCAGTTTGCCTAGTGGATGGATCTACCTCCCACGGCTCGGGCCCCCGGCCTTGGGACTTTTGGTTGTTATAGCGCTGTTTCGTGATATTTGGTTTTTGCTGGTCGTTTTAAATGTTCTGGAAGTAGGGATTCTTGCTCTGAGAATTGTCCTCCTTTCCCTGTTGGGCGTTCTGACTGCAGTTTTGAGACGTTTGCGAATTTTGTTTTTGGGGTTTCTCCTCAAGATGTTTTGCAAAGATGCCTCTTTCATTGCTTGATTCGGCTTGTTGGGCTAAAGCTAAAGCTGACGGGAGCTCTATGGGTTGTGCCGGGAAGACTGCCCACTTGCCCACAGTGACTATTTGAATCCTGAGACAAAACATAAAGCGACTCGCTTCTAATCTTTTCATTTAATACTGCCGCTGCAACGGAATTGTGCATCATTAGTGTCTTATATGTTAACAAGGTGAGTTTTCTCTCGACCTCGTCGAAATATTGTATCAGTGACAGGTTGCCCTGCCGAAGCGTGTTTAGTTGCTGCTGGATTACATGTACCGGTGTTTTGTCGGCGTATGGAAAATCTAGCCTAGCAATAATGGCTTTAAAATTCAACAGTGTGATGAATGAGGCCAGCACAGCATCTGCTGGTCCCCTTACTTTATTTCTGATTATAGCTACTGCCTGATAGTGTCTTGAGCTGCCGTTGTATGGCTCGAACACATTGTAGGCTGCGGAATCGGCTTGCCTCCATGAAACATACTTTTCTATCTTCCCGTCAAACTCGGGGACGCAATTTATAATATCTAGGAGGTCATCGCAATGGGCCCCTGGATCGATTACTATTTTGTGGAAAATTTCTATCTGCGGTGTAGAAGCTCTAGTTTTATTAAGCTGGTATGTCAGAGAGGCTATCTTTTGTTAAAATAAGAGTGCTTGTTGGTCAAGGGCTGCCTGAACCTTTGCCTCCAAATGGGCAACTTGTTCTGCACTAATTTTTTTGTTTCTTCTAAAGACCGCTGCTCTAAGTACGAAGTTACCAGTTCGTCGCCACTACTGTTGTCCGCTTTGGTTTGGTATTGCAGCGGGCGCAACATAAAAATCAGACCGTTTCGAAATAAATTTTAATTCTGACTTATTAAAGGTTCTTTCGAAAGAACCTCTTACTTGTTTTTCATTTTTTTAATTAATTTATTTTTAAATTTATTATTTTTAATTTTTACTTTTCATTTGTCTTAAAGAGTTTTTAATTTTTTGTATCTGTGCAGAAGGCTTTTATATATTTTTTGTTTCTTATTAAAAATTGCCCATTTCGATCAAGGCTTTGATCTCCTGGCTAATATTACGTTCACCTGATTAGGTTGTATTCTACCTTAGCGCACACAATTTAATGGGCTGGCATTACATATCTATGAAAAATTTTATGGTAACTTACATAATTTATTTATTTATTTAATATTTTTCTTATCGCGAATCCTCATGAAATATACTGCTTCCCACCTACCGCCCAACCGACTGAGGTGCGCTGTCGAGTAACGTACGACACGAGTTGCACAGTGAAATATAAAAATAAATAAATAAAACAAAACGATTTAAACTACGACTATATTTACATACACAATTACAAATAAAAATAACACTATCTGCTTGCTAAATAGTTTAGAATAAAAGAATTTATAAGAGGAAGACAAAAGACCGAGCGGAATACTCCGCAATGATTGTTATAGTCATCACAGAGAACCCAGAACGGTTCATGCAAAGAATTATTAGTTGAAAAAATTGAAGCGATAAGGGTGCAAAATTACGTGTTAGTCTAGTAGGGATATAGAATTTTAATTAGCTGGTCAAGACAGAAGACTCGATTTTACCAGTAATTAATTTATGAATATATATTACACCCAGAGTGGACTTACGATTAATCAAAGAAGGAAGGAGTATGATGCTGGAGTATGACGATAGCCGCACAATAATATCCCAATAAAAACCATGAAGGCCAAACACAAAAAATTGTTGCCGAAAGGATTCAATTATGTCTTAATGAACACCGTACTGTGGTGACCAAATACATGAGGCATATTCAAAAATAGGTCGTACAACTAACCCAACAACATATAGACTGGAAAACCAGTGGAAGACGCTGAGGCCTCGCGTTTTATATGCGGCTAGTCCAAGGTCGACGTCGTTTTTGTTCGAGAGTAAGAAATAAATATGCTTTGTGTCATTGAGTAATAAAGAGAAAGAGCTGAGCTGACACTCTGAGTCTTTTTACCGTTTTAAAAACCACGAGACATAGATCGGGTTAGTCTGCAAACGCAAAATCAAACCAAAACAAGAAAGAGGTTCTAGTCGGGAGCTCCCAACGAGGGAATACCCTGAAACCTCTTATTCCAACACCGAATAAATTAAAAAATAATAGTTTTCTTGGTAGGGTTTGAACTCGCAACTGGCCGCATTGCTTGCTGTCGACTCTACTCAACAGCCACAGCAGCAAAAAAAAAAACAAGTAAGAGGTTCTCGTCGGGAGCTCCCGACTAGGGGATACCCTGAACCCTCTTCTTCCAATATCAAATGCATATATATTTATTCTATTTTAGAAGCAATATGTCAAGTTTGGTGACTCAAGCTCTTATTATTTACAAAACTTGCTCAAAAATCAGAATATCGATAGGTTCTTAGATCCTTGCGTTCATACATACGGACGGACGGACGGACGGACGGACGGACGGACGGACGGACAGACAGACGGGCATGGATAGATCGACTCGGCTATTGATGCTGATCAAGAATATATATACTTTATGGGATCGGAGATACTTCCTTCTGTCTGTTACATACATTTGGAGTTTGCACAAATACAATATACCCTTATACCCATTTTTAATGGGTCCAGGGTATAACAAGTAAGAGGTTCTAGTCGGGAGCTCCCGACTAGGGAATACCCTGAACCCTCTTATTCCAACATCATATAAATTAAAAAAAAAAAAAAGTTCCTTTGGCAAGGTTCGAGCTCCAACTGGCAGCAGTACTTGCTGTCGACACTACTAAACAGTCACTCCAGGACTTACTCTTTCCCCGGTAGGGATCGAACGCGCGACAGATCGCACCACTTGCTATGCCTCAACTCAGCAGCCACACCAATAATTAAGTAATTATGATAAAAAAGGAAGTAAAATAGCATTACAGAAAATAGTCGCAATTACCAGCATGGTAATGGCATGGTTAGAATGCGAAGCAGACGAGCATGAATGTGTGTGTGTACATGTATACAGAAATTCTTAAAGCTGCTGCCCCAATTGCGCAGTTGCATATAACTTTGGTTTTTTCTTAACCGATTTTTATGAAATTTTCTACAGTATATCTTATTGTACCATAGAATATTTGTATATTATGAAAAAGTTAATTGCATTTAAATAGTGGCTTAAATTGGTCGGCAATCAAAGTTGGTTTATCAACTTGATTTACAGCTGTGTGCTGGTAGCGGGGAGGTGGCGATAGGTATAAAATGATAGATACTTGACATATATATTATATTCTAGAAGCAACATATCAAGTTTAGTCACTCCAGCTCTTATTATTTACCAAAATTGCCCAAACAAAACATGATATCGATATCGGTTTTTATCGATTGCTTGGAAACGGAGTAAGCTATCGATTATCGGAAATAAACTCGATCTGCGCGGGCACTAGAAGCACCTACATCTAAAATTTCTAAAATTACTGTTCCTTAGAAGGTAAGCGCGATTGAAAACAGGCGCACTTCTCACTCTTTTTCACTCAACCTTTCTTCACGGTGGACAGAAGGTAAAAAAAAAAGATCTGAGCTCCGATCGCCTCAGAGAAAGCGATTTACATTGACACCAGGACAGACGCCATTTCCAATTATCAGAATAACATTCCTCTACTACTTTTCTCTTTCACTCGTTACAAGCGATACCACGCCCAGGTTTTGCCATAAATGGCGAAATCTACTATACGATATTCAGAAGAAATTGCTTTTTCAAAAATCTCTGAGTTTATAAGGGAACAAAATATGAGAAAATATATATAAAAATTTATATTGCCTAATTTAAACAAAATTACAAATTACAAATTTTATATATATCTATATATTGCTAATTGTTTTGTCCGTCCGTCCGCCTGTCCGTATGTATGAACGCAAGGATCTTAGAGCTTTTAGAAGCTAGATACTTGAAAGGTGTAGGGAACGGAGTAACTCATCGATTTTTGGAAATAAGCTCGATCTGCGCAGGCACTAGGAGGACCTACATCTAAAATTTCAAGTCTCTAGCTCTTATAGGCTCTGAGATCCTTGCGTTTATACATACGGACAGACTGTCAGACAGACAGACGGACACGGCTAGATCGACTCGGCTATTGGTGGTAATCAAGATTATATATACTTTATGTGGTCGAAGATGCTTCCTTCTGCCTGTTACATACATTTACATTTTGCACAAATACAATATACCCTTAAGCCCATTTTTTATGGGTGCAGGGTAAAAAAAAGCTCATTTACCATTGGAAGCAAAAACAAATCACTTGCAAAACAACAACAGTGCGTACGAAGCCTAATTTGTTCTTCAGCCCCGTTTTGATCGACAAGAGGTTTGTGAGCCATAATGAGGACATAGGAAACTCAGTGCAAACAAAAGGGACAAATAATGCCACTGTGTTTTTTGCGGGTTTCTCTGTTGATCCTACAAGGCAGTGCGTAAAAACAACAGCACAATTTGGGTGCTAATGTTGTTGTTGCAGAGGCGAGTCTCGGCGCAAGTAGGTAGAAAATTAGAATGCCAGCAGGCCATGGCATTCTGATCAAAGGGTAACGCGCACGGCGCCCAACATCATATATTATGAAGTCACATTTAAAAGCATTTTATTTCTTGTGATGCTTAGTATATATTTCTACCTTTATTAAGTTCATTTAAATAACTTATGAATGGGGTCTTTTATAATAAATATTTGGTTGACATATGTAATGATTGTATAGACGAAATGATCGCACATAAAAAGCCTTGGACTATGACGTCACATGCGCTACAGAACGTTACAATCTTCTTAAATTCATAGACCTCCCTTGGCTTGCCAGACACATACATAAATAGAGATTTGCACCAATATGTGTGAGGTGAGACACGCATAAATAACTAATTGACGGGAAGCGGCATTGATACTCTTTTTTATTAGAATGGTATATAATTTATTAGGAATACAATTATTATTAACTGCAAGTTGCACACTACATACAAAATTATATTTTTCATAGATATTGAATAAAAATGTATATATAAGAAGTTTTGTGCTATTTGGTTACCTTGCTTATAGTTAGTATAGTAGTATAGTTATTTTGAGAAAAGGTACCTTGCTGGTCGAAAAATGAAAAATTTTAAAAATCGGGTCATCTTCTTGCAAGTTGAAAGCAAGTGGCGCAGAAGACACGACTTTGCGAATTATAGGCAAAGCAGTGCTTAGAAACTCCAACAATGAGTTAGAAGGGTGCAGAAGCTTAGATCGTAGGCTGTAGCCTCAAACAAAAAGGGATAGCAAGGACAGAATTTGATTGCTTAGTTTGTTTTGATTATGGTTGATGTTGGTTCTTATGGAAAATGTTTTGAAGTTGTCATTGAATGGTGGGCATCGGCAGAAGTAGCTGCAGAAAGCCGGGTGTTGTATTTACAATTTTTGTTTGCAACCTCGTTTTCGATCAGGAAGTATTTCTAAAAAGAGCTTTTGATCCAAACGCCTGCTCTTTCTCTTAATAACTCAATGTCCTTGTGTGATAGGACAGCATTGCTGCTCTATTTTATTCCCTCACACTACACGAAACTGCTTACTCTCAGTGCTCTTTCAATTTGTGTATTTACCGTTTTACTGCCTGTGTGTATATGTGTCCGCAGAAGCAAAAATGTCCACAAATTAAAAATGTTCTAAAAGCTCGGTAGCTTTCTTCCCTTTTGCATAGGCGAGAAATATAAAGTAGCCACGTCGATGCTGAATTGATGAATTTATGCGCTTGTTGTTTGCCACTTATTTACTTGCCTACCTGTCCCTTGCAAATTTGACAAGATTTAAGGTTTTGTGATATCTGTATTTTGGGCGCTAAACACACACAGAAATGTGTGTGAATGGGCACGCGTCGGACGCGCTTTTCTGCTTGTAGGATTGATGAGTGAATGTTGACCTTTATTTACCTGCAGCAACCAGTTCGGTCGAAAGGATCAACTATTGGCAAGCACATGCACTTGCATATATACATACATAGATCAAGTGACTGCTCACTTAAATAATTTTATGACCAGCGGATACTTGTGCAAAAATAAAATCATCAAAATATTTAAATATACCATATACAAAACAAGAAAGAGGTTCTGGTCGGGAGCTCCCGACTAGGAAATACCCTGAACCCTTTTATTCCAACACTAAACTAATTAAAAAAAAAAGTTCCCTTGGCAGGGCTCGAACTCGCCACTGACCGCACTACTTGCTGTCGACTCTCGCTTCTCAACTAATATCCACAAAAACCAGCTTTAACCGCTTTTCGTTCGTGCAACGCAGCGAAAACCGGTGATAACCGCTTTTACGTCTGCAACGCTTTCTTCGTGTCCTTACATGAATCAGCCGCCAAAGAGCTGCATGCATACCAACAACACTATGCACGGGCCACACTCAGCGAGGAAGGGTAAGAATCGCTCTCTCTCTCTCTCTGTCTCTCTTACCGACTCTGAGTGATACGAATTCATCACACAAGACTAGGATAACTTTTGTTCTTTTCTTCTTTATTTTTTTGCGTTCATATTCATTACTTACAATATTATGATGCTGTCTTATTACAATTACTAATTGATTCTTTCTTTGGTACATACATTCTTCGACACGGCCAATCCTGACGCTTACACGACCTCGTGTATGAATTTAGTAATTTGCGTTGCCAGGCACCGCTCAAGTTTCTATTTCATAAACAATGCTCGAAATAAAATTTAGCAGAAAACATTTAAAATGGATGAATATTTTGAAACGCACCAAGTCTACTTATGTTTCTCAGAACAGCTAGTACGATAGTACACGCTTACGCGTTTCAACGCCACACTTTTCATTAGCACCCTCACTGGTATTACCATTTGCGTCTGTTTCAACGCCACAATCTTCATTAGCACCCTCTCTGGTACTACCATTTGCTTCTGTTTCAACGCCACAATCTTCATTAGCACTCTCACTGGTACTACCATTTGCATCAGTTTCAACGCCACAATCTTCATTAGCACCCTCACTGGTAAGTACTACCATTTGCGTCTGTTTGAACGCCACCACTCATCTCTGTACCACTTATGGTACCACCATTTAAGTCTGTTTTACACCACAACTCATCATATCTTCGTCCATTTCTGCAGAAACTGTCTCGACCGGTAACGCTCTCAAACATTCACGTGAGTATTTAAAAGTTCGTTTACTGTTTAATGACTTCAAACCATATCGATCTCCATCCAATAGTTCCGTTATTACAAACGGTCCTTTAAATTTAGGATATAATTTGGTTTGATTCCTCTCTCCACACTTGAGCAGAACATAATCACTCACTTTATGCATTACAATTTTCGCTTTATCTTTATCAGTTCATTTTTTGTCATAGTGCGCATCATGCTCATCTTTATCATGTTATTTTTAGCTTGTGCCCTTAGATCTAATAAATTCGCATCTTTTTCATTGACAGTATTTGACAACATCCCTAAGGGCCTTACATCTTTTTCAAATAGAAGTTGTAGTAGACTTGATTTGGTAGCACGATTGGATGTGTAATTTATTGCCAGTTGAACCTTTTTTAATGCCTCTTGCCATGAACGTTGACCTATCTCCACAGCTTTTAGCAAACTTTTGAGTGTACTCTTCACACGCTCAACCTGCCCATTCGCGCGACTAGCTCCTGTGGCGATCAAATGCAATTCAAACAAAATTCCATAAGCCCATATCCCACAAAACATCGGCCCTGATCAGCTATAATACGGCTTGGTACACCGAACAAAGATATAACTGCTTAAAGTGACTGTATACAACTTTCGGTACCTATTTTCAGTCTATGATGCAAGTACACGTACTTTGTAAACGCGTCTATAAGAATAATGACATATTCCTTTAGGTCGTTTTTGCCAATTAATTTTCCAGTGATCTCTACATGAATTGTGTGCCATGGTATTTAAACTTTGTGTATCGGATGCATTTCTTCTTGAATTTTCCCGGAAGGTGGTTTTGATAGTTTAAACGTTATGCAATTGTTAACAAATTTTCGGACATATTTTGACATACCGTCAAACCAATAGCAACTATACACCCCTTTCGAGGGTCTTTCCCAACCAAGGTGCATTATAGACCCGTGAATATGATTAATAACGGAACTACTGGTAACCATCGGCTTCTACCATTTCGTTGAATTTTACGATAAAGCCAGCCTAATTTCAATTCATATGTACTTGCAGAATTTACTTTAACACAATCTTGAAAAGTTTTTGGTTCAGGTACAACATTAATCAGTTTCTCTTTATAAATGCTAAACTTTAGTGGCTCAATGTTTTCTCCATAACCTTGGCTTAAAATTTCTCTGCCTTTCGTTACATCATATTTCCAATATTTGCCCATCATTACATAAAATAGTATATCCAAATCGAAATCGTTAATTATTATATTATTAAAAATTTGCGATGAGCTACAAACAGAATCATTTCCAATGCCCTTAAGCATTACAACATTATGCAATCGTGTTCCAGAAAATTTTCGAGCTATAGCTTCCTTTATGAGTGAACACTCGGCTCCAGAGTCAAAACAAAAATGAACAGACTCATCAGCATGGATGAGTCTACTTTTTGGTTCCATTATCGAGGACATTTTCACACGCTTCACTGTGCACTGAGCAGTCGAACTCCAAGCACTTTCTTCAACCCCCGCAGCGTTGGAATTATATTTTGGCAAAAACACCGTTTTTGATTCACGAGGCGCTGCACCTGCCTGCACTGCCCGCAACAACTCCATAAATTTCTTATTATGTTGCTCAAACACTTCACGCCCCTGTGAATTCGTAGGTTTTTGGTGTGCAGCATATACATCTACGGCAGTCGTACCAAAACTGTAAGTAAATTTGGTACCACGGGTAGCCAGAAGCCCACGGAACTTGTTCCGTCCTGATTTTTTGGTTGCGGCCCTTCGGGGAGTATCGTGGTGGCTGTGGCATTGGCCTGGCATTCATTCAATTGGTACCGAAGGGACACTGTTCGAGCAGGGAAAGTGTCGTTTGTGTCGTTGTTTCAGCTGGTTGTATTTTCGAATACCGTGGGATTAAGCCAACATGGCAGGTGCTCACGTTAAGCCCACTAGCTTTTCTGT